>NC_048567.1:42941405-43255849 GCF_013265735.2 Oncorhynchus mykiss
TTATTATTCATTTTATTATTACATGTTATTCATTTTGTATTATTTCTCTATTTTCTTTCTCTGCATTGTTGGCAAGGGCCAGTAAGTCTACACCTGTTTATGAAGCATAAGTTACATTTCATTTAAGCTATTGTCTTTCATTTAAGTACAGTGTTCCACGACCTGAAAGCTCTTTGTGGCGTGCCAGGATATCCTGGATATACTCTGTTCACAATTGATAGTTTGATACCAGTTGGGAAGAGATAAGTGGAATTACAATATTGTCTTGTCAACTGTAAACAATTTCTTTATGACACTGTTCTCCGTGTTGAGTTAAGCCTCTCCCTAAAACTGCATTTCATGCTTTGCTTTGCATGTCCTGTTGACACTGGTTATTCACATAAACTATACTGTATATACAAAAGTATGTGGACACCCCTTCCAATTAGTGGATTTGGCTATTTCAGCCACACCTGTTGCTGACAAGTGTATAAAATTGAGCACAAAGCCATGAAATCTCCGTAGACAAACATTGGCAGTAAAATGGCATTACTGAAGTGCTCAGTAACTTACAACGTGGCCCGTCATAGGATACCACCTTTCCAACAAGTCAGTTCATCAAATGTCTTCCCTGTTAGAGCTGCCCTGGTCAACTGTAAGTGCTGTTATTGTGAAGTGGAAACGTCTAGGAGCAACAATGGCTCAGCTGTGAAGTGCTAGGCTACACAAGCTCACAGAATGGGACCGCCGAGTGCTGAAGCGCACAGCGCGTAAAAAATAGTCTGTCCTCAGTTGCAACTCTTACTACCGAGTTCCAAACTGCCTCTGGAAGAAAGGCCAGCACAAGAACTGTTCATTGTGAGCTTCATGAAATGGGTCTCCATGGCCGAGCAGCAGCACACAAGCCTACGATCACCATGTGCAATGCTAAGTGTCGGCTGGAGTTGTGTAAAGCTCGCCACCATTGGACTCTGAAGCAGTGGAAATGCGCTGTTTTTCATCATTTGGGCTAGGCCCCTTAGTTCCAGTGAAGGGAAATCTTAATGCTACGATTCTGTGCTTCCAACTTTGTGGCAACAGTTTGTTGAAGGACTTTTCCTGTTTCAGCATGACAATGCCCCCCATGTACAAAGAAGGGGCCATACAGAAATGGTTTATCGAGAACAGTGTGGAAGAACTTGACAGGCCTGCACAGAGCCCTGACCTCAACCCCGTCGAACACCTTTGGGATGAATTGGTACGCTGACTGCGAGCCAGGCTTAATCGCCCAACATCAGAGCCCGAACTCACTAATGCTCTTGTGGCTGAATGGAAGCAAGTCCCCACAGCAATGTTCCAACATCTAGTGGAAAGCCTTCCCAACTCCATATTAATGACCATGATTTTGGAATGAGATGTTCGACGAGCAGGTGTCCACATACTTTTGGTCATTTAGTGTAAGTATCACTCTCAGACTCAGCTAATTTTTGTCTTCCCTGTATTGTATGCCACAGGTCTACATGTACATTGCACTCTAAATGATAAGCACTGCCACACCCAATGTCCACTCACAATATGATTACACTACAGCAGACTATCTGTAGAAAATTCATACTCTGGAAAATTCTTAACATAATCATTCTCAAGAGCCCAATATCTTGAACATAACAGAAATTCGGTGGCCTTGAGAACCTTCATGCAAAACCAATGGACACGGCCGCGGGTAATAATCTTCAAGAGAATCAACTCGAATGCATTAGAATACATAGCCATCCAGGTGATTATTGGTGCATACCTTGTAATTGTAATTTTCATGGACTGACTTTTATCTCAGAATAATGACTAATGCATCTTCTGTGACTCAGGAGGACCTCCTTCTGCTATTGTGCGTTTGGTAACATGGAAGAGGGCATACATTACCTGACTCCATTACTTGATAATTGGTTTTCTTTGTGAAGACACAGCTTGTAGATTCACTATGGGATCACTGAATTAGTAAAGAAGCTCTCTCAAGAGTCTCACCTTGACCACGCTGTCTAGTTGGAGTGCCCGAACCCTGGATACATGTTTTAGTTATGCCACACACTGTAAATAGAGATCGGGAAATCGATCGATGGACGATTTTCCAAATGTTCATTAATGTCTAACAACAGATCTAATAACTTGTCTGTGCACTGTATGGCTGTATTACAATGTATTAATTATTAGAACTCCTCTAATAAACCACACATTTTAGGTGTAGATTTGCTTTCCATAAACAATCACACAGACATACACAGACTGCCTGATTCAAACTGTATTTTATTTTCACGTCGTCCTGACCAGCCCGGTTCCAGCAACTATGGTGGATGGCTTACCAAGCCCACAGTGTAGTACAGCTCAGCTTACCTCAGAGGTGTGTTATACATATCTTGGCATACAGTATCTAATGCCAATGTTTCTGTCCTTTTTTTCAGGAAAACACTACCGCAAGTCCTGCGCCTCGTCTGGTGCCTGCCTCATCGCCTCCTCTGGCTACCAGCAGTTCTGCACGGGGAAACTCAACTCAGTGTGCATCAGCTGCTGCAACACACCCCTCTGTAATGGACCGCGTCAGAAGAAACAGAGTTCCAGAAAAAGAGTTCCCTCTGCTGCCTCGTCTCTAATCCCACCACACAGCCTCGCCCTCATTTTTATTCCCTTCCTCCTGCACCCATTCTCCATATTCTGCTGACAGAGCCTATGATTGGCTGGTTTTGTCTCATCAAGACTGTGGTCCAGCTTTTGGACTCAGCCTGTGTTTCAGTGAAAGGTTTCCCAGCCTGTACGGTGTCCATATCTTTAATGGATGTGTGACACTGTCCTATCATGGACACCGTATTTAGAAAATGTCCTAATATGGACAGTAACTTGAGGTCTAAAGACATTGACTGAAATTAGGTATTGATCCTGACAAATATGTTTATCGAGTGAGTCAGGTGCACCACATGTTTGATAGACAATGGGCAGGTTAACCAATGACCCAAGTTTATTTGACAAAAGCAAGCTACGTGTAATGGAAATGGAAGATATAGATCGACAACATTTTTATCCATTTGACAGGGGTGTATTTAACTTTTGCTGAACATTCCTTATTGCTACAATGATGGAAACAGTGTTTTTTTGAATAAATGCTGATTGCCACCAGTCAAAAGTTTGGACAGACCTACTCATTACAGGATTTTTCTTTATTTTTTACTATTTTCTACATTGTAGAATAATAGTGGACACATCAAAACTATGAAATAACACATAGAATCATGTAGTAACCAAAAAAGTGTTAAACAAATCAACATATATCTTCAATTTGAGATTCTTCAAAGTAGCCACCATTTGCCCTGATGACAGCTTTTTGCACCCTCTTGGCATTCTCTCAACCAGCTTCATGAGGTAGTTACCTGGAATGCATTTCAATTTTAACAGGTGTGCCTTGTTAAAAGTTAATTTGTGGAATTTCTTTCCTTCTTAATGCATTTGAGCCAATCAGTTGTGTTGTGACAAGGTAGAGTTGGTATACAGAAGATAACCCTATTTGGTAAAAGCCCACGTCCATATTATGGCAAGAACAGCTCAAATAATCAAAGAGAAACAACAGACCATTGTTACTTTAAGACATGAAGGTCAGTCGATGCGGAGCATTTCAAGAACTTTGAATGTTTCTTCAAGTGCAGTCGCAGAAACCATCAAGCGCTATGATGCAACTGGCTCTCATGAGGACCGCACAGGAATGGAAGACTCAGCGTTACATCTGCTACAGAGGATAATATCATTAGAGTTACGAGCCTCAGAAATTGCAGCCCAAATAAATGCTTCATAGATTTAAAGTAACAGACACATCTCAACATCAACTGTTCAGAGGAAACTGTGTGAATCAGGCCTTCATGGTTGAATTGCTGCAAAGAAACTCCTACTAAAGGACACCAATAAGAAGAAGAGACTTGCTTGAGCCAAGAAACATGAGCAATGGACATTAGACCGGTGGAAATCTGTCCTGTCGCAGAAACCATCAAGCGCTATGATGAAACTGGCTCTCATGAGGACCGCACAGGAATGGAAGACTCAGAGTTACATCTGCTACAGAGGATAATATCATTAGAGTTACGAGCCTCAGAAATTGCAGCCCAAATAAATGCTTCATAGAGTTAAAGTAACAGACACATCTCAACATCAACTGTTCAGAGGAAACTGTGTGAATCAGGCCTTCATGGTTGAATTGCTGCAAAGAAACCACTACTAAAGGACACCAATAAGAAGAAGAGTCTTGCTTGAGCCAAGAAACATGAGCAATGGACATTAGACCGGTGGAAATCTGTCCTTCGGATTTTTGGACTCATCCACTCTGTCTCTGTGAGACGCAGAGTAGGTGAACGGATGATTTCCACATTTGTGGTACCCACCATGAAGCATGGAGGAGGAGGTGTGATGGCGTGGTGGCGTGAAGGTGCTTTGCTGGTTACACTGTCAGTGATTTATTTAGAATTCAAGGCAAACTTAACCATGGCTACCACAGCATTCTGCAGCGATACGCCATCCCATCTGGTTTGAGCTTAGTGGATTGAGCTTATCATTTATTTTTCAACAGGACAATGACCAACACACTACCAGGCTGTGTAAGGGCTATTTGACCAAGAAGGAGAGTGATGGAGTGCTGCATCAGATGACCAGGCCTCCACAATCCCCTGACCTCAACCCAATTGAGATGGTTTGGGATGAGTTGGACTGTGGAGTGAAGGAAAAGCAGCCAACAGGGGCTCAGCATATGTGGGAACTCCTTCAAGACTTCAAGACTGTTGGAAAAGCATTCCAGGTGAAGCTGGTTGAGAGAATGCCAAGCGTGTGCAAAGCTGTCATAAAGGCAAATGGTGGCTACTTTGAGGAATCTCAAATATAAAATATATTTTGATTTGTTTAACACTTTTTTGGTTAGAACATTATTCCATATGTGTTATTTCATAGTTTTTATGTATTCACTATTATTCTGCCATGTGTAAAATAGTAAAAATAAAGAAAAATCCTTGAACTAATAGCTGTGTCCAAACTTTTGACCAGTACTGTATGCTGGGCACATGATGTCATCGCATTACTTTAAAGCTCCACTCCACGTTTAGTTCTAAATGCCAACTGCTTGGAACAACAACAAAAAATACTATAAAATCAATGTTTCTTTGCAGGACAAGGATTGTCCTGACTTTCACAAAGAGGCCTGAATTGCTTTGCCTTGCTTTTCTTGCCCTGCTGGCAAGATTTACCATCCAATTATTTCAGATCTACATTAGTGTAAGTTTCACCATGGCATGGACGGTGGCAGTACGTTGGCACATGATAGTTATTATAATATGGCAAATATTAGTAAATTATTTCATTTGATCAATGTTGCTGGCTTTTGCAAGCCTACCTGAGAAATTAAACAGATAGGTGGGAGGGCATACTGGCTGTCGCCAAATTATTAATGCGCTATTTGCCTAAATGTGTAATAGAATCACATAAACCACATTTTATTCGACACTGTAGGTTTTTGCTAAAAAAAAAGTTTTTTAGGTGTGACATCACTATGTACAGCTGTTTTTATTGACACAAGATAGTTAATTGGAAACGCACCGTAACAGGCAATTGTCACATGTATTTTCTATGCAAACTTTCTAAATGTCAACAAAAAAGTCACTGGACAAGTTAAGCGAAACATAGCTGTTGACTGGCCAACTGAGGGCACTAGAAGGTAATATGTACATTTATAGATGAACTGGATGAGGTATATTTGTACAGTAGATAAAATGGAGTACAGAGACAAAAGATGAAAAAAACCCACAAATAACACAACAGAGGAAGTGACCATTTTTAATGTTAAAATAATGATGCTGATACTGTAGTGATGAAACAAAAATTACATTTGTCTTGAGATCAAATCATATGCACTGGGTCCAATTTAGGAAGTGGTCAACTCTGTCAGTGGATGCCACACAAATGAATAGAAAAGTAGACTTTGGACACAATGTACAATGCAGACACCATGTCATGATGAATAATGTTGAGCTTAGTTTTCAGTCGCATCTTAAGTGACTGTGAAAATATGAGTTACAGTAGGGCCAAGAGAAGTGTCATCTCATGTAATGGAAACAAATCACTGTAATTAACACTGTTCAAATACCAAGCTTTTCCAGTGTTCCAGGTATTACAATGTACAGTATGAGATGAAATTGGTAAAAATGTCCTGACTGTTCTTTGACTGGATGTATTACTGTATTTTAGACTCTGACAAATCAGCTTGTGGCAGATTGTTGAAATCTGAGTTGGATGACACCCTGTATCCCTCTCCGATGAATTGAATACTGTAATACTGAACACAGCTAAGTGTCTCTCTTTTGGTTCATCTTTCAAAGTCACCTAGAAGTCTTTCTGGACTGTATTGACTCACAACGTCAATTCTACTTCATAACCTCAGCCAAGAAGCATGTTAGAGCACAAGTCAAAACAACTGTCATACGTGTATTTTAATAAACTTATATTTCAGTCTCTTCGGGGATGTTTCCCTTTCCGACTGAATTTGAAAGTGATTCATCGGTTGTGGGGAGGGCCTCCTCAGGGCTGCGAGGGGGAGTGTCCTTAGGACTATGGAAGGTAGTGAATGTAGGCATCTTGAACTCCTTGCTCTGAGTCTGAGTAGACCTGTTGCCACCACCACGACGCAGTGACTTTAGCAGGGGCCGCAGTGAGCGGGCCGAGTTGGCCTCGAAGCTCCTCAGAGTCCGTTTGTTTACGTGCTCGATGGTGAGGCGGCAGCGTAGCACCTGGACGAAGACCTGTCGGAACTGGCGGGAAGAGAGGTTGTACAGGAAGGGGTTGAGCACGGAACTAAGGTAGAAGAAGGTGTCGGCCACAGGGTGCAGCACCACATAGTTGCGGAAGTAGGACATGGTCCAGCTGGACTTGGGCACGGCGGCAGTCATCAGGCGACGCACCTGGTTGGGCAGCCAGCACACGGTAAGTGAGCCCACGATTAAACCTGAGAAAGAGGGAGGGGGAGCGAGAGAGAGAGAGAGAGAGAGAGAGGGAAGGAAGGAAAGAGAAAAAGTAATTAAGAATATTCGATAATGGTAGTAGGGGGCAGTGGACCAAAAGTTGGGCAGTTGGGTTAAAATATATCCATATTAAGTATTTGATATTTAAATACTTGTTTTATGTGTATTTTCAAATAAAGTGATTAAATCAGCTACTTCTGTTTGAAGTGTTTGAAAGTATTTTCAAATAACATCCTATAAAATAGCAAGAATTATTTTCAAATACTTATTAACAAATATATTATTTCAAATACCACCTAGAAGACCTGGGTTCAAATGCATGGGGTGTTTAAATATTTCATATTTTAAAATACACTGAGTGTGGCAAATAAACCTGACAGATATCTTGCAGCTCCCACAAAACGAGTAATAATTTTACATGTTTTAAAGATAAAGATACAAAGCGGTAATTAGAAACAACAACACAATGACAATTTTAAAAGTTAGGAAAATGTATATAAATCAGAATTAAACAACAGTTGGACTGTTCCTATCGCCTTCTTAGACTCAACAACTCTGAAGCAATTATCAGCAGACAAAAAATAATGACTAAAAACAGAGATCACCCAAGAATAAATATTAGATGCTGTTAAAACAGTTGCATGGAGAAAAGCACCAAGAATGAATGGCTTTCCCATAGAATTCTATTAAGTTATTTGGGTCAAAGTAGCCCCCCTACTTACATATGACAACACGTCACTCAATTCAGTACTACCTAGTTCCATGTATCAAACAGTTAATTCAGTCAAATTAAAACCAGGAAAATCTGAAGAGTCCTCTGCTGATTAAAGACCCACAAGTTTAATAAATTGTGACAAAATGATAACAAAGATTAAAAGCAATAGAATTGCAAACGTCACACCAGACTTCATATACACTACCGTTCAAAGTTTGGGGCCACTTAGACATTTTTTGTACGTTAAAATAACATCAAATTGATCCGAAATACAGTGTAGACATTGTTAATGTTGTAAATGACTATTGTAGCTGGGAACAGCAGAATGTTTATGGATGATCTACATAAGCACACAGAGACCCATTATCAGCAACCATGTTAGCTAATCCAGGTTTATCCTTTTAAAAGGCTAATTGATCATTAGAAAACCCTTTTGCAATTATGTTAGAACAAGTTGAAAACTGTTGTTCTGATTAAAGAAGCAATAAAACTGGCCTTCTTTAGACTAGTTGAGTATCTGGAGCATCAGCATTTGTGGGTTCGATTACAGGCTCTAAATGGCCAGACACAAAGAATTTACTTCTGAAACTCGTCAGTCTATTGTTGTTCTGAGAAATGAAGGCTATTCCATGCGAGAAACTGCCAAGAAACTGAAGATCTTGTACAACGCTGTGTAGTACTCCCTTCACAGAACAGCACAATCTGGCTCTAACCAGAATAGAAAGAGGAGTGGGAGGCCCCAGTGCGCAACTGAGCAAGATGACAAGTACATTATAGTGTCTAGTTTGAGAAACAGAAGCCTCACAAGTCCTCAACTGGCAGCTTGATTTAATAGTACCCGCAAAACACCAGTCTCAACGTCAACAGTGAATAGGCGACACCGGGATGCTGGCCTTCTAGGCAGAGTTCCTCTGTCCAGTGTCTGTGTTATTTTGCCCATCTTAATCTTTATTGGCCAGTCTGAGATATGGCTTTTTCTTTGCAACTCTGCCTAGAAGGCATGCATCCCAGAGTCGCCTCTTCACTGTTGACGTTGAAACTGGTGTTTTACGGGTACTATTTAATGAAGCTGCCAGTTGAGGACTTGTGAGGCGTCTGTTTCTCAAACTAGACACTCAGTTGACTAACTGTAGCCCGTCTGTTGCTCTGCACAACTCATGTCAGCCTCCTTTGACTTCTTTCATCAATGACCCATTTTCGACCACTGGCCTGCCGTTGGCTGGATGTCCTTTGACCATTCTAGATACACACAGGAATCAGTTGAGCGAGAAAACCGTACCCCGTTCAAGGGCACTTAAATATTTTGTCTTGCCCATTCACCCTCTGAATATCACACATAACAATCCATGTCTCAATTGATTGATGTGGATTTAACAGGTGACATCAATAAGGGATTATAGTTTTAACCTGGATTCACCTGGTTAGTCTGCCATGGAAAGATCAGGTGTTCCTAACGTTTTATACACTCAGTGTACATGCCTATACTTTCCAAATGTATTTCCAAATACATTAAAATACTCAACTACTTGTATTCTAAATGAAATATCCAAATACTGTACTTACTCTGAAATGTCATTGAAATACCCCAAAAAGTATTTCAACCCAGGTCAGTGGACTACTGAATAATGCAAATATTTTTGTGTAGATTGGGTTTGCTTTGCCATCTAAACCAGCGTTGATGCAATGATATGCTTTCAAGAATACTCAGAAACAATGCCTTTTGTTGGTGTTTTTGGAAATTTTTGTGCTGTCTCTTTACGTTAACTGATTTAGTTTCCCCTGGTGATTTATAATGCTAATTATACTAAGACAAAAACAGCCCTTTGAGATTAAGTGCACTGTTAAAAAAATACAGGTCTGTGCTGTTGTAAAAAAAAAACACTGCCAGCTAGTCCTTAGGGCAAGGTGATTTCAAATTGCATTTAAGTAATGTGTATTTATTTATATTCATATCAGCATTCTACTATTATGAATTGAGGACTGAAATTGAAATGCTACGAAATTCAAAAAAAGGGAAAACAGAAATTATGGGGTGTGGAGTTATTTTCTTCAGCCCTGTCTCACAGTAAAGTGGAGCTGAGAGTGTAAGAGGTGCAGTATGGGTCGACACTGTGAGGGGTCCATTAGAGAAATTCCCTAAAGGGTAATTAAACTTTCTTACTGTCTCCTTGCTCATTTTATTGAATGTCAGACTACAACAGTACCCATTCTAATGAAAAACATTATACAACAAATGAAGAAAAAACCTAAACAGGGATATATGTATTTTTATCCGATTTATGTTTTCATTAATGGGGCTTTCTTAGCTGGGTGTAACTGAAGTGTAACTGTGCCAGGCAATTATTTTTAAAAGAAAATCCCAGAATAAAGGCAACTGCTGAAAAACATTGTTATGACTAAACATTATCCTTGCCAAAATAAATTAAATGGGATTTTAATAAGAAGGCCAAAACATTTTCTTGGTAGGTCTCAGACTGTAGAAATCCTCTGTGATGATGAGGCACAGGTTTTTGATACATTCCTACCTGGCTAATGTTGTATGTACTGTACCTCTTTGGGGGAAACACTGCTCCCACACACATAGTTACGATCCTCATTCATTTATTTGAACACTTTTAAATATTAAAACAAATAAGTATTAAACAGTCTAACACCTTAAGTGTTGAAATAAATAGTTGAACAATTTAGTTTAACAATTTGCTGACAAACACTTACATGAAGTTGTAGATTCTACAAGACATAACTATTTACACTATTCTTACTACCAGTACATACTCAGCTGCTTATCTAGAAATCCACATGCAAATGACAGTTCCTGTTGGCTTTCTCATACATGTTCTTTGTGCAGACTTGAGTCTATTTGAAAGACGTCATTCAGCAGGTTGATCTTCCATTTACAAACAGAATTCTTCCACAGTGTGAATGCACAATGAGGCAAAGTCATACAGTAATCATGGCTGTGAAGCAGCAAGCTAACCTTCACTTTATCCCTGGGGGAACTATGAAGTAAAGGTTTAGTTTGAATCTACCAACTGTCAGGAATGGGTCTTCAAAAACTCAAGACAGAAAAACTTTAATGTCAAACATACAGTATAGGCTTAGATAATTGGCATCAGCCTGGTGTGTTAAGTTTATGCTATAATTGGTGCACAAACCATGAGTTATGGTCTCAGCACATCTATCATATGCGTTAAGCGTCATACTAAAGTAGACTAAGCTGACAGTTTAGCATGTGGAGGTTACGTGGAGTGGAACAGGGAAACCCAAGAGCAGACTCAGACGAGGGGACTGGGATGAAGTAACCAAGGTATTTATTGAAACACAGGGGGAAGATGGAGTGCAGGCCAGGGGAAGCTCGGGCGGGTTGCAGGAAACCAGGTACGGAGGCTGAGGCTGGAGCGAGAGGGGTTGAGACAGGGTAAGCAGGTCAGGAGGGGAATCCAAGGGAGCAGTAGAGTGGGGAATCCAGGGCAAAGTAGCAGGATGAGGAGACATGGGACTGGAGACATGGACCAGGAGTCAGAGTGGGCAGAACAGTAACGGAGAGGAAAACTGTGTCAGGCAAGGAAAACAGGCACAACAGGATCTAAATAGTAACAAGCGGATAGAACCGTAGACTGACTGAGCAGAGATTACGATCTGGCAGTGTTGAAGTAGCAGGGCTGAATATTTGTAGAGGTCTTGATTATGGAACGGATTGCAGCTTGTGGGGATCTGCTGACTCCAGCACACCTGTCACTGCCCACACAATCACACACAGAGGGAGAGAGAGAGAGCACTGGGGTGGTGGCAGTTCAAGGAACTGCTGCAGGAGGAGACAGGGGACTAGAGCAGACAGGTTTAATCAGGGATACATGGAAGGCAGGATGGATCTTGAGAGAGGATGGGAGTTTCAGGTGCACAGCAGAGGGGTTAATGACACGGTCAACTTCAAAGGGACCAATGAATCGGGATGGAACGTTTATTCGATGCCACCTTCAATGGCAGGTCCTTTGATGAGAGCCATGTCTTTTGAGCTGGGGTGTAGACTGGGGCTGAGACCCGGCGATGGTTGGCTTGGGACTGGGTCCTGTCTGGGCACGAAGAAGGGCAGCCTGAGCCTTCCTCCAGGTACGAAGACAACTGCGCAGATGGTCCTGGACAGAGGGAACCGCAACCTCTTGGGCGGGGAACAAGTGGGGTTGGTAACCCAGAACACACTCAAAAGGTGACATACCTGATGAGGAGTTGGTGAGGTTGTTGTGGACATATTTAACCCAGGGTAGCTGAGTGCTCCAGGAGGAAGGGTTAGCAGATGTCATGCAGTGTGGGGCATTCTCCATCTCTTAGTTGGCCTGTTTGGTCTGGCCGTTGGTCTGGGGATGATATCCAGAAGAAAGACTGACATTGATACCAAGAGCTGAACAGAAGGATCTCCATACCTAGGAGGTAAACTGGGGTCCCCTGTCGGAAACAATGTCAATGGTAATGCCATCCAGACGAAATACATGGGGTACTAGCAGGTCCGCAGTCTCCCTGGAGAACAGGAGCTTGGAGAGCGGAATGAAGTGAGCCATTTCAGAAAACATGTCAATAATGGTGAGGATAACAGAGTTACTGTTAGATGGGGGAAGGCCAGTGATGAAGTCCAGAGCTATGTGTGACCAGGGGCGACTGGGTATGGGAAGACGGCGCAGCAGCCCGGAAGTGGGTTTAGTGGAGGTTTTGTTCCGGGCACAAACTGAGCAGGACAGAGCCCTCCAGTCAGTGACGTCATTCCTCAAGAGCCAGCTTAACTGCCAGGAGTTACTGGTTTCCAATGTCAAAATTCCTCTCTGCAGGTGAGAGTTTACGGGAAAAGAATGCACATGGGTGGAACGTCTGATCAGAAGGATAACGTTGAGACAGAACAGCACCTACCCCGGTGTCAGAGGCGTCCGCCTCCACAACGAAATGGAGTCCTGGGTCAGGCTAAGGACCGGAGGTGAAGCGACGCTTGAGTTTCAGGAATGTTGCCTCTGCCTCAGGAGTCCAGTTGAATGGGGTGGAGGTGAGAGGGGTGAGAGCTGCAGCCAGACGGCTGTAGTTGCAGAGGAAATGTCTGTAAAAATGTGCAAACCCCAGGAAACGCTGTAGCTGCTTCAGGTTGGAGGGCGCAGGCCACTCTGTGACTAACATGACATGACCTTGGCGGGGTCCATACATAACTGTCCCTGTCCAATAATATAACCCAGGAAAGACACTGAGGCAGCATAGAACTCACATTTTTCAGCTTTAACAAAAAGCTTATTCTCCAACAGCCATTGAAGAACTTGGCGAATGTGTTGCTGGCGAGCCTCAGGGTCCTTGGAAATAATCACAATGTCATCTAAATAGACAAAAACGAAGTATCCAATCACATCCCTCAGCACATTATTGACTAGGTTCTGGAAAACAGCCGGGGCGTTAGTAAGACCAAAAGGCATGACCAAATACTCAAAGTGACCCAGTGGTTTGTTGAACACAGTCTTCCACTCGTCCCCCTCTCTTATGCGGACAAGGTGATAGGCATTCCGGAGGTCGAGTTTGGTAAACACCATGGCACTATGGAGGGGGGCAAAAGCAGAGCTGATGAGTGGCAAGTGGTACTTGATCTTTACTGTGATATTATTCAGCCCACGGAAGTCTATGCACGGCCTCAGTGACCCATTCTTCCTTTTCACAAAGAAAAACCCAGCACCCACAGGGGAGGAAGATGGCTTGATGAGTCCTGCAGCCAGAGAATCCTGGATGTACCTCACCATAGCCTCTTCCTTGGGGCAAGAGAGGTTAAATAACCGGCTACTGGGAAGAGGAGCTCCAGGCTGGATGTAAATGGGACAGTTGTATGGCCAATGAGGCGGCAATGACAGGGCATGGTGCTTGCTGAACACAGGAGCTTGATCGTGATACTCTGGAGGAACTGATGACTGGTCCGGAGGTTCTGGAATGAACTGGGACACAGACAAGGCAGGGAGGGGGAAGGGCAGAATGTAGACAATTAGAGTGACAAAATTAACTCCAAGTGGTTACTTTTCCGGCGGTCCTGTCAATCTTTGGGTTGTGTAGCTTTAAACATGGATGGCAAAAAAACAGGGGGGAGTAAGGACAGTCGATTATGTGGAAACTGATCTTTTCCTGGTGGTGTCCAGAGAGACCCGGGATGACAGGGATGGTTCTCTCAGACACGGGCGAGGAGCTGTCCGTTGAGAGCATTGGTATCAAGGGGTGATTCGAGTGGGACAGTGTCCAGGCCCAACACCTCGGTCCAGGAAGCTCCCGTCGGCGCTCGAGTTGATGAGAGCAGATAGAAAAAAAGCCTGGCTCGGACAGACAAGGTTGCCTTCAAGCAAGGGTCTGCGGGAAGATGGGCCGGCGATTTGGCTCAACAGTAGATCCCCCACTACTGCCGAGCCCCCTTTTTTGCTGGACGCAGGGGACAAGTGGAGACAAAGTGACCAACCTGGCCACAGTATAGGCAGCTCCTAGCGCCAATTCGCCTCTGCCTCTCCTCTGGAGAGAGACGGGTCCGGCCGAACTACATGGATTCAGGATCAGGAAGAGCCTTGGAAAGGGATGCAGTCGAAGAAGGAGAACAAGGCGCTGAACAGATGTTATGGTGCATGCAACCCTACCTACTCTCTCCCTCCAATGCTCACTGAAACGGTTGTCGAAGCCGATAGCGAGAGAGATGAGTTCATCGAGTCTATCAGGCTCATACCTGGACACCAACTTGTCCTTGATGGTTTCAGTGAGCGCGTTCTGGAATGCTCCCTGAAAGGGCTACCATTTCTGCAGCTCTCAGCGGCGAGGGTGCGGAACTCACATACCATCTCAGCAACACTATGGGGGCCTTGATGGAGGGACAGGAGTCGGTTAGAAGCATCCTTACTGATCGTACTGTTACGCGGAGTGGAACAGAGAAACCCAAGAGCAGTCTCAGATGAGGGGACTGGGATGAAGTAACCAAGGTATTTATTGAAACACAGGGGGAAGATGGAGTGCAGGCCAGGGGAAGCTCAGGCGGGTTGCAGGAAACTAGGTGCGGAGGCTGAGGCTGGAGCAAGAGGGGTTGGGACAGGGTAAGCAGGTCAGGAGGGGAATCCAAGGGAGCAGTACTGTGGGGAATCCAGGGCAGAGTAGCAGGATGAGGAGACGTGGGACTGGAGACATGGACCAGAGTCAGAGCGGGCAGAACTGTAGCGGAGAGGAAAACCGTGTCAGGCAAGGAAAACAGGCACAATAGGATCAAAATAGTAACAAACGGATAGAACCGTAGACTGACTGAGCAGAGATTACGATCTGGCAGTGTGGAAGTGGCAGGGCTGACTATTTGTAGAGGTCTTGATTATGGAACAGGTTGCAGCTGTGGGGGTTTGCTCTGACTCAGCACACCTATCTCTGCCCACACAATCACACACAGAGAGAGAGAGAGGGAGAGGGAGAGAGCACTGGGGGAGTGGTGGCAGGTTAATGAGACACGGGATGAGCAGTAGAGGGCGTCGCAGGAGTAGATGTAACAGTGGAGGTTAAACTCCAACCCTGGGTGGTAGTGAGTTTGGACTATTATAGTCTAACTATTCTCTTACTTATGCACATGCTAGTACTGTGTTGAAGATACATTATGTCCAATATCCACACTCAACCATATTTCTAAATCTAAATTAATAATGCTTAGTTACACACCAACAAATGCATCCTGAAGATACAACTTACTGAAAGTGTTTACTGAATGCATCAAGAACTCAAACTTAACGTGTCGATGGGCACCGATTTCCCAATTGACATCAATTCAAGGAAATCGAAATTGACAAGATCCACAGCTCGAGTTACAGACATCGGAGAGGCAAAAAAGTATGTATATTTTATTCATTACAAACATGTCTCTAGACAATACATGCCTAAAGGGGTAAACAGAAAACTGATAGGGTAAGTCAAATGGAAACCTCTCAAAGAATATTGAGGACGAATACATGAATAACAAAGCTATTAAATCTGTATTTGCTCCAGTGGTGTTCAAACCTTTTTTACATCTGGACAAATTTTCACCAGTCCAAATGTAAGAAAAGGTTGACAAAAACAGCACAATTTTCTGAGTGTATGACTGTGCATGAAATATCTCACCATATTACATTACTATAACCAGGGGGTTTGTGATAATTTGACCATCAATAATAGATCTGCTTCTCTGGCCATTTGTATTGTGCAGACCAAGTTGTTCTTGTGCATGTTGGCCTTTAATTGAAAATGAGCATAATAATCCAGGGAGGAATTTCTCATTCAACTGTCACGGTTTGGGCCATATAATTTCTATAGACAAATAATGAAATTACTTTTTAGGCCAGTCATTAGTACTCCATAGCAGCTATTTGTTAGCTACGTAAAATTGATTTGTAATTATTTTCTTGTCAAATGTCAATTTTATCTATAACGATAGATAGGTATGTCAGAGACGCATACTACTCAAAATTGGAGCACGGAAAGGTTGGAGTATGAGTCCATATCAAAGTATGCGAAGAGCACGGAGGGCACTTCTCGAATGCGTACTCTGTTTGTTCATGTTTACCTGCCTACGTACCGTAGATGGCAAGCCCATAATAAGTCAATAAGGCTAACTGGCTAGCTACTAGTGCTAGTAGTAGAATTTACATCTATCCTGCATAATATTCGTTTTAGGTCATATTTGCCTGGTAAACTATCTGGTTAGCTACATTATTACAATTCACATATAGCTTGCTGATAGTTATGAATTAATACGGTTGCTTTGTGTATATCTTGTTTAGTTTAGTGTTGCCATTGTCCTGGCTGGAAGAAGGTCCAATGAATGAGGAGGCGAAGCGTGAGGAAGTAGGGGGAGTGCGAGTGCTTCTCAAATGTATTGCTTTATGCGTGCTCCACACTCTCATCCTCACAAGAACAAAATCAAGTGAACGTGGTTGGAAAACGCACTCAGAGCATGAGAGTGTGGAGTGCAGTAGTATGCATATTGATCTATGTGAAGTATCAATACCCTAAGCCATAATACCTCACAGACCAGTGAAACAATACCATTTCCATTAACAAGCTCCAATCTGTGCTACCAGCTTCAACTTAGATTTTTCCCAAGCAGAACGAGGAACCATGACGGCCACAGGCCCACTTCCACCGGTCACCGTAAGCCACATTAGCTTGTCTCCAGGCAGAAGCCAATCCATTAGCAGGCCGCTGTGACCATAGCATGTTAGCCATAGCAGAGGTCAACCCAATACAGGCTGGACAGGCCACTGCACTCAGCGTCAGCTGATTACCAGCAGGGTCAGTGGCAACAGGGACAATTGACTGTCACAGTCAACGCACAACATGCAGACAGCTAACAAATGCCTTCAGTGGCCTCCCTTCCAAACAATGCAGCAGTGCAACAATGCAGCATTTTAAAATGGAAAGCCTGCACACGGTACTGTATACGCTGCTCTCGTGCTTCATTCCTGCACACGCACATTACTCTCCATACATATGAGACTGGAGCATAGCATATGTCTCAGTTAGACTGCTGAAGGGGTTGTGGGACATGGGAATGTACTACTCTGTGTATGCTTTTGATGGAGCATAATAAATTAAGTTAATTTATATGAATGTGGAGACATTTTTGAATACCAAAGAAGCCTGAGAACCGATTTTTTTTTTCATGGCAAAAACCTTTAACCACTTTGTGTGGAAAATCAAACAGGGGCCTGTCACAATAACCCTTAACAAGACAAGCGCATGACTTGAGGCTTATGAGAAGGACAGAGGGAGAGCTAAAGAAAGAAGGGAGGGAGGGAGGGAGAGAGCAGAGAGAGGCTGCAAGAAAGAAAAAGAGATGAGAGGAAGAGTGGGAAGGACAGAGATAAAGAGGAGAAACAGGATAACAAGAGAGAAGGAGAATAAAGCCAGTGGAGAGATAATAAAGAGCCAGAGCTAAACACACCACACACTAAGAGCTCTCTATCGGATAGACACAGACAAAAGAGGCCGTGTTTACACTTTTCAGTGGATGATCATTATTGGCGCTATCCACAGGTCCACTGGTTCACATTAGACTAATACAGTCCCGCAGGTGCAGCATTAGAGTCCCGCAGGTGCAGTATACATACAAAGGTGATGAGAACACGGCTCTCTGATCTGCTACTCTCAAACCAAGCCAAGAGTTCATGGTCCACACAACACAAAAGTCTTCACTACCCTACTGCTTTTGAGGAAAGGGTACTAAATGCCAGTTTTCTTCAATTCAAAACAACTGGGGACTTATGTTAGGCTATAATATATTCAAAATAACCCAGTGCAACCAATTGGTTCATTTCTTCCTTGTCAAATGGAAGATTCATGACTAGGATCATAAGCAGTTACACACAAGTTACTAAAGTGTGGAGTTTGTTGCCCTTGAGCATAATGAACCACTTTTAAATACATTTCTTTACACACACCTTATTACATTTCTGTCAGTTTAATAAAAATCAATGACAATAGCAAGGCTGAGTGAGCTTTCTTTGATAATCGATTAAGACTATCTTCCGCGTGACCTTTTAGCTGATACCATGTCCAAATGTTACATTTAGCAGAGAGCCATGAAGACCATGCTGACTGCTATTCTATTTGCTCCAAATTCCTGTGGAGGCAATCGATCCCCGGGTTTGGCTCTTCCTATCCCATGACTTCCTCATTCTAATGTGGCCAGTCACCTGGAACATTGGCATTTGGCCAGCATGGATTGGTGCCCGTGAAACAGCAATAGAATACAACTGTAAAACGTTCAAATGTTATAGCCTGGTAGTTGTCAATGAATGTTGATTGGTGTTTTTTTGTTGTGCTATGGGTCTTTGATTGAATACAGTATTTAGTATCTATCTAATGCCATAAACACACACCACACACATACAAGTCAAAATATTTGTAGTCATACCTTGTTGTCAAGGCACACAAAAGGTACACAAACTGTGCACACCTGCATATACATATCCCCCCTTCCCTCCCAACACACACACTGTATATCACCAGCATTCACCGTTATCATACATGCTTGGCGAAACACACTTATGTTCTGGCTCTGGGTCTGTTTGTTTTTCTGCTATCCTGCTGGGCGCTCCTGCTTCCTCACACTGTATATTATGAAAGAACCGTCTGGACAGCCTGGTCCCATGCCACACACACATACACAGACAATACCACAGAGCCCCCTTACTAAAGTATTACTTTCTCCTGTCAAGGATGATACAGGTCCAGTTACTAATTAGAAAGCAATTAAAGCTGATTATTCAACCAATTCATTCCCTGTCTCGTCTATAACTGGAGTCTATCTGATTGAACCTCTCGTATTGTGTGGCTAGATATCGCTTCGTGGTAGTTACACCACTATTGTTACATAGTACAAACAGGTTATAGAACCTGTAAGCAAATGTGTGGTTAAAAACGCCCTAGAGTTGATTGACGCACCTGTCCGTCACACAGTGAAGTCATTGTTAATATTGAATAGCTTCCGTGTGTTTAGGCCAGGCCCCCAGTGTCAAGTCAAGAGCTATGCTGGTCGGCTACTGCGTGGCAACCTAGCAGTACCAAAAGCCCTGGTCTGTCCTAGAAAGCCTATGTAAATTACAATTTCCAGAACGTACGCAATTTTGGGGGGGAATGCCCATTTTGGGCTCTAACATTAGTTTATTATGATCAAGTTCGATCTCCATGATTAATTATTTAAAAGTTTGCTACAAGTCAAGATATTTAATTAAATAGTGATCCATTCTGACTAAAACATTTGTCGTCACACAGGACCACGTGCTGACAGAGACCAATCACGGGCCGGCAGGCTACAAGGAGGCTCGTTTGATCTTTGCATGTGTCTGAGGCAAGATGAAAATGACTACATCGGCCATGATCCTTTGCAAGTTACGGCCCCTTTCACAAGGATACTTAGCAATATTTTGGTGCCCTTCAGTCCCATTCAGCAATTCAAATACTTCCTGCTTCATGCGCCATTGTGAGTTTCCATAGGAATATGTGAATAACGTTGGGGCTATCACTACCTACTGATTTGAATGTCTATGGTTTATGCTAGAGAATTATCGTTTCTTGTAGTGGCTGCAGCTCAATCCCCTATTTTTTCCGCCAATATAAAGTTTGCGCCTATTCCATAACATGGGGCTTGTGAAAGCCGCCTTTTCGTACACATGAGAGATTCCGGAAAATAAAATAGTCCAGAACCGTGTGAGCTACAAACTAATGTCACCACCATCGAAAACTGAGTATCACAAACATGACAGTGCCGGTTGTTTGGCTCTACGACATACACAAGCTATACAGCAGTCGTCTGAACTCTCTGTCACGGATGTCCTCATTTCAAAAAGGTCTTCTCACAAAACCGACTGTTAAGACTGAACCGTTGGAGTGACAAACAAACACTAAGGTGTCGGTTGTTCTGCTTCAGGGGAGTAGTCTGAAGGTAACGCAGCAAGTACTGGGATGTAAAAATCACAAAAAATGCATAGGGGTATAATGTGCCACAGTAACATGACCAAATAAGTGTCAAATATTTAGATTTTTTCCTGGGTTTTCTTATATCTCTCAGATAGACACTTTATGTTTTTCCATGTACCAATGTGTTATTCAATGCATTTCTATGGGCTATAGCGGTAAAGGCCAATTCAATGTTTCAAATACGTGTTTCTATATATTTTGTTATACGTACAGAGGTCCTAAAATTCTAAATCAAATGGCAAAATTATACATTTTACGATCATCATTCATACAGTGGCTTCCGAAACTATTCACCCCCCTTGGCATTTTTCCTATTTTGTTGCCTTACAACCTGGAATTAAAATTGATTTCTGGGGAGTTTGTATCATTTGACTTACACAACATGCCTACCACTTTGAACATGCTAAATATTTTTTATTGTGAAACAAACAAGAAATAAGACAATAAAACTTGAGCATGCATTACTATTCCCCCCCCCCCCTGACCAGAGTACCTTCTTCCATATGTTTGTGGAGTCTCCCACATTCCTTTTGGCGAACACCAAACGTTTTTGCCTATTTTTTCTTGAAGAAATTGCTTTTTTCTGGCCACTCTTCCATAATGCCCAGCTCTGTGGAGTGTATGACTTAAAGTGGTCCTATGGACAGATACTCCAATCTCCGCTGTGGAGCTTTGCAGTTCCTTCGGGGTTATGTTTGGTCTCTTTGTTGCCTCTCTGTTTAATGCCCTCCTTGCCTGGTATGTGAGTTTTGGTGGACAGCCCTCTCTTGACAGGTTTGTTGTGGTGCCATGTTCTTTCCATATTTTAATAATGGATTTAATGGTGCTCAGTGGGATGTTCAAAGTTTCTGATATGTTTTTATAACCCAACCCTGATCTGTACTTCTCCACAACTTTGTCCCTGACCTGTTTGGAGAGCTCCCTGGTCTTCATGGTGCAGCTTGCTTGGTGGTGCCACTTGCTTAGTGGTGTTGCAGACTCTAGGGCCTTTCAAAATAGGTGTATATATACTGAGATCATGTGACACTTAAATAAAGTCCAAATGTGTGCAATCTAACTAATTATGTGACTACTGAAGGTACTTGGTTGCACCAGATCTTATTTAGGGGCTTCATAGCAAAGGGGTGAATACATATGAACGCACAACTTTTCTGTTTTAAATTTTCTATAATTTTTTGAAACGTGTTATTTTTTTCACTTTAACAATTTTTACTATTTTGTGTATGTCCATTACATGAAATCAAAATCAAAATCCATTCAAATTACAGGTTGTAATGCAACAAAATAGGAAAAATTCCAAGGGAGATTGTCACGCCCTGACCTTAGAGAGCCGTTTTATTTCACTATTTGGTTAGGTCAGGGTGTGATTTGGGGTGGGCATTCTATGTTGCCTATTTCTTTGTTTTTGGCCGAGTATGGTTCCCAATCAGCGGCAGCTGTCTATTGTTGTCTCTGATTGGGGATCATACTTAGGCAGCCCTTTTTCCCACTTTCTGTTGTGGGATCTTGTCTTTTTGTGTTGCATGTGTTTGCACTACTAGCTTTACGTTTGTTGAGTTGTTTATTGTTTTTTGGTGGAACATTTATTATTAAAGAAAATATACGCCTACCACGCTGCACCTTGGTTCATTTATGACAGGGAGTTTGAGGACAGCGAGCGTAACAGGGATGAATACTTTTGCAAGGCACTGTACTCACAACATGGGAAGTTCTTATCGCCTTAGAGAAAATGTTAGTCCATCCGTGATGATCAACTGCCACCATGCGGAACTTCCATAACCTACCACGCTACTCAATTTGTTCGGCCTCATTGACGTCCATGACACACTTCTTTGCCTCTTTTGGGTCTGTGAAACGGCATAATGATCATCCTCCCAGAACACGGCAGGATATTGCAACGAGTATTTCATTCCCCGTTTCAGGCACTTATGCCTCACCTCCATGAACGCATTTCTCTTGTCTTTAACCTCTGGAAAAGTCATGGAAAAACTCCACCGCTGTGGTATTGAAGTCGTTCTTCAAGTTTTTTTGATCATAGTCTCCATTTTTTCAACAGTGTTAATTAGGCGGTTGTCCTTGTTCTCCAAGGTTGATATCCTTTCTTCTGTATGTGTAACTTGGTTGTCGAGTGTGTCCACTTTTCTTTTCAGTGCACCCACTATATGTTTTATTTCAGCCACATCTTTGCCCACTTTTGCAATTTTCTCTTCAAGATTTTTGTTCATTTTGCATATGTCATTTAGAACTGGGTCATCAGGTTGCTCTCTCTGCCATTTTACTTGCTAGCTGCAGGTAGAGACAACATTTTCGTGTTTTTTGTCAAAAAAGTCTGCTTTTGTGCATTTCTAAGTAATTTTTCCATGTAACAAGTGAAATCGCAAAAAAATTGTCTGGACCCTTCTTTAAGGGTCACTTTTGCAGAGTCCTATTTGCCATCTCTTCAATCTAAGCCTACAGGAAAGTTTGCCTGGAAGTTTGCCTGAAAAATAGCTAAGCACCCTTTACTGGCTCAAAATGCCGACCAATCAGCCTGTTACCAACTCTTAGTAAAAAAAATATAATAATTGTGTATGACCAGATACAATACTATTTCAAAGTAGACAAATTAAAGACAGATTTTCAGCATCCTTTTAGGGAAGGGCATTCAACGGCACTTGTACATTCAACGGCACAATGTAAGGCACTTACACAAATGAATGATAATTGGCTGAGAGAAATTTACAATAAAAAGATTGTGGCAGCTGTTTTGTTAGATTTCAGTGTATCTTTTTACATTATTGATCATAATCTGCCGCTGGAAAAATATATGTACATCCCTTGCAATATTGTGGAACGAGAATTACCAATAACATCTGTTAAATACGTGTATGTGACCAATAAAATGTGATTTGCCTAACAGAACACAGAGGGTGTTCTTTAATTAATGGAAGCCTCTCCAACACAATCCAGGCTCCAAGTCCAAGTCATCTATAAGTGTTTGCTAGGTATAGCTCCGCCTTATCTCAGCTCACTGGTCACCATAGCAACACCTACCCGTAGCACACGCTCCAGCATATTTCACTGATCATCCCCAAAGCCAACACTTCCTTTGGCCGTCTCTCCTTCCAGTTTTCTGCTGCCAATGACTGGAACAAATTGCAAAAATCACTGAAGTTGGAGACTTATATCTCCCTCACTAACTTTAAGCGTCAGCTGCCAGAGCAGCTTACCGATCGCTGCAGCTATACACAGCTCATCTGTGAATAGCCCATCCAACCAACTACATACCTCATCCCCATATTGGGTTTTTGTTTTTCTGCTCTTTTGCACACCAGTATTTGTACTTGCACATCCTCATCTGCACATATATCACTCCAGTGTAAATTGCTAAATTGTAATTACTTCGCCACTGTTGGCCTATTTATTGCCTTACCTCCTTACTTCATTTGCACACACTGTATACAGATTTTTCTATTGTGTTATTGACTGTACGTTTGTTTATCCCACGTGTAACTCTGTGTTGTTGTTTTTGTTGCACTGCTTTGCTTTATCTTGGACAGGTCAAATCAAATCAAAGTTTATTTGTCACGTGCGCCAAATACAATAGGAAAACAACCTTACAGTGAAATGCTTACTTACAGGCTCTAACCAACTGTGCAAAAAAAGACAGTGAAAAATAACAGTAGCGAGGCTATATACAGTAGCGAGCCTACATACAGACACCGGTTAGTTGGGCTGATTGAGGTAGTATGTACATGTAGATTAAAGTGACTATGCAAAAGTGAAATGCAAATATAATTAACAGAGAGTAGCAGTAGCGTAAAAGACGGGTTGGCAGGTGGTGGGTGGTGGGACACAATGCAGAGAGCCCGGTTAGCCAATGTGTGAAAGCACTGGTTGGTCGGGCCAATTGAGGTAGTATGTACATGAATGTATAGTTAAAGTGACAATGCATATATGATAAACTGAGAGTAGCAGCAGCATAAAAGAGGGCTTGGGGGGTGGGGGCACACAGTGAAAATAGTCCAGGTAGACATTTGATTACCTGTTCAGGTTTCTTATGGCTTGGGGGTAAAAACTGTTGAGAAGCCTTTTTGTCCAAGACTTGGCACTCCGGTACCGCTTTCCATGCAGTAGTAGAGAGAACAGTCTATGACTGGGGTGGCTGGGGTCTTTGACAATAAAAAAAAAAAGGTGAAAATAAATAAATAAATAGCAGTCTTTTCAGATCATATTCTGAACTTTTCCAATGCCTAGTGATTCTTCCAAAGAAATCACAAAGCATATGGAACAAATGTAGAAACTCTGTTGCCTCAGTATGTTGCAGTACAGAGACAACATAGAGAGAACAGTAAGTGTTGATCTATCTAAATAAACAGCTACGGTTCTGTGAGAAAATCACTTAGATTAGTGCAATATGACTCATATCCTCTTCGGAATGAATGAAGTTGCTTGAGTGGTTTAACGACGGACGATTATCTATTAGTTAGCTAATTAATTTGATCATCCACAGTGGCTGGATAGCATCCCAACATTATAGACAGTCACATCTTAACCCCTTTGCTATGCGAGGGCAGCAAGTACATTTGTGCCCGACAGACAAGCAAACAACTGGAGATTTTTCCAGGTTTAAAAGTTCCCTTACTGGATCCATGGACTTAGATATAATGAAGAAATATTGACAGGGGAGGTGGGGGTCCTGATCTTCCTCCTCCTCTTCCTTCTCCTCATCATCCTTCTCCTTCACTTCTTCCCCCTCATCCTCCTTCTCATCATCATCATCCTCCTCCTCATCTTCCTCATCCTCCTTCGCTTTCTCCTCTTCATTCTCCTCATTTGTAACCTCCTTTTTGCCTAAAATGTCATAACCAATTCTAACTCATGTAGCTCAGGCCCTGAAGCAAGGATGTGCATATTCTTAGTACCATTTGAAAGGAAACACGTTGAAGTTTGTGGAAATGTGAAAGGAATATAGGAGAATATAACACATTAGATCTGGTAAAAGATAATACAAAGAAAAAAACAAACATTTTTTTGTATCATCATGTATGAAATGCAAGAGAAAGGCCATAATGTATTATTCCAGCCCGGGTGCAATTTAAATTTTGGCCACTAGATGGCAGCAGTGCATGTGCAAAGTTTATCACTGATCCAATGGACCATTGCATTTCTGTTCAAAATGTTGTATCAGGGCTGCCCAAATGTGCCTAATATGTTTATTAATAACTTTTCATGTTCAAAACTGTGCACTCTCCTCAAACAATAGCATGGTATTCATTCACTGTATTAGCTACTGTAAATTGGACAGTGCAGTTAGATTAACAAGAATTTAAGCTTTCTGCCATATGTCTATGTCCTGGGAAATGTTCTTGTTACTTACAACCTCATGCTAATCGCATTAGCCTACGTTAGCTCAACCATCCCGCAGGGGACCCACCAATTCTGAAAATATGACTTCTTAGGGCTAGGCCCCTTTTATCTCAATTTCCGCCTGAATGTAAAAAGTAAACTGCCTGTAGCTCAGGCCTTGAAGCCAGGTTATGCATATAATTGGTACCATTGGAAAGAAAACACGGAAGCTTGTAGAAATGTTAAAATAATGTAGGAGAATATAACACAATAGATATGGTAGGAGAAAATCCAAAGAAAAACCAACCATTTTTTGTTGTTGCGAGACCATCCTCTTAGAAATGCAAGAAAAAGGTCATATTGTAGCTCCCTCGATGCAATTCCAATGGCCTCCACAGGGTGTCCGCAGTCTATGTTCAAGGTTTCAGGTTTAACTTCCAAAAACGAATAAGTAATAACAGTTTTAGTAGAAGGACACAGTCTTGGAAATCTGTGTTTGTGCGCGCCATGAAGAAATGTTTTCCTAAATAAATATTATAGTTTGATTTAATTTTAGGGTATCTAAGGAGTAAATAGAAATGTATTTTGACTTGTTGAAATAAAGTTTAGGGGTAGATTTTCGGATTCCTTTCTCTGCAATTAGAACGAGTGGATTACTCAAATCAATGGCGCCAACTAAACTGACTTTTTGGGATATAAATAAGGATTTTATCTAACAAAACGACACTACATGTTATAGCTGGTTCCCTTTGGATGACAAATCAGAGGAAGATTTTCAAAAAGTAAGTGAATATTTAATCTTTATATGTGAATGTATGAAACCTGTGCCGGTGTAAAAATACTTTGATGTGGGGCCCCGTCCTCCAACAATTGCATGGCATGTTTTCGTTGTAATAGCTACTGTAAATCGGACAGTGCAGTTAGATTAACAAGAATGTAAGCTTTCAGCCAATATAAGACACATATATGTACCAAAATGTTTAAAAACCATAATATTTATTTGAATTACGCGCCCTCCAGTTTCACCGGAAGTTGTCCCGCTAGCGGGACCCTGATCCTTATTTAAGCATATCCCAATTCAGGTCACCTAGCAGTACAAACTCTGATGATAGATGGGGGAAATCAATTCACATATGGTGTGCAGGGCACAGCTGGGAGCTAAGGGGGGGTCTATAACAACCGACAACAGTGAGGGACTTATTTCTGGAGAGATGGATCTTTAAAAGTAGAAGCTCGAACTGTTTGGGAATAGACCTAAATAGTATGACAGATCTCTGCAGGCTATCTCTACAGTAGATTGAAATTCCGCCCCCTTTTGCAGTTCTGTCTTGACGGAAAATGTTGTAATTGGGGATGGACATTTCAGAATTTTTGGTGGCCTTCCTAAGCCAGGATTCAGACACGGCTAGGACATCATGGTTGGTGGAGTGTGCTAATGCAGTGAATAAAGCAAACTTAGGGAGGAGGCTTCTGATGTTAACATGCATGAACCCAAGGCTTTTACGGTTGCAGAAGTCAGCAAATGAGAGCGCATCGGGACACACAGAGCTTGGGTTAACCTCTACATCATCAGAAGAACAGAGGAGGAGTAGGATGAGGGTATGGCTAAAGGCTATAAGAACTGGTCGTCTAGTGCTTTGGAAACAGAGAATAAAAGGGCGTGGTAGGATAGATTCAGGGCATAGTGTACAGACAAGTGTATGGTAGTGTGCGAGTACAGTGGGGGTAAACCTAGGCATTGAGTGACGATGAGAGAGGTTGCATCTCTGGAGGCGCCAGTTAAGCTAGGTGCGGTCTCTGCATGTGTAGGGGAGGGACAAGGGGGCTATCTGAGGCATGTTGAGCAGGACTAGGGGCTCCGCAGTAAAATAAAACAATGAGAACTGTCCTAAACAACAGTATACAAGGCTTATTGACATTTGAGAGAGGCATAAAGCAATCACAGGTGTTGATTGGGAGAGCTAAGACAACAACGGGTAAACTGTTAAGACAACAACAACGTGTAAATGGCAATAAATGGGCAGAGAGGGTCAGTTAGCTACATACAGGGCATGAGTTTGAGGCTGGGGCCGACAGATAAACAAAATGAAGTACCCTGTTAATGAACAGTCCAGCAGGCATCAGCTGTGTAGCCGAGTGATCATAGGGTCCAATGAGCAGTGATAGATGAAACAGGGAGCTGTTCGGTAGTCAATTACTACGGTAAGCGAGCGGGAGACACAGTGTTCAGGAAGCAAGCAGGTCGGGGCTAGCAGATGGATCGTCACCACATCCACGATGCAGAGGCCGGTAAAAGAGCACATTGGCCGAATTACGTCAGCAGATCAGCAGACCAGTCGTGATGGATCGGCGGGGCTCTGTGTCAACAAAGGATTCAGGCCAAATTGGCAAGAGAGGTATTGAAGTGCCATGACATAACAGATAACTCCACGTTAAATTGTAACTGGCATAGTCGGTAGGATGAATAAAAGTAAAAGGTATAATGACAATACTGTTCCGTTACAACACCACAAAGGTGGTATGTCAAGATGCCTCAAACCAATGGAAGAGTTCTGTTTTGGGTTCGACAAGGAACACAAAAGGGTTCTACCTGAATCCAAATGGGGACAAAGACCCTTTTGGAATAATTTTTTTCTAAGAATGTACAGACTTGACACTAAAACGAACTACCTCACACCAGAGAGGAGTAGAGCTCTGTATTAATCCCACTAATGCTGTAGAGGGAACCTGGGCTCCAGCATTCATTGGTTTTACTCTGATTAATACAGGAGGCCCATAACTATGCTTTATGGAAAACGATGACTGTGGGAGCTGGGAGCCAGGGCCAAAAGAAGAATGCCTCCCTTGCTCCATCCATTCATCTCTCAATTTGACCACTGCTGGTCCTCAAGGCTTTCTACAGCTGAGTGCCAATTAGGAACAGGCATATTCTTATTTTCTGGTCATGTCACAGTCCCAACCTGAAGGTGGAAGGGATGGAGGGAGTGAGAGAAGGAAAGAAAGAGGAAGTGGAGAAAAGTTGTTGGTAAGTTGGTTAAGCAATTCACCTTCAACATCTTTGTGTGTGTGGGGAGTGCAACTAACGTGACTTGTGTGGTGAGCATTTCCATACATCTTACAAGGCACTTCTGATGCAAACTGGTAGGCCATAAAACACACATTTTGTCTGTTTATAGCTTTGACTTCCAGAAGTGCTCTGGTAGCCATGATCAATCTCATCAATGATGACTGACTGAACATGCCAACAGAAAATGTGCAAACACTGCTCAATGCTAAGCTGATAATATTGTGGACTGTTTCATGATACTGCAGATAAGACTATGCACCAAGTCTGTAACCAACAGGACTCTGAACAGCTTCTACACCAAGCCATAAGACTGCTAAATAGTTAACCAAATAGCTACCAGGACTATCTTCATTGACCCTTTTTGCACTGTCTTTTCAAATCAAATCAAAGTTTATTTGTCACGTGCGCCGAATATGACAGGTGTGTAGACCTTTCAGTGAAATGCTTACTTACAGGCTCTAACCAACAGTGCAAAAAAGGTATTAGGTGAACAATAGGTAAGTAAAATAAATTAAAACAACAGTAAAAAGACAGTGAAAAATAACAGCAGCGAGGCTATATAAAAAAAGACAACAGAGTGAACTTTTTATTGAGACCCATTAGTTGACTCCATGACGTCAGCTAATCTCCCTTGGGGGTTGGTGCTATCGCTCGTCACCAGTTACCACAGCGAGGCTATACCAGTAGTGAGGCTACATACAGACAACGGTTAATCGGGCTAATTGAGGTAGTATGTACATGTAGATATGGTTAAAGTGACTATGCATATAGAGAGAGTAGCAGCAGCGGAAAAGAGGGGTTAGCGGGTGGTGGGACACAATTCAGATAGCCCGGTTAACCAATGTGTGGGGGCACTGGTTGGTCGGGCCAATTGAGGTAGTATGTACATGAATGTATAGTTAAAGTGACTATAGTTAAAGTGACTATGCATATATGACAAAAAGAGAGTAGCAGCAGCGTTAAAGAGGGTTTGGGGGTAGGCACACAATGCAAATAGTCCGTGAAGCCATTTGATTACCTGTTCAGGAGTCTTATGGCTTGGTGGTAAAAACTGTTGAGAATCCTTTTTGTCCTAGACTTGGCACTCCGGTACCACTTTCCATGCGGTAGTAGAGAGAACAGTCTATGACTGGGGTGGCTGGGGTCTTTGACAATTTTTAGGGCCTTCCTCTGACAAAGCCTGGTGGCAGGCAGTTTAGCCCCAGTGGTGTACTGGGCCATACGCACTACCCTCTGTAGTGCCTGATCTCATGCCAAATTATTTTAGTTTCCTGAGGGGGAATAGGCTTAGGGAATAGGCGCTCTTCACAACTGTCTTGGTGTGTTTGGACCATTCTAGTTTGTTGGTGATGTGGACACCAAGGAACTTGAAGCTCTCAACCTGCTCCACTAAAGCCCCGTCGATGAGAATGGGGGTTTGCTCGGTCCTCCTTTTCCTGTCGTCCACAATCATCTCCTTAGTCTTGGTTACGTTGTTATTCTGGCACTACCAGACCAGGCACCATCTGACCTCTTACCTATAGTCTGTCTCGTCATTGTCGGTGATCAGGCCTACCACTGTTGTGTCATCTGCAAACGTAATGATGGTGTTGGAGTCGTGCCTGGCCATGCAGTGGTGGGTGAACAGGGAGGACAGGAGGGGACTGAGCCCGCACACCTGGGGGGCTCCAGTGTTGAGGATCAGCGTGGCAGATGTGTTGCTACTTACCCTCACCACCTGGGGGTGGCCCGTCAGGAAGTCCAGGATCCAGTTGCTGAAGGAGGTGTTTAGTCCCAGGATCCTTAGCTTAGTGATGAGCTTTGAGGGTAGTATGGTGTTGAACGCTGAGCTGTAGTGAATGAATAACATTCTCACGTTGGTGTTCCTTTTGTCTAGGTGGGAAAGGCCAGTGTGGAGTGCAATAGAGATGGCATCTTCTGTGGATCTGTTTGGGCGGTATGCAAATTGGAGTGGGTCTAGGGTTTCTTGGATAGTGGTGTTGATGTGAGCCATTACCAGCCTTTCAAAGCACTTCATGGCTACGGACGAGTGCTACAGGTCTCTAGTCATCTAGGCAGGTTGCCTTCGTGTTCTTGGGCACAGGGGCTATGGTGGTCTGCTTGAAACATGTTGGTATTACAGACTCAATCAGGGACATGTTGAAAATGTCACCTGCCATGTGTTCAGCACATGCTGGGAACACACGTCCTAGTAATCCGTCTGGCCCTGTAGCCTTGTGAATGTTGACCTGTTTAGGTCTTACTCACGTCGGCTACGGCGAGCATGATTACACAGTCATCCGGGACAAATCAAAATATCTCAAAGTGTACAGCACTTTGAGATATCAGCTGATGTACGAAGGGCTATATAAATACATTTTATTTGATTTTGATTTGAAAATAAAATAAAATCTGATGCTCAGCTGAGAGCTGATGCTCTCATGCATGCCTCAGTGTTGCTTGCCTCGAAGTGGGCATATAAGTGATTTAGCTCATCTGGTAGGCATGTGTCACTGGACAGCTCGCAGCCGTGCTTCCCTTTGTAGTCTGTAAAAGTTTGCAAGCCCTGCCACATAAGACAAGCGTCGGAGCGGGTAGTACGATTCAATCTTAGCCCTATGTTGATGCTTTGCCTGTTCGATGGTTCGTCGGAGGGCATAGCAGGATTTCTTATAAGCTTCGGGGTCAGAGTCCCGCACCTTGAAAGCGGCAGCTCTCGCCTTTAGCTCAGTGTGAATGTTGCCTGTAAATCCATGGTTTCTGGTTGGGGTATGTACGTACAGTCACTGTGGGGACAACGTCCTCGATGCACTTATTGATAAAGCCAGTGACTGATGTGGTGCACTCCTCAATGGCATCGGAAGAATCCCGGAATATGCTCCAGTCTGTGATAGCAAAACAGTCCTGTAGTTTAGCATCTGCTTCATCTGACCACTTTTTCATAGACCGAGTCACTGGTGCTTCCTGCTTTAATTTTTGCTTGTAAGCAGGAATCGGGAGGATAGAACTGTGGTCAGATTTACCAAATGGAGGGGCGAGGGAGAGCTTTGTACATGTCTCTGTGTGTGGAGTACAGGTGATCTAGAATTTTTTCCCTCTGGTTGCACATTTAACATGTTGATGGAAATTAGGTAGAACTGATTTAAGTTTCCCTGCATTAAAGTCTCCGGCCACTAGGAACGCCGCCTCTGGGTGAGTGGTTTCCTGTTTGCTTATTTCCTTATAAAGCTGACTGAGTGCGGTCTTAGTGCCATAGTATGTCTGTGGTGGTAAATAAACAGCCACGAAAGTATAGCTGAAAATGATCTAGGCAAGTAGTGTGGTCTGCAATTTATTACAATATACTCTACCTCAGGCGAGAAAAATCTAGAGACTTCCTGAGATATTGTGCACCAGCTGTTGTTTACAAATATGCACAGACTGCCTCCCCTCGTCTTAACGGAGTGTGCTGTTCTATCTTGCCTGTGCAGCGTATAGCCCGCTAGCTGAATATTAATGTCATCATTCAGCCATGATTCCATGAAACATAAGATATTACAGTTTTTTGATGTCCCGTTGGTAGGATATTCGTGATCGTACCTCATCTAATTTATTTTCCAATGATTGCACGTGGAAGAGTAATATTGACAGTAACGGCAGATTTCCTTGCCTTCTGCGGATCCTTACGAGGCATCCTGCTCTGTGTCCTCCTGCACATGCGTCTCATCCTCGACTCATAACATACACTGTTGCTACTGTTTATTATCTATCCTGTTGCCTAGTCAATTTACACCTACCAAAATGCAGACTTGAAGTCGGAAGTTTACATACACTTTAGCCAAGTACATTTAAACTCAGTTTTTCACAATTCCTGACATTTAATCCTAGTAAAAGTTCCCTGTCTTAAGTCAGTTAGGATCACCAGTTTATTTTAAGAATGTGAAATGTCAGAATAATAGTAGAGAGAATGATTTATTTCAGCTTTTATTTCTTTCATCACATTCCCAGTGGGTCAGAAGTTTACATACACTCAATTAGTATTTGGTAGCATTGCCGTTAAATTGTTTAACTTGGGTCAAACGTTTCGGGTAGCCTTCCACAAGCTTCCCACAATAAGTTGGGTGAATTTTGTCCCATTCCTCCTGACAGAGCTGATGTAACCGAGTCAGGTTTGTAGGCCTCCTTGCTCGCACATGCTTTTTCAGTTCTGCCCACAAATGTTCTATAGGATTGAGGTCAGGGCTTTGCGATGGCCACTCCAATACCTTGACTTTGTAGTCCTTAAGCCATTTTGTCACAACTTTGGAAGTATGCTTGGGGTCGTTGTCCATTTGGAAGACCCATTTGCGACCAAGCTTTAACTTCAATATATCCACATAATTTGCCTGCCTCATTATGGCATCTATTTTGTGAAGTGCACCAGTCCCTCCTGCAGCAAAGCACCACCACAACATGATGCTTCCACCCCCGTGCTTCACGGTTAGGATGGTGTTCTTCGGCTTGCAAGCCTCCCCCTTTTTCCTCCAAACATAATGATGGTCATTATGGCCAAACAGTTCTATTTTTGTTTCAACAGACCAGAGGACATTTCTCCAAAAAGTACAATCATTGTCCCCATGTGCAGTTGCAAACCATATTCTGGCTTCTTTATGGCGGTTTTGGAGCAGTGGTTTCTTCCTTGCTGAGCAGGCTTTCAGGTTATGTCAATATAGGACTCGTTTCACTGTGGATATAGATACTTTTGTACCAGTTTCCTCCAGCATCTTCACAATATCCTTTGCTGTTGTTCTGGGATTGATTTGCACTTTTCGCACCAAAGTACTTTCATCTCTAGGAGACAGAACGCGTCTCCTTCCTGAGCGGTATGACGGCCACGTGGTCCCATGGTGTTGATACTTGCATACTATTGTTTGTACAGATAAACATGGTACCATCAGGCGTTACTCCCAAGGATGAACCAGACTTGAGGAGGTCTAACTGATATCTTTTGATTTTACCATGCTGTCAAGCAAAGAGGCACTGAGTTTGAAGGTAGGCCTTGAAATACATCCACAGGTACACCCCCAAGTGACTCAAATGATGTCAATTAGCCTATCAGAAGTTTCTAAAGCAATGACATCCTTTTCTGGAATTTTCCGATCTGTTTAAAGACACAGTCAACTTATTGTATGTAAACTTCTGACCCACTGGAATTGTGATACAGTGAATTATAAGTGAAATAATCTGTCTGTAAACAATTGTTGAAAAAATTACTTGTGTCATGCACAAAGTAGTCCTAACCGAATTGTCAAAACTATAGTTTGTTAACAAGAGTTAACAAGTGGTTGAAAAACTAGTATTAATGACTCGTTTAATGACCTAAGTGTATGTAAACTTCCGACTTCAACTTTACATACACAACATGGCCAAAAGTATATGGACACACCTTCAATTTAGTAGATTTGCCTATTTCAGCCACTCCCGTTGCTGACAGGTGTATACAATTGAGCACACAGCCATGCGATCTCCATAGACAAACAGTGTCAGTAGAATGGCCCGTACCTAAGAGCTCAGTGACTTTCAAAGTTATAAGATGCCACCTTTCCAACAAGTCAGTTCATCAAATTTCTGCCCTGGTAGAGCTGCCCCAGTCAACTGTAAGTGCTATTTTTGTGACGTGGAAACGTTTAGTAGCAACAACGGCTCAGCCGCGAAGTGGTAGGCTACACAAGCTCACAGAACGGGACTGCCGAGTGTTGAAGTACATAGCTTGTAAAAATCGTCTGACCTCGGTTGCAACACTTACTACCGAGTTCCAAACTGCCTCTGGATGTAACGTCAGCACAAGAACTGTTCGTCTGGAACTTCATGAAATGTGTTTCCATGGCCAAGCAGCCACACACCAGCCTAAAATGATAATGCGCAATGCCAAGCGTCGGCTGGAGTGGTGTAATGCTCGCCGCCATCGGACTCTGGATCAGGCTTCACCATCTGGCAGACCGACAGACAAATCTGGGTTTGGCGGATACCAGGAGAACGATACCTGCCAGAATGCATAGTGCCAACTGTAAAGTTTGGTGGAGGAGGAATGATGGTCTGGGGCTGTTTTTCTTGGTTCGGGCAAGCCCCTTAGTTCCAATGAAGGGAAATCTTAACGCTACAGCATACAATGACATTCTAGACAATTCTGGTTGACCATATCTATGTGTGGTCTCTGTGATATTCTCTCATATATTTCTAACTAGACTAGGTTGTAGTTTGACTTTTGAGAATATCAAAGGAAAAGGACTGAATCGTCTCTTGGAAAAACACTGCAGGTATTCAGGAAAGTTCATGACCAACCCTTAAAAGAGAATATAATACTAAATAAGTCTATCCTCCGCTTTTAAGAGAAAGGTTTAAAAGCACCTGCTCTGAAAAATAATGACTAACCTTAATATACCTCAACACATCCTGAAGGGCATGTTTTGTCTCCCTTTCTGAATTACTTTTTAATTGCTTTTTAAGAGCATATCAAAGTCAAGATTGTACACACCAGGCCACTGTATTGTTTGTTTCCATCGAGTGAAAATGCCTTGAAGCGAATTCCTGGCATTTGCTTATCCTCGAGGAGCTACAGAACGGAAAACTTGTCCTCCCCCATATTTGTCCTTGTATGCCTGTAGCCCTACCCTCAACAGGGCATCTCAAAGAACCATCAACCATTTTGGAAAAAATAAAGAAAAAGTGTGTCACATATTTATACACAACATTACAGTCTTTAGACCAAACATGGGCCTACAGGAAAATATGTTAGCCTACCCATACCATTGATGTAGGCTACCGCTGTGCAGTAGCACAACGATAATAAGCCTATACCTGTCACCGCACAATGGCACTGTAGAGATAGGGCCTAGCTTTCAGTGTCTCTGAGGGGTTAGGTATGGGCAAGATACTACTGCTAGAAGGTAGCACACAAGAAACTCATCTCATTTTACCTGAGGCCTCTCAGTGCTACACACTGTGCAAAAGATCACCACAACCCTGAAGCATTTCCATCGAAAGAGGAAGGCCAGGTCGAAGCTTTCTTATAAACATTGAAATATTGACATTTTAAAGATCCAATGCAGATGTTTTTTTTTATCTCACTATCAAATCATTTCTGGTTAACAATTAAGTACCCTACTGTGATTGTTTTGAATTAAAATGGTCAAGAATTGCTAAGTGCAATTTCTCATGCAAGGATTTTGCTAGGACTGTCTGGGAGTGGTCTGAGAAAGGGGTCTAATTGGAGGACACTAATGAGTGGGATGTGTAACCTGAAAACTAGCTGTTATTGGCAGAGGAGAGCAAACTCTCTTTGTTATTCGTCTATTACTATACCTTATACCGTCAAAAAAAAAAAACACCCAGGCAAACAAGCTGAAATTTCAGGTGTTCTTTTCAAACAGCTCTTACACAAAAAGCACTATCATAAATTTCACAATATTATTCCAACCTCATAGTATGGTTTGTTTTTGCTCTGTACTCCAGCACTTTAGATTTGAAATGATGCAATGACTACGAGGTAAAGTGCAGACTATCACGTGAACCGTTTGGAAATTACAGCACTTTTTAAGGAGCCAAAAGTATTGGGCCAAATTCTCTTATATGTATTAAAGTTTAGTATTTGGTCCCATATTCCTAGTACACAATGATTACATCAAGCTTGTGATTCCACAAACTTGTATGCATTTGCTGTTTGTTTTGTTTTTGTTTAAGATTATGTTGTGCCCAATAGAAATGAATGGTAAATACTGTAGTGTGTCATTTTGGAGTCACTTTAATTGTAAATAAAAATAGAATACATTTCTAAACACTTCTACATTAATGTGGATGCTACCATGATTACTGATAATCCTGACTGGATCATGAATAATGATGAGTGAGAAAGTTACAGACGTACAAATATAATACCCCCAAGACATGCTAACCTCTCACCATTACAATAACAGGGGTAGGTTAGCATTTTTGGAGGGGTATGATATTTGTGCGTCTAACTTTCTCAAAAATAATCTGAAACACAAGCAAAACAAACAGCAAATCCATCCAACAAGTGTGTCAAGTCGCAAGCTTGATGTAGTCATTGCGTGCTAGGAATATGGGACCGAATACTACACTTTTGACTACTTTTATACACATAAGTGAATTTGTCCCAATACTTTGGGTACTCTAAAAACGGAAGGACTATGTACAAAAAATACATTTCTTGTCACGTTCTGACCTTAGTTCCTTTTTTATGTCTTTATTTTAGTTGGTCAAGGTGTGAGTTGGGGTGGGCATTCTATGTTTTGTTCTGTTGTTATATTTCTATGTGTTTGGACTAGTATGGTTCTCAATCAGAGGCAGGTGTCAGTCGTTGTCTCTGATTGGGAGTCATATTTAGGTAGCCTGTTTTCTATTGTGTTTTGTGGGTGGTTGTATCCTGTGTTAGTTACCTTCACCATACGGGACTGTTTCGGTTGTTTGTTTGTACTGTTGTTATTTTGTTCAGTTGATTTATTAAATATATCATTATGGACAATTACCGCGCTGCACATTGGTCTGATCCTTGCAACTCCTCCTCTGAAGAAGAGGAATTCCGTTACATTTCTAAGCGATTCACCTGATATGGATGAAAATACCGTCAAATTAAAGCTGACAGTCTGAATGTTAATAGTCAATGTACTGTATAATTTCAAATCCAAAGTGCTGGAGTATAAGCCAAAACAACGAGAAATATGTCACTGTCCCTATACTTTTGGAACTCATTATATATAAAACACAAAGAAATCACATTTTTGACTGCACTGGACATTTAACAAGGTAACAGGTTAACGAGTGCTACTGAAAGGTATTACAGAAAAATACAGTGACAAATTCTAAAATTTCTCACAAACTACTCAGTGATGTTAGTATCCTCAAAGACCAAAATGTGAGAACAATTACAGAAAATTGCATGTGCTTCTAGCATCCAATATTGAGTGTCATGTAAAATGAATCAGTCAACAATGTCAAATTATGGCAACTTGATTCTTATTTGTATCCCACCACTATCACATCAAGCCCTACATATTGTAAGACAAGTAAACACACCCACACAATTATTCTGTCATTGCCCTCTGTGCCGTCACACTATGAAGCCATGCTATTCTCCCCTGTCAGCCATTGTCTCCTGTGTGTGAGTTAGTGAGTCGAGCTGTCACTCTGAGGTAGGATTGCCGATAGCAACACCACTAAGGCAGGGAGCGCATCATTAAAAGTATGTGGCTGTCATTCTGCGGGAGGGAGGGAAAAAAGGATGGAGGGAGGGAGGAGAGGAAAGAGGGTGTTAAATCGACCTGCCTGGAGGGAATCATACATCTCTTGTCACAAATCCTTCCCTGAGGTTTGTTTTACTTCACCATCCGGCAGGTAAAAAGGGGACAATCGTCTGTGGTGCAGTCATACACAATAAATAAACAACATCGATCCAATGGACTGCGGTTTAAGAGTTGTGTAGGTGGCAATAGGGTTGTCACCATATTTATGAAATATGGATGCATTCTGGCTGACTGGGGATGAGAGAGAGTTGATAGAGGGGAACGGGTCTTTAAAGGACTGAGAGGTTTAAAGGATGTAGTCTAAGACTGATTCAGTGAGTAGGAAGTCCTTACAAAGGGGCATAGTCAACAGATAGGTTGTGCAGGCCTCATGCACTGTAACTTGATGACAAGCAGACTTGTTTTGAAAAAGTTGTGAAGTCTAGGAGTATTGAGTCTGTGTTCACATTAAGAAACCGACGAGAAGCAATGCCTCCATTGAATAAGAGGAGACAGGAAAATGTGAATAAATTGACTGCTCATGCACAAAACGTAACAGTGTAGACTAATTACCAATTGTTAAACGATAATTACACCATTGTGACAAGAGAAGATCGAAATCCCATGTAGCTGTGAGTGCTATTCAACACGGGGTGTGTCAAGTACTTTCACACAACATCCTCAACAAGTCTGATTTACTCTAATAGAAAAATAGCCATGTCAAAGCCACCAACCAATAAGTGAAAGGAAGCAAACAAACCACTCTGTATGTTTATGCCTCAAAGCACTTTTATATTCAACCCTTATTTTAGCAGGTAAATTGACTGAGAACACATTCCCATTTACAGCAACGACCTGGGGAATAGTTACAGGGGAGAGGAAGGGGGATGAAGAGGCCAATTGGAAGCTTACAGCTTTTACCACACCACATATCTATCTTGTCGGTGTGGAATAATACACGCTACACAGACCATGTTCACACCACACGTTGGCTGAAAAGGGCGCGTGTCAAAGGCTGAAGGCGGCAAAACAAAAATGAATATTAGTTTCGCAAATGCGAGCTGCCATGACCGACCAAAAATATCTAAAGCAATTAACCTTATGTTCTATTTGTGATGTGTGGGCAACTGAACGAGTTGGCACACTGCTTTTAATTACTCTCCAAAGTCACAGAGTCCGCCCAAGATTAAAAAGTTATTTTCAAAGTAAAGTGGCAAGGTGACAGTGGCGTAACTGACTCTTCAGAGGTAACTGACAGCGGTGATTAACACAGTCCAGAATGTTTTTAATGAGCACTTCTAACAACCCCATACAGATACATTTTGACTAGTCTCACTGAACTCTCTCAGTATAGTATAATAGGCCTTGTCTAGATAGGCACGTTACTATCTACCCCAAGCCACTTAACCATATTGGAGCAGTGGTAAGCATGTTTGCCTAAGAGCCAGGAGAACTGCGTTCGAAACCCGCATGGAGCATTGCTACAATATTGTCATGTCAGCTTGATTAACTTTAGTTGAAATCTCAGCACAGAAATACAGTATGATACGCAAAGCAAATATATGCAAATGTGTAGACCTCCTGAATAAGGATGTCGCTTTGAGACAAAAAACTGTCAGCGCAAGCACAAATTTGACCCTAAACTCAATAAGACCTCTATAGGAAAATGAATCAATGCATTTCTGAATGTATTGCTCCTGCACTTCCTGTCTCTCAATATTGGGCAGTTATGAATTTTAGAGTAGCTGAGAGTGATATGATAATTTTATGACCCTAAGGGGAGTGAGGTAGAGCCAGGTGAAGTGGATTGATTAAAATAAGCCGTCGGCAATGACGCACATTTTTATAAACATCATTTGCACTGCGAGTCTATGCAGTGGTACACGTAGGGCTGTGACGGTCATGGAATTTTGGATTACAGTAATTGGCCAGTCAAATGATGATGGTTCCGTGGATGCCATGGCACCATAAGGTAACCTAGGCAGAGAACTCTGTAAATATTGAACATATTTTGTATTTTTTGTACATTGTGGGGGGCTTTGGCTACTCTAGGGTTTGATCACTATATCCTGTGGTCTCTCAGCGTTGCCTAGGCAACCAAAGACTCGTTTGCTTGTTTCAGCAAAGAGCAACAAAGTTTCATCACGTTGATAAGAGTCCATGTTATGGCTGAATCGCACAAATGCCCGGCTGCCCTGTCTTGTCAGCTGTTCATTCCACACAAAAATAAGAATAAATGTTAAACAGTTATGAAGGTTACATGGTTACACGGTAATTGTGCCAGCCCATGCAGTGGCTCTTGTACTATTCACATTTCTGAATATTGCTTTGCTGCACTTACATTTATTTTCAATCAACATGAGTGTCAGCAAAACTTGTTGGATTCAGTATCTTTCTGATTAGCTATCCAAATAATTTGATTGTTTCATACTTTTCCCCTTGGCCACTGTAGGTTTTTGCGTAATGGGCAAGAAATGTACAGATTAAGGCTATTGTAAAGCCTATGAGTCAATCATTGAAAATTGAGTATATTGTTATATATTGTTAACAGCTGATATACAGTACATGTTGGACTGCATACTGCAAATATGCATACAACTTAGTAGAGTAGGCCTATACACAGTCACTAATAAAGACTTAACAATAACAGTAATTCAATCAAATAAAAAGGCCTAAACATGCATAGCCAATTTAAATACTTCTATTGAAAAGGGAGTGTATTGCCATCTTCTGGTTAAAAGCAATAGATACTGACTTATGTTAGTTTATAGGACCTGAGAGTAAAGCAAGTCTCAACCTGTCAACACTAAACACATTGTCATACAGAACATTAACCATTCTGAATGATTGTCTGTTTACAATGAAAGAGACAGAGACTACATCTTTGCACACAAGGCAAATTTACATGCAAATAAGTCAAACAAGTGCTACGTGTGACTGCAAACACATACAGTATGCTTTTGTACAAAATACAAATCAGTGAAATACTAATGTAAAACTGTTTTCACTCTACCGCGGTGCTGTAAACCTTTATAGAATATAAAAAAAAACAAAAAACATATTTTAGGGGGAATACACAGTCATGACTTTGCACGATTACAAATACAGTATAGCCTATGTTATGGGATAGGATAGGTCGTTTAGTTTAGTTCTTATGAGCACAATAAAAAAGGGCCCACATTTTTGGTGCGGAAAAAGAGGGAACATGCTTTTACCCCTCATTTCATCATCCCTGCATACCAGAATCATCTAACGTAATTGTCCAATTCGTCCAAAATAAAATCCCATCCATGTGGATTGACTTCAAATTAAATATCTGCACCCACTACTAAAGCCTCCTCAAGGATATTATGAACATCAATATTTCACTACTTATTATTTGTGTTTTAGGACGCAACATTTTTCAAGCAATATGCCTACTTTTTTCTGGATGAGTTGGGTAGAGCGTCTAATCTGCACCTTTTATAGCCTACCCGTTGATATGCTTTGCGCGAGCACCATCTTTGAGAATCCCTTCCTCTGTGCATTAATAAATAGGTGAAAATAAATTAAACAAAAATGATTACATTACATCTCACAAGCTAATTAACACAAAATGTGGCCTACACTAGCCTAACAGTTGTGTAAATCATTCAATCCCTGTTTTCCTTTGCCTGGTGCCATGTATTGATCCAGTTCTGCATAACATACTCTGATGAAACCAGGCCAGGGATCAGCCTGATCTCTTAGACTAGACATAACATACTAAATGAAAATCCGAGACACTCAAATTAGTGTGATATGTTACATTTGGTATGGGGTTAATAACCCAAACGGCTAGCAACCCAAAGCTTGCTTGTTCGAATCTCATCATGTACAACTTCAGCATTTTTAGCTAGTTGCAAATCTACACCTACTTACTACGTTATAGCTACTTTGCAACTACTTAGCATGTTAGCTAACCCTTCCCCTAACCTTAACCCTTTAACTCAACTCCAAACCATAACTTTAACAACTAGCCTAGCTAACGTTAGCCACCTAGCTAACGTTAGCATTAGCCACCTAGTTAAATTTAGCCACAACAAATTGGAATTTGTAATATACACTGCTCAAAAAAATAAAGGGAACACTAAAATAACACATCCTAGATCTGAATTAATGAAATATTCTTATTAAATAGTTTTTTTTTACATAGTTGAATGTGCTGACAACAAAATCACACAAAAATTATCAATGGAAATCAAATTTATCAACCCATGGAGGTCTGGATTTGGAGTCACACTCAAAATTAAAGTGGAAAACCACACTACAGGCTGATCCAACTTTGATGTAATGTCCTTAAAACAAGTCAAAATGAGGCTCAGTAGTGTGTGTGGCCTCCACGTGCCTGTATGACCTCCCTACAATGCCTGGGCATGCTCCTGATGAGGTGGCGGATGGTCTCCTGAGGGATCTCCTCCCAGACCTGGACTAAAGCATCCGCCAACTCCTGGACAGTCTGTGGTGCAACGTGGCGTTGGTGGATGGAGCGAGACATGATGTCCCAGATGTGCTCAATTGGATTCAGGTCTGGGGAATGGGCGGGCCAGTCCATAGCATCAATGCCTTCCTCTTGCAGGAACTGCTGACACACACCAGCCACATGAAGTCTAGCATTGTCCTGCATTAGGAGGAACCCACGGCCAACCGCACCAGCATATGGTCTCACAAGGGGTCTGAGGATCTCATCTCGGTACCTAATGGCAGTCAGGCTACCTCTGGCGAGCACATGGAGGGCTGTGCGGCCCCCAAAAGGAATGCCACCCCACACCATGACTGACCCATCGCCAAACCGGTCATGCTGGAGGATGTTGCAGGCAGCAGAACGTTCTCCACGGCGTCTCCAGACTGTCACGTCTGTCACATGTGCTCAGTGTGAACCTGCTTTCATCTGTGAAGAGCACAGGGCGCCAGTGGCGAATTTGCCAATCTTGGTGTTCTCTGGCAAATCCCAAACGTCCTGCACGGTGTTGGGCTGTAAGCACAACCCCCACCTGTGGACGTCGGGCCCTCATACCACCCTCATGGGTCTGTTTTTGACCGTTTGAGCAGACACATGCACATTTGTGGCCTGCTGGAGGTCATTTTGCAGGGCTCTGGCAGTGCTCCTCCTGCTCCTCCTTGCACAAAGGCAGAGGTAGTGGTCCTGCTGCTGGGTTGTTGCCCTCCTACGGTCTCCTCCACGTCTCCTGATGTGGAGACTGGCCTGTCTCCTGGTAGCGCCTCCATGCTCTGGACACTACGCTGACAGACACAGCAAACCTTCTTGCCACAGCTCGCATTGATGTGCCATTCTGGATGAGCTGCACTACCTGAGCCACTTGTGTGGGTTGTAGACTCCATCTCATGCTACCACTAGAGTGAAAGCACCGCCAGCATTCAAAAGTGACCAAAACATCAGCCAGGAAGCATAGGAACTGAGAAGTGGTCTGTGGTCATCACCTGCAGAACCACTCCTTTATTGGGGGGGTCTTGCTAATTGCCTATAATTTCCACCTGTTGTCTATTCCATTTGCACAACAGCATGTGAAATTTATTGTCAATCAGTGTTGCTTCCTAAGTGGACAGTTGGATTTCACAGAAGTGTGATTGACTTGGAGTTACATTGTGTTGTTTAAGTGTTCCCTTTATTTTTTTGAGCAGTGTATAATACATATTATAAAATCTTAAGATATTGTACAAATTGCAATTCGTACAATATCATATGAATTGTAATTCACAAGACATAATTTGAATTGTAATGCGTAACATATGAAACAGAATGGATGATGGACATCCACAATTTTTTAAATTGTATTTATTTCACCTTTATTTAACCAGGTAGGCCAGTTGAGAACAAGTTTACAACTGCAACCTGGCCAAGATAAAGCAAAGCAGTGCAAAAAAACAACAACACAGAGTTACACATAGGATAAACAAGCGTACAGTCAATAACACAATAGAAAAATCTGTATATTAGGAAAATAACCTCACACTCAACGTCAACAAATCAAAGGAGATGATCGTGGAAAGAGGGCGCACCCCCTATCCACATCGACGGGACAGTAGTGGAGAAGGTGGAATTGGTCCACCCACACAGACAGCGTGGTGAAGAAGGCGCAGCTACGCCTCTTCAACCTCAGGAGGCTGAAGAAATTTGGCTTGTCACCAAAAACACTCACAAACTTTTACAAATGCACAATCGAGAGCATCCTGTTGGGCTGTATCACCGCCTGGTACAGCAACTGCTCTGCCCACAATCGTAGGCTATCCAGAGGGTAGCAGACCACACGTCTGCAAAACGCATCACCGGGGGAAAACTACCTGGCCTCCAGGACACCAACACCACCTGATGTCACAGGAAGGCCAAAAAGATCATCAAGGACAACAACCACCCGAGCCACTGCCTGTTCACTCGGCTATCATCCAGAAGGCGAGGTCAGTACAGGTGCATCAAAGCTGGGACCGAGAGACTGAAAATCAGCTTCTATCTCAAGGCCATCAGACTGTTAAACAGCCATCACTAACATTGAGTGGCTGCTGCCAACATACTGACTCAAATCTCTAGCCACTTTAATAATAAAAGATTGGATTGAATAAATGTATCACTAGTCACTTTAAACAATGGCACTTTATTTCATGTTTACATAATCTACTCATCTCATATGTACATACTGTACTCTACACCATCTTGCCTATGCCGTTCGGCCATCGCTCATCCATATATTTATATGTACGTATTCCTATTCATTCCTTTACACTTGTGTGTAAAAGGTAGTTGTTGTGAAATTATTAGACAACTTGTTAGATATTACTGCATGGTCGGAACTAGAAGCACAAGCATTTCGCTACACTCGCATTAACATCTGCTAACCATGTGTATGGGCAGTCATTAGAGAAACCAAGGCTGTTGAGTCTGCCGATAAGAATACGGTGATTGACAGAGCTGAAAGCCTTGGCCAGGTTGATGAAGACGGCTGCACAGTACTCTTTTATCGATGGCGGTTACCATATAGTTTAGGACCTTGAGCGTGGCTGAGGTGCACTCGTGTCCATCTAGGAAACCAGATTGCATAGCGGAGAAGGTACGGTGGGATTCGAAATGGTAGGTGATCTGTTTGTTCACTTGGCTTTCGAAGACTTTAGAAAGGCAGGGCAGGATGAATATAGGTCTTTTAACAGTTTGGGTCTAGAGTGTCTCCCCCTTTGAAGACTAGGATGACCGCGGCCGCCTTCCAATCTTTAGGAATCTCAGACGATACGAAAGAGAGGTTCAACAGACTAGTAATAGCGGTTGCAACAATGGCGGCAGATAATTTTAGGAAGAGAGGGTCCAGATTGTCTTGCCCAGCTGATTTGTAGGGATCCAGATTTTGCAGCTCTATCAGAACATCAGCTGTCTGGATTTGGGTGAAGGAGAAGCAGGGCCAGTTGCTGCGGGGGGTGCAGAGCTGTGGCAGGGGTTGGAGTAGCCAGGTGGAAAGCATGGCCAGCCGTAGAGAAATGCTTGATTAACGTGGCTTTATCGGTGGTGACAGTGTTTCCTAGCCTCAGTGCAGTGGGCAGCTGGGAGGAGGTGCTCTTATTCTCCATGGACTTTGCAGTGTCCCAAAACCTTCTGGAATTAGTGTTGCAGGATGCAAATTTCTGTATGAAAAGGCTTTCCTAGCTGACCGAGTATATTGGTTCCTGACTTCCCTGAAAAGTTGCATATCGCGGGGACTATTCGATGCTAGTGCAGTACGCCACAGGATGTTTTTGTGCTGGTCAAGGGCAGTCTGAAGTCTGAAGTCTGAAGTGAACCAAGGCCTATATCTGTTCTTAGTTCAAAATGTTTTGAAAGGGGTGGTCGTTTGACCGCGGACATAGCATACCAAACATAACATTTCATACTAATGAGTTTCCCTGATTTTCGTTTACCCCTATTGTCAGGGTGCTTTCTTCAAATCAAATTGTATTGGTCACATACACATATTTAGCAGATGTTATTGCGGGTGTAGTGAAATGCTTCTTTTGAAACAACTTTGATTGAAACAAACTTTTTTTGGGGACTGACTGGTTGTAATATGAGTTGAGTTTATATGACCTGATTAAATGTATCCACATATTTACAGTTAACTGTCTGGACTGTATTGTTGCTTACTTTTTCGACACTGTTGAATTGTTAACTGCCTGCAAATACACTGAATCAACCAGAACTTCTTCACCTTGCTCACCTTTGCAAGACAAAGTCAATATGAAGAACTTATTGGCCATGTGTGTCAGATGATTATGGAGATGCTTTTGTATTTCTTGATTTCAGACGTGGTCTATTGTGCATTTTCATTTGTAGTAAAGTAGCCTAATTTTGCAAGTTTTGCAGAATATATTATTGTAATTTTCTGTGAGGGTCACAGTGGGGTACTGACACACTTTTTTCCAGAAATATTAATATATTGGATTTACTATTATTTTCTATATATTCTCCTAGAAAAAAGGTTTCCAAAGGGAGAACCCTTCTTGGTTCGAGGTAGAACCAGGTTTCGGTGGCCAGCTATATCTTGTCCTTTTTGTATGTACTATTATTTGTTGGTCACCACTTACTAGCATTGACTTTGCTGATAGCTACTTTATTGAGGAAAAATGTACTTACTATGACTAAGATGTGGTTGTCCCACTTAGCTATCTTAAAATGAATGCACTAAAAGTAAGTCACTCTTGATAAAAGAGTCTGCTAAATTACTAAAATGTAAACATCAATAACTCGTTTGAGCTAGTCGACCAAGGAGTCAAGACTGAGCTGGCCCTGGATCCAGGTAAGTTTGCTGTCTCCTGGGGAACATGCATACAACACGGTCTGCATACTCCAACTTCTCACGCAAATGCACACATTAAATAAGGTTACAGACCATTTAGCTAGGCCTAGGATCCCTAGACTTAGCGAGTGTTGCAATATTAGTATGCTAGCTAGCTGGTTTCGTAACACCTATGACTACGCCCAGCAGTGGGGTAGTGTTCATATTATTGCTGGTTTTTACAGTTATCTGTGGAAGAGCTGGCCGTTACTCTTCTTTAAAAGGCTTACAAAGGGACTTAGACTAAAACTGTTCCAATATTTTTTCAGTTATGCTCAGTCATCCTGCTCCTATTCAGGTTAAGGGGAGGGTGAAGGATGTTGCATGTTCTTGGCTCAATTTGTTTGTCACACAAAGCTGTGATTTGCCTGCTGTTCCCTCTCAACTGGTGGAAGACGACAGTCTGATTGAGTGTCTGTCGCAATCTGAATGAGAACAAAGCACTGCATCCCAAATGGCACCCTATTCACAATGTAGTGCACTACTTTTGACAAGGGTCTTTTTGTCTCTGGTCAAAAGTAGTGCACTACATTGGGAATAGGGTGTCATTTTGGACGTATCTTATATGATTCATCTCTAATCTCCACTTGAGACACTAGTGCTGCTTTTCAAATAATTTCAGAATACACAATTCTTAACAAACACTAAGGTGTGGTTCAAAGTTTCCATTAGTTTAGATAGAACTGTCTTTCAATGTGAAGTTGACCAGACAAGAATTCATGCAACATAGGCTACAGTACTTGAGTGCATTAAATACTACTGCAATGAAAGTATAATTAAGCAATAATGCCCGAGGAGGTGTGGTATACTGGCAATATATCACGGCTAAGGGCTGTTCTTAGGCATGACGCAACCGTGGTATATTGGCCATATATCACAAACCCGAGGTGCCTTATTGCTATTATACAGTGTATTCGAAAAGTATTCAGACCAATTCCTTTTTCACACATTTTGTTATGTTACAGCCTCATTCTAAAATGGATTGAAAAATAAATACATCTCACAATACCCCATAGCCCAAAGCCAAAACAGTTTTTTAGAAATGTTTGCAAATGTATTACAAATAAAAAACTGAAATACCATATTTACATAAGTATTCAGACCCTTTATTATGAGACTCAAAATTGAGCTCAGGTACAGGACAACCATCTCTACAGCACTCCACCAATCAGGCCTTTAGTGGCCAGACGGAAGCAGCTCCTCAGTAAAAGGCACATGATAGCCCGCTTGGAGTTTGCCAAAAGGCACCTAAAGGACTCTCAGACCATGAGAAACAAGATTGTCTGGCAGCATCCCTATGGTGAAGAATGGGTTGGAAGGATCGTGCTTTGGGGATGTTTTTCAGTGGCAGGGACTGGTCTGGGGTAGGGTACCGGACTGTTGTATTCTCAGGATTGAGGGAAAGATGAACAGAGCAGTACAGTACAGGTACAGAGAGATCCTTGATGAAAACCTGCTCCAGAGCGCTCAGGACCTCATACTGGGGTGAAGGTTCACCTTCCAACAGGACAACAACCTTAAACACACAGCCAAGACAATACAGGAGTGGCTTCGGGACAAGTCTCTGAATGCCCTTGAGTGTCCCAATCAGAGCCCGGACTTGAACCCGATCAAGCATCTCTGGAGAGACCTGACAATAGCTGTGCAGCAAAAATCCACATCCAACCTGACAGAGCTTGAGAGGACTTGCAGAGAAGAATGGGAGAAACTCCCCAAATACAGGTGTGCCAAGCTTGTACCCAAGAGGACTCGAGGCTCTAATCACTGCCAAAGGTGCTTCAACAAAATACTTATGTAAATGTGATTAATTTAAAAAAAAATGTTTTACAAGAATTTTAAAAACCTGTTTTTGCTTTGGGGTATTTCATTACAGAGATTAGCACTTCATGTAGTGCAACAAAACAGCCATATATTTACCTATTAACTTGTTATTGGGGTATTAATTAAAGTTGGTGTCCATATTATTTTCATCCTCGTCTGTGTAGTAGTTACACATAATATTATCTCTTTCCTCGTTACTGGTACTGTCACCGATAATAGTAAGATTTGTCCAGGACTCAATTGTTCCACCATTGTCAATTACTCGAATAACTTCTAATAGTAACTGTATCCACTGGCGAATTGGGGGAAAGAGTGAGGTGGTTGCCATCTTAGTCAAGAGATGTTTTTGTAGCAGTTCTGCCTGCCAGCAGTAAGTAATCTTTTCTCATTTTTATTTTAGTAGGCAAGTCAGTTAAGTCTTATTTTCAATGATGGCCTAGGAACAGTGGGTTAACTGCCTTGTTCAGAATGACAGATTTATACCTTGTCAGCTGAGGGATTTGAACTTGCAACCTTTAGGTTATTGGTCCAACGCTCTAACCGCTAGGCTACGCTGCCGCCCTAGATTGTGGGGTTGTCATCATTAAGTAACATAATAGATGCAAAGCATTAAATATTTAAATTCATTCACTATGAAATTAACTTGCCCCAGAAGCATTTAACTGTAGGGCACTCCCACATCATATGAAGTAACGTGCCTACCTGATTTAGGGGACACAGTGAACAACAGTTGGGCGATGAGGCCAATTTAATTGTAAAATGTTTCCTTGGTGTTAAAGACATATATCAGTGAAGACCAGTGGTTGAAAAAGTACTCAAATGTCATACTTGAGTAAAAGTAAAAATACCTTAACAGAAAATGACTCAAGTAAAAGTGAAAGTTGCCCAGTAAAACACTACTTGAGTAAAAGCCTGAAAGTATCTGGTATTAAATACACTCAAGTACAGTGGTAGAACAAGTACTCAATCATCATACTTGAGTAAAAGTACAAAGTAAAAGTAAATGCTATACATCAAATTCCTTATATTAAGCAAACCAAGCGGCAAGATGTTCTTATTATTTTTAATTACGGACATACATGGGGCACACTCCAACACTCAGAGATCATTTACAAACACAGTATTTGTGTTTCATGAGTCCGCCAGATCAGAGGCAGTAGGGCTGACAAAGTGTTATATTGATAGGTGCCCTAATTCTGTCTTGGTTGAACATTCTAAATGTAATGAGTACTTTTAGGTGTCAGGGAATATGTATGGAGTAAAAAGTACCATGTTTTCTTTAGTAATATAGTGGGGTAAAATAAAAAGTTGTAAAACATATAAATAGTAAATTAAAGTACAGACACCCCAAAAAACTAAGTAAGTAGTACTTTCAAATAGTTTTACTTACACTACCATTCAAAAGTTTGGTGTCACTTAGAAATGCCCTTGTTTTTGAAAGAAACGCACATTTTGTTGTCCATTAAAATAACATCAAATTGATCAGAAATACAGTGTAGACATTGTTAATGTTGTAAATGACTATTGTAGCTGGAAAATGAATATATTTGTTATGGAATATCTACACTGGCGTACAGAGGCCCATTATCAGCAACCATCACTCCTGTGTTCCAATAGCATGTTGTGTTAGCTAATCCAAGTTTATCATTTTAAAAGGCTAATTGATCATTAGAAAACCCTTTTGCAATTATGTTAGAACAGCTGAACACACCCACCTTCAGGGAAGTCAACTGATGTTCAACATCTGTACCCAATCAACATAGGCTAAATTTACATAGTTATTACTTCTAAACAAAAACATTTTAGGGGGTTCTCATAGGCTTACAATGTTGTCTTTGTATTATTTCTTGAAGTTGTCAAAGACACAGTCACCAAAGTCATAGACTTTTCTCTCTGTTACCGCATGGCAAGCGGTACCGGAGCGCCAAGTCTAGGTCCAAAAGGCTCCTTAACAGCTTCTACCCCCAAGTTATAAGACTGCTGGACAATTAATCAAATGGCCACCCAGATTATTTCCATTGATTTGAACAGTCGCTAAGATTAAATTTAGTTGTGATTGTTGCAAAATACCTATTTTGAATGATTACCATGGAAGTAATGGTTGAGTCTTACTCGATGGATGGCAAATGTTGCTATTTAAAAAAAAATCAAAACATTAAATTCTGTCTTGACTTTGGAAAGAGTAATAGCTACCGGGTCTGAAAAGAGTGTTTGTTGAGAACGCTGTAACACAGTTAACAAATGTCCAAATCTGAAATCTTCTTTTATTGTGATTTATTCAGCAAAGATGAAAATGCAGTTGCATTATTTTTATAAAACCTTTGGTGGCATCCCAAAGAATCCGGGGGTCATTGACAAAATTTTAATTGATCATTATGAATTAATTTAGTGAAATTTCTAAATGATCACAGAATGTATGATTTTGCAGTAATGAAATGTTGAAACGGCATCTTGTGGCTTTTTTAGGAGATTCATAAATTTGAAATAGGCAGTTGTAAGCATAGTGGTCAGACAAGCTCATATGTGAAATTTCTATTTTCTTAATTAAAGAAAATATAGGTGTAGAAAATAGTATTAAATCAGTTGGTAAGAATAATTTATGCCTGTTTGAGTAGAAAGTGTACTCTTTTGCTTCAGGATTATCATCATCATATTAATCATCAGAGGATAACTACCTCAAAACAATGTCATTTAACTTTTAATTTCCATTGGCTCAGTATGACATGATTGAGGTGCCAGTGTCCATGCTGCTTGACAAGCTGAATTATGCCTGCTCCAGTGCACAATGAGTAGGGGCTAATGGATGAAACCCCATTTCACGCCTTCATCACTGTAATATGGCCAGCCATCCCCCTGTCCTGTCAGAACCAGAACCCGTAGGGAGGTCACCGGAGCACATACTGTACACTCAATCTGATTCTCACTCTATCCAATTTCAAAGACACAATTAAACCAGTGAAGATGTACGGGCCGACATGTAATTGAGTCCGACCCATGAAAATGACATCTTGTTTTTACACTCCAGGCAATGAGATCATTACACCATAGGGTCAATCAGTTATTACTATGTTTGAGTGTGTTCACTTACTTTAAAATATAACACGAATAAAATAATAATATTGTATAAAATATACTATTCTATGATTTCACCTTTATTTAACCAGGTAGGCCAGTTGAGAACAAGGTCTCATTTACAACTGCATCCTGGCCAAGATAAAGCAAAGCAGTGCAACAAAAACAACAACACAGAGTTACACATGGGATAAGCAAACGTACAGTCAATAACACAATAGAAAAATCTATGTACAGCGTGTGCAAATGTAGTAAAATGATCGAGGTAAGGCAATAAATAGGCCATAGTGGAGAAATAATTACAATTTAGCATTAACACTGGATTGATAGATGTGCAGATAATGATGTGCAAGTAGAGATACTGGGGTGCAAAAGAGCAACGTTTACAAAGTTTAGGATAAGGTTTCAAAAGGGCATGCGAGTCTTAAAATCAATGTGCTACTTTACATCAATGTGTCTTGTGTTAATACAGTAAAAGCATGATGAATGTTGATGGGTCAAAGACGTATAAGGTTTTCAAAGTAAAAAAAACACAAAAAAAACAGCAATTACAATTCTCTAAAATGCTGGTTTTATGTTCAACAGAGTGTCACCTATGCCCTTATATAGTTATATTCAAAAATAAAGCCAATCATACATTTTTACTGTGATTCATATGAATGTACCCTATTCAAATGTAATTCAGTATATGTAATTTTATGCCCATTTTTCATAATCACAAGGTTATATATCCATGCTTGGACTGGCAGAAATATAACTACCCAGAAAAAAATGACATTTTATTTTGAATATCACATTTGACGTGTCATGGGTACAACTCAATTTTGTTTTACAAAAACTATCTGAAAAAAATCTATGAAAATATCTTTCACTTCATCCTTTGAGATTTGTTTTTGTCTCTGAGTCAACACAAAATTATTGTATTTTAATATAAAATACTGGTGTTATACTGGTATGACACTATGTTGTTACCCTGAATGACACATATCACAACAGCCCACTAATATTGATTAAATGTGATTCCTTCAGCAATAACAATAATTATCATATTAACTATTATTAGTACTAGCAATAGTATTTTTCTTTTAGCTATTTTTTAAGATATAAAACTGTGAAATAAACATAAGATGTTTAAAATGTGCAGGCTAGCTGAACTTAGATCACTTCCGTGCGAGCGAGCGAGCGAGCGAGCGAGCGAGAGAGAGAGAGAGAGAGAGAGAGAGAGAGAGAGAAATGACCTATACACCACACACATAAAGAACATGGGTTTTACTATGCAACATAGTTTAACTGACACATGAGGTACAATTTAATTCACGTAGGATTAAATGATCAACATTTCAAACAAAGCATCAATTAAAAAACATTCCATAAACATTGTGCAAAAAAACTGTAGTTTTGCTTAAAATCATCACGAAACAGTGGATATCTTTCTCAAAGTAATATCATGAAATTACGTCACATCAGGCATTTGAAAGACAATGCATAAAAAAATGATCCCACCAACATCAAAACAAAACATTTCTGTATTCTGAACATCAGAAAATTAACCAAATCCATTGTCTGAACATCAAATGGAACTCATCAACGTTCTCAAACTGAACTCATCATTCAATAACATCTTTAAAACATGGATTTATTTTTAGATCGCTTGTGTATGTCATTTTCTTGTGTAGGGCTATGTAGTATTCTGTAGCCTAACTGGTGTATAACTTGGAATTTGGACTAATGAATCTCTGTAAACTTTCCCCAGTCAGAGTTGCAGAGTATTGAATTCCTTTGTTTTGTAGTAAACAGCTCTGGTTCGGAGATTACTGCTTGGACATCCGACTTGAAGTAGTATGTGATGTCCTTAACTTGGGGCCATGCAAATTAATTATTTACTTCAGCTGCTTGTTGCATTGCAACTGATTTCCATCTCCTCTCCCATAACCTTCAAAACTTGGCCGACAAATGGCTGGTAATCGTAATTGACTATTACGAACTTTCCGTTTAAGTCCTCTGGTGGTTTCACCATTGTGGATAGGCTGACTTCTGTTTCTGCATTTTGCTTCTGAAAGTCCACCTCTGTTGGAGCATTGCACTTTTAAGGTTCCTTTGACAGCTGGCAAATCATTTGGAACGGCTTTATCAAATCGGTTAATCTCATCTTTAGCAATCCAGAAGTACTTTACACATGACTGCGTTTTCTCCAACATGGTGTAAGAGCTCCTTTGGGCTCTGGAGGTCACCGCCGTTTTTTGACAAACTCACCTGCACAACGTTTCACGGAACCACCAAACCCAACGGATGCACCTTTTCCGTGGGACTTTTCAGAAAAATTCCACGTTACCTTTTTGAAACCCATGAGAAATGGCACCGTGCTCAGTAGGTAGAAATTATTTGCATTTCTATATTGTGTGACGGGGCCTTCACTCATGCAGTATAGTGTGGTCAGGGATGTTTTTTTCCCTTCATATTATCGAAGACGGGCTTCAGAACAGCCCACACGGCACGCTCGTCATGCCGAAGGGAATCTGAAATGGAGACATAGGATTGGCATTCCTGTGATGTGTACACAACACTTGTGTGTACAGTTGCCTGCTTACGGCTGCCCCCAAAATGAAAAGCCTGAACCTCTGTATGCAGCTTACACGCATAATTTTCTTAAAAAGTCCATGTGGATTACAACCTCGTGTTCTTTAAGTGAGTCTTTTAAGTTTCGGCACTGCTCAACTTGGTGCAGTCAGTTAAACTTAAATTTTGTCTGTGCCGTGCAGCCCTCTCCTTATTAGACAACGGCATCTACAATATAAAGATAATGTGCCTTGAAATACGTTAAAATGCCATAAAATTGTTTGAAATGCTAACATTCAGTATTCATTCAACAAGTAACTATGAATTGCATGATTAAATGTTGTAAACTAGTGAAAACATGGGATAACAAAGCTACTGTCATTCAGCATAATGGGAGACATTGTGGTATAACATTTTTAATTGTATTTTTTAATTTATCTGTTATTTTACCAGGTAAGTTGACTGAGAACACATTCTCATTTGCAGCATCGACCTAGGGAATAGTTACAGTGGAGAGGAGGGGGATGAATGAGCCAATTGTAACAATTGAAACTTTTGATGTGCTGAAGGACAAAAGTGTGATACTGAACAACGGATTTCAAACATAAACATATTTAACAGGAAGTTCCTTGGTCACCTATATAAAGTAATGACCTATAAAGATTATCCTTACTTTTCATATTTAATATAGCTTTTTATAAAATAATAACATTAAAAGTATGTTTTCTGTGTTGTTCTGAAGGACATGTGGATGTTACTAGAGGGTGAAAAGGTGAAATCATCAAATATTTCAGAGAGATTTACTCACCTCATCACTTTGATAGAGGGTCTTCAATGGGTATTATTTGTGATGTCACATGATTACCATCATGTGATGTGCATGAAAATGGCATTTTACCTTTGCTATATTGATTGACATTGATGAAGTGCAGAAGTCTGGGCAAAGGCTATTCAAGTTTTTAAATATTTTTTTAGATGCAGTATGTCACCTATTATTCTATGTATTGTTGCAAACACTAGCACAATTATGCCATAGGTGTTCATTTATATTTTTAGGATGAACTTCTACCTTTTAAAAACACTTCTGTCATTAGAATTTTAACCCAAAAGGACATTTTGACACTTTAGAGGTCAATAACTCCCTTAATGTAATAGTTTGCAACACAAACATTTCTGGGTCAAAAGAAGGATAAGTGTTGAGTGATTTAATATTACATTTCTACATATTTATCTTTTTATGTTAAATGAATGGCCTTGGGACACCAAATTTAAACGTCTCGTCTTTGACCCTGATACTACAGCGCCTTGTTACAGGTAAGTAGCTAGAAATGGTAACACTGTGCCCTCTGAGACTCAAATCATCAGGCTGATGGCATTAGTTAATCTCTCAGATTAGTTAGTGAAAAAAACACTGTTCTAGACCTGCTGATGAATTCTTCCTGCCCCACCTTACCGGGAGGCTGATAAATTACTGAAGCTACTGGCTAAATTACAGTCATGCTAATGGAACCATACGTAGTCAAGCCCTTTGTCATGAAAAGGGGGAGCAGATGGTACAAAGCATGACACAGGATAAATCATCTCACACAATGAACACTAGACTGGAAAATGAGGGTTTGACGAACATCTACATAATTTATATTGCAGCAAATTCGGGAGGTAGCCCAGACTAGGACTTGAACCCAGGACCAGCAATTGTCAACCAGGGACTGCTTTACAGTTTTTCCCAAAATTGCACTTTCTCCATGACACTGTTAATTTATTTTGACACTAGACATGTACTTAACCTTACTATGCTCGAGCAACTCACCAATGCTTCACGTCCCCAAGACATGTCTCCGTACTATGGGGGACCAAGCCTTCTGCCCCCTTGCCCTCTCGCCTATGGAATGCTCTCCCTGAACATCTGAGAGCTGCTCCATCAATCAGAACTTTTAAAATGGGCCTTACAACATATTTATATAGACTGTCTTTCTTATAGTCCTACTCCTAAGTCCTTTTTAGCACCTATTCTACTACTGTACTTCTATTTCCTGTCTTGATTCTAAACGTTTTTACACTGAACAAAAATATACAAGCAACATGCAACAATTTCACAATTTTACTGAGATACAGTTCATATAAGGAAATCAGTTAATTGAAATGAATTCATTAGACCCTAATCTATGGATCTCACATGACTGGGAATACAGATATGCATCTGTTGGTCACGGACACATGCCCCTACTTTTTTTTTAAGGTATCAGAAAAACAGTATCTTATGTGACCAGCATTTGCTCCATGCAGCGTGACACATCTCCTTCGCATAGAGTTGATCAGGCTGTTGATTGTGGCCTGTGGAATGTTGTCCCACTCCTCTTCAATGGCTGTGCAAATTTGCTGGATATTGACGGGAACTGGAACACGCTGTCGTAAACGTCGATCCAGAGCATTCCAAACATACTCAATGGGTGACATGTCTGATGAGTATGCAGGCCATGGAAGAACTGGGACATTTTCAGCTTCCAGGAATCGTGTACAGATCCTTGCGACATTATCATGCTGAAAAATGATTTCATGGCAGCGGATGAATGGCACGACAATGGGTCTCAGGATCTCGTCACGGTATCTCTGTGCATTCAAAATGCCATTGATAAAATGTTATTGTGTTCATTGTCCTTAGCTTATGCCTGCCCATACTATAACCCCACCGCCACCATGGGGCACTCTGTTTACAATGTTGACATCAGCAAACCACTCGCCCACACAACGCCATAGATGCTGTCTGCCATCTGCCTGGTACAGTTGAAAACGGGATTGATCTGTGAGGAGCACACTTTTCCAGTGTGCCAGTGGCCATAAACGGTGAGAATTTGCCCACTAAAGTTGATTACGACGCCAAACTGCAGTCAGGTCAAGACCCTGGTGAGGACAATGAGCTTCCCTGAGATGGTTTCTGACAGTTTGTGTAGAAAAAAACTTGGTTGTGCAAACCAGTTTCATCCGCTTTCTGGGTGGCTGGTCTCAGATGATTCCGCAGGTGAAGAAGCCGGATGTGGATGTCCTGGGCTGGCGTGGTTATACATGGTCTGCAGTTGCGAGACCGGTTGGACATACTGCCAATTTCTTGTGTTGTGTGACAAAATGGCACATTTTAGAGTTACCTTTTATTGTCCCCAGCACAAGTTGCACCTGTGTAATGGTCATCCTGTTTAATCAGCTTCTTGATATGCCACGCCTGTCAGGTGGATGGATTATCTTGGCAAAGGAGAAATGTTCACTAACAGGGATGTAAACAAATTTGTGCACAACATCTGGGAGAAATAAGCTCTGTGTGTATGGAACATTTCTGTGATCTTTTATTTCAGCTCATGACATGTTGCATTTATATTTATATATTTTATGTCATTTCTTTAAATCATTACTTACATTTTTGTCTATGTAGAGCATTGAGATATCACTGTAATGAAGTCTTATACAAATTAAATGTATTAAAATTATTTCATTCTGATTTGCAACACAAACTCAAGGATGCTATGTTGCAACACTAGCTGCTGAATACAACCACACCGCTCTGAAAACAAATACACATAATTACATATGAATCCCTTTCAAAGTGCCACTTGCCAAGTGGCAGCAGACCAGCCAGGCACTGATATTCCTACCTTGCAATCAGTTGAAGGACAGCTCTTTAAGCACTGCTCAGTGAGCTGTTGTACCTTCAAGTAGTGATCACTGGTCTAGTAGTGAAATGGAAGCCACGATGGCATAACCAATTGTGGAGATTGTTGTTGTTTGAAAGGGCTGTGATGGTATTTAGGAATGGAGAAGCCTTTCCTAGAACAAAGTAACTAAAGAAGCTACACATTTCTAAGGCGAATCCAATGATGATTTAGCATATGCCTGGTTTCTAAGCGTACATGATATGGTTAGCGTATATGCTACTGTAGGCCTATATTTTACAACTGGACATTCTGCAAATTTATATCACTTATATAACTGTTGATTTAGATGAATAATATATGATATATATGATATAATTATATTTAATATATAATAGATGACACACAGAAATGTAAAAATGCAAGGGTATATCTGTGTCCTAAATATTAATATGTATACAGTGAAAGGTTCAAGTAGGTGGTTGAGAGGAGCAGAGTGCAGTATTGAGAAGAGATGAGGTTACACATTCTCTCAGTTTACATTATCAAGTGCCAAATTGAAGTAAATCTGCCCATTTTCAATTTGATAACACAAGTACCCCCAGTGAGATCTACTGTACCATTAATAGAGTAATTTTAATCTTAATATATCATACTGTTGGGTTCTGAAAATCTGAAATATACTTATTCAGCTCACTGAGGCAGAGAGGGGAATGTATAACGTTTACATTCTGTCCGGATATATTATTGTTAGCCATCAAGGATCCTATGGGAGGAGAAGAGACACTCTGGTACAAGTCAACATGACAGCCGTAAATTGGGGAGGAGTGAGTCAGGTCAGATGAGGTGAGGAAGAACAGATATCACTAAAGTTCTGTCGAGCAAAAGAGATGCATTGTCTTTTCAGATGTGTAGGAGGAGACTCAGTATAGGAGAAAGGATAAAATATCAGTGCTTGTGTGAATATGTCTTATGCCGCTGTATGACCCAATGGGTGAATAAACTTGGTTTAAGCTTTACTAATTGTCTGTGAAATTCTACAAGGTTCATTTAGAACCTAACAATACATTATATTCACGTTGACTTCCGATACTCTTTGCCATGTGGTATTATTTGCTGTTGGGATAAACTATTGCCAGGAAACCCTGTAACCAATTTAGAGCAAACACTTCACATGTGCATGTCGACTTGTCTGCACGCAGCTACACAAAATAATCATTATAGTCAATGTCAAGATGGATTACAGGCCTCCAATTCTAGACCAATGTCTCTGTCAACAAATGTATAGTAAACAAGGCTTCCTGCTTCCAGCACACGAGGACTTTACATTCATTCGAGACATGAGAAAATACAATAATACGGTCCAGAACTAATGAAGAAATAACTCTGCATACTTAATGTGTATACACACTTCAATGTTGTGTGGTATTTCTTTCTATCCACGTGACATCAATATAACATGGCCAACTACAGGCGAGTTCTTCATGTGAGTTCCCTTGAGATTCTCTGTGGACAGTAATGGCACAGACCACCCCAAACAGAAGACGTATGCGTGAAATCAATCCTTTGAAGGGCCATAACATTTAAAAATGGTGTCGTGGAGTCAATCAGAGCTTGGGTCCGAGAGCGGCATTTCCACTGTTAAGTAATTTTTTATTTTATTTTTTTATTTCACCTTTATTTAACCAGGTAGGCTAGTTGAGAACAAGTTCTCATTTACAACTGCGACCTGGCCAAGATAAAGCATAGCAGTGTGAACAGACAACAACACAGAGTTACACATGGAGTAAACAATAAACAAGTCAATAACACAGTAGAAAGAAAAAAATAGTCTATATACATTGTGTGCAAAAGGCATGAGGAGGTAGACAGACTCAACACAGAGGTGGCATCACAGGTCCCAGAGTGGTGTTGTGAAAAAAAAACAGTCTGGGGCCCATCGTTTTTCCTGATCTGGTAACCTATGCAGGTAAAACTATGGACATTATATAGTATGGCGTGACTAATCTGTTGTAAAAAGGTTTAAAATGGGCTATGATAGAACCAGAGTTTTTCTTATCAGGTTACATGGATTTGAGAAAACTCCTGGCCTTGGAGAGGATGAAAAACCTGTCAAACTGCAGCAACAGTACTTATATATATTTTTTAAAAGGACTAGGGGGTTTCCTATACAGACACAGAGAAAGCAACATGATTGGACAATAGAACTAACAGAGCTTGCTTTATGCAGATTGGCATAGTGTAGTCCTGACATATGCAACTGTAGGCCTAAAAAGAAATTGACTTACAGTCTATGTCAGCTATTGTTTTTATAGATTAATTCCAGTTAATACTTTTAGATTGAAAAAGGTAGGTAGCCTGGTCAGCCCAAGTTTGAATGTAAACCAAATGCAAACTTGTGCTGACAAAATGTTTCTTCATTCCGTTGATGCAGAGGTTCCATCTACTTTTATAGTACTCTAATTCTATAGGGTTGGTCTTTACCTCCTTGTTGTCTTTCAGGAGCAATGAGGCCTTCTTTTCCAGGTAAGCACTTTTCGTTTTGCTTTCTTTTATCTCAGCAGCATTGAATTCAAACGCCTTAGATGCTTTCGTGATCATGAGTTTGTTCTGTTTGATTTGAGAGTTAATGTCCTCAAGTGTTTTGTCTTGCTTATCGAACCGGTCTTTAAGCATGTTATCTCCAAGTAATGTTGCATTTGAAATCTTGTGTACTTTTGGTTCATTTTCATCTCCTTCCCCGGGTTTGCCTTTATCTTTGAGTTGTGGTCTTTAATGGGAGAAACGTGAGAGGAATCCCTGCATCTGTCTTTTGGTCCTGATGAGGAGGGGGTAGCCAGGACATAGTAGTGGTCAGATGCTTTTGCTCTGTAGCCTTAGCGTTGTTGCAATGGTTGTTGCTAGCTCCTTTGACACTAGCTTTCAGAGGACCGGATCCTGAGGAAAATGTTGACATTGACATTCTCTTCTAGGTCAATAACCAACAGTATAGTGACTAATACATATTTTATATTTACAGTATTTTGAATTGAGTGAAGTTCAGGTTGTAAAAATAAATTGAGACTTCGCTAACTAGCTCTTTGAAGTTTGCGTGCTTAGGTCGTCATCTTGACGAAATACCCAATGCCGGAGGAAAGTGAAGAGAGCGCCTTGAGATTTGTGCGTTGCGTCCAGCATGCACGACCTGTGATTTCCGTGAATCTGATTGGTCAAGACACAGCAAAGAGCTTGCAGCAGCACTTCGACGTGAAGCACTCCAATGTGAAGGACAGAGAAATTGCGCTCGAGTTGTGAGTTGACAAATCATGAGGCAAAGAAATAAAAAACAACACTTTGGCCATCTTTTTAACTCTTTGCGACAATATATTTTATTAACCTAAATCAAAATTGCTACACATTTTCCGGCGGTCCTGTCACAACAGCTACACTGTCTACCAGTTGGAATCCAATGGTGTACACGCCCTGTGTAACACAAACATGCACACGGACACACACACATTGTGGCCACAAGTTGGCTAAACAAAATGTATCATCATCCTTTCAAAATTGCAATTGGATATTTTAGGTAGAATGTAAAAGTGTGAACTTACCTAGAAAAAGGATGGTTTGCTTCTTGGCGGCTTTGACCCTGGCACTCTCGTGTTTTGACTTGTCCTCAACTCCGTTGACCCCTCTTCCTATGGGCCCCATGGTTTTCTGAAGGACCAGGATCATGGCCCGACACATGACCCCCACGCTGACCAGCACCACCATGTACACAATGAACGCCACAAAGATACTGGCCCTGTACATTCCCCACTGGTTTCTCAGGTTGGTGCAGAACGTCAGGTTCTGGACGGGCATGATGGCTCGCTCTGGGACATAGCCCTCCATTCCTGTGACGAACAGCAGCGGGAGGGCTACGAACACGGACGTGACCCAGGCGAGAGCGATGAGACTTCCCGTTGTTCGCTCTCTGCCCAGGGCCTTGAAGCGGAACGGGTGGCAAATGGCAATGTAGCGTTCAAAGCTGAGCGTCGCCACATTCAAGATGGTGGCGTAACTGCAGGCCTCGAACAGGAAGTTGTAGATCTTGCAGGAAGCGTCACCCGAGGCTGAGGTAAAGGGGAACCACGTGGCACTGTAGAGCTCTACGGGCATTCCTATGAGGAGGACCAAAAGGTCGGAACATGCCAGGCTCACCATGTGGTCCGTCACATACTTTTGCAGGTAGCCATTCTGCCGCAGCACCTGTGTCACCCGAATGGTGATTCCATTACCCACGATGCCTGTGAGCAGGATGAGGCTGTACAGGACAGTGAGGAAGACTTTGATGGCATAGTTGGGCTCCAGCTCCTTCCAGTCTTTCTCCTCGGCTATCTCGGCCTCCCCCTCATTCATGGTTACTGAGTTTCGATTTCCAGATATAGATTTTTTCCTAGCGTATCAGTTCAGCAGGGCAGAGTCTGTAATAGAGCCCAGAGGAAATCCAAACAGCCAGGGAGAGATATATTTTTCAGAGATAAAATAATATATTTCTGACACCCTCGTCCAAAACCGTGGTTAACTCTAAAAGTAGATTAACTTAACACCTCTTTGTTTGACCTCTTTGTTGCCCAGATAAGCCATATCACAGAAGAATATTAGGATCCTATTAGACATACCAGAAACTTTCTTCCTCGTTTTAGCTTCTTTGAAACACACGGCTCAGCGTGGCAAGACTATCCATTACTGGCCTGAAGTCTGAGTTTTGTACCATCGACCGTCCGTACAGTTCTTCATCCAGAAAGTATTGGATTTACTCCTTTGCTTGTGCCATGCTTCAAGCTGCACCCTGACAGCAGGCACTGATTTTCTCCTATCTCCTCTCTCCTACGAGTTAAAAATTAAACTTCAGAGCAAGGGAGAGAGAGAGCACGGCCCTGTTCTGTTATCACTACTCAAGTGCAGTATGAACTCTGGCTAAACTTCAGGGACAAGGGTGATTGTGTGTAGGCGGGACCAAGGGTTACTACACATCACTTTAGTCTTACAGAGGTGTGGCCCTTCCCGAATATTATCAACTCCCATTTGGATTAATATAATACTTGCCAGAACTAAAAAATGTAACTTTGCTACATGGCACATTTATTCAAACACTATTCTTAGTTTTAATTTGTGTAAATAAGCCTATGTCAAAGTAATTTGTATACTCTGAAACTCTTCCACATGCTTTCTAAGAAAACAGAAGTGGTGAAATAACTTCACTGTGTAGGATGAATGTAACAAAAGACATACCGGTACATGGAAGTTCAAAAGTTTGAATGGAGGAAGTTGTATTGAAATTAGCCAGACATGACTGAATTAAAGTGCACACATTTTCTATTGAGGCCGTATCAAGTGCATATCATTTGACATTAACAATGAGCTGGCTCCAGACAGGAAGTAAATCAAACAAATACTAATACACTGATTTAAGACAGGAAAAGTGACTGTATCCATTCTATGAAAACTTGGCCTGCAATTCGCTCTGATTTCACATAAGCATATTCCACAACAATTTGAGGTGGGTAAAGTTATAAAGCAGGTTTTACAAATCTGATTAGAGCAGACTTGATTGGTTGAGTGCCAATCTCGGTATCCTCAAAAGCTCTCAGGCAGATAAAGCATGATAACCCAGGCCTATCTGCATGACAAAGCGTTGTCAGACAGGTGCACTCTCAACAGCGAAGCTAGCTAAATCAATTTGGTTTGTTTACAATAATTACCCTACCTCTTCATTTTCATCCCTTTTATATTTTCCTAATGATCTATCATTATGTTCTGTAATTGCCCTGATTGTAAATGTCTCTGTAAAACTGATATTTGAATGTTGTATAAGACGAGATGCTGACGTGCGTTTGACAAAACAGCTGAACTGAGTGCATGATGAATCACGAAAGAAATGTATCTCTGCAAGTAATGTACAATAGTACAATGGGCAGAACACAGAGAGACAGGTATGACATTTCCCAATGTCAGCTTATGAGGATAGGTGAGAGCTTTATCCTCTCATGAGCCTTTCACAATTATGGTCCAATTCCATTACTACAATTCATGCCAGCTGAATTTGGATATGGAATTTGTCCATGTAACTGCAATTATCTTCAATGACTAGACAGATTGGATCCAAACCAGAAATGTATTTGGAAGCCATATATTCAAGACAATCTGCTGACGTAATTTCACTGCTACCTTCTGTGTTCATCTTTTGTAGCTAGTAGAAATATACATTCTATAAACAGGAATGTGGTTTCTAATTAGTGTTGTCATAAACACCAAAGATCATACACTACAAGAGTTGATCTATTGTTTTTCCTCTGTACCAGTTTCTGACTCGTAAGTTGGTCTTAAAAGGTCTCTCAAATGTTTTTGGCAGGATTTCTTGGACATAAATTGATAATAGCTTATTGTGGGTCAATGCAATGATGTACAATAGATTACACTGTACATACTATACTAAAAACAACACTCATACTATCACTATTATTTGGGGAGGCAGGTAGCCTAGTGGTTAGAGTGTTGGACTAGTAGCCGGAAGGTTGCAAGATCAAATCCCCAATGTAAAAATCTGCTGTTCTGCCCCTGAACAAAGCAGTTAACCCACTGTTCCAAGGCCATAATTGAAAATAAGAATTTGTTCTTAACTGACTTGCCTAGTTAAATAAAGAAACAATTATATTAGTCTTTCAGGATGGAAAACCATTGTACAATTCAATTGTGTAGGCCATAGAGAAGTCTGAAAAATGTATACAACTTAAGAGATGGTGTTAGGTGGAGATCTGCTCCCCTGATTTGGCCTTTGGCCTTCTCAGGCCGAATTAAAAACACTATCTGGCCAAATGAACGACCATGAACATACTGCTATCTTCCAACCTAATCAGGGAGCGGAGCGGAAGAGGATTCACTGAATACAACACAACGTCTGAACTGTAAACCAGAAGTCGTTTAGCCTTGGGTCTTTTGTAGGTAGTTCTTTGACCAATAACAGAGATACAGAACAAAATTATAAAGTGTGAGCCAACCTTAGCTAACAAATCCTAGGTAACCTGAGCCCTACACTACAAATCATGTTTGAGGAGAACTTTGGTCAACTCTGAGTTCAACTCAGGATAACCAGTACCACGAAAGTGGCTCACCTTTAAGCCAGGTACATTTCTATGGTAACAAATCCTTCAGAACGATCCTGAATGAAGTGTCTGAGCCTAGAATTGAGGAAAAATGAAATCAGACTCCCTCCCTCTCGCAAAGATTGCGTCATCATCCCCTTCATTTGAGGAAGACGACTGATAAAATATTTTCTTGAATGTTTTTGTGTTAAAAAATAGTAATGTTAAAACACCTATCACATTACAAATGTAGTAATGACAGAATACATTTGAAACTTCACACACAGTAAAACTTTTGGATAACTAAATACAATGATTGCATATAGTTCGGAGTGGGAAAAAAGCTGCTTGTGTATTGATAAGCACACCAAAGACGACATTAACGATAAATAATCAAATAAAGACGGCACTTCTAAAAGCCTATTTCACATCAAAGCCCGCTGAACTCCCAAAATAACTTTTATTTTGACTTCAGCACAAATTAAAATGTGACACTCACCCGCCTATGGATTGATGTTCCAGCATTGTCTCAAAGAAGAGTTTGGCGTTTGACTCGCCATGTGCGAGAAGCACGTGCAGGTACAAGCTTGCTAGGGTTACCAGCAGGCAGACGAGCAATATCCACCTGCGTAGTATGGATGAGGCCTGAGCTGGAATGTTTAGCTAACTGAAGCTGGTTAGCTTTATAAGTAAATCTAGCTTGCTTCGTAGTGTACCACTCGGCCCTGTGGTGAGTACATGTTGTTTGAAGCACAGTAGACCAACATAGCTACAGAAAAGTGGCAGGTTTTGAAGCTGTGTGCTGGAAAGTCTTGGTAGTGCACAGTTAGGTCTGTGGTGCTAATTTGAATTTCATGGCTTTTTCAGCTTTTAACCAGCTTTAACTTGTTTTGTGATGTTATTGAAATAGGTTTAGATGTTAAGATAAAAATAGTAAAGTAGATGGCAAAAAAAAGGTATCTTAAAAAAGCACTATAGCATTCCTATAAGAAACTGTACGTTTTTTATAATACCCTATAGTTAGCAAAATAATATCATAGCATACTATAAGCTATGCAAATAATGTAGAATGATTATAGGAGTCTCTATAGTATGTATTTTTGACCTATAATGACTTCAAAATATCCAATAAGATTTCAATAGTATAAATGTTATGCAGCATCTCTATAGTATTCTTAATTTAAATAGCGTTCCTGTATTATTTTCCATATAATTCCACTGACGTTATTGAAAGAATTCCTACAGGCTATTCCTGTCGGGTTTGTTATAGTATTCTAATTGAAGTGATGAATATTATCCAAGAAAAAACATTTCCTGCAAGCAAAAAAAGAAAGCCAACCAATATTTATCTTAGTAAAAAACAGTCATGTTAATGTATTTAAAAATTGTTTTAAAAAATCTATTCCACTGAACATGTTAACCACATGTACAATACAATATAATAAGTGATGGCCTGGGGATGACCTGGGGTACCCACGGACCTGGGGTACCAATGTAAGAAATAACACGTAATAACACGTAAAAAAACAAAAAACTGGGCCTCCCGGGTGGCGCAGTGATTAAGGGCGCTGTACTGCAGCGCCAGCTGTGCCATCAGAGTCCCTGGGTTCGCGCCCAGGCTCTGTCGTAACCGGCCGCGACCGGGAGGTCCGTGGGGCGACGCACAATTGGCCTAGCGTCGTCCGGGTTGGAGGCGCGCTGTGTTAAGAAGCAGTACGGCTGGTTGGGTTGTGTATCGGAGGAGCCCGTACGGGAGTTGTAGCAATGAGACAAGATAGTAGCTACTACAACAATTGGATACCACGAAAATGGGGAGAAAAAGGGGTAAAAAATATATATATTTAAAATGCATAGTTTCCTAGGAACGCGAAGCGAGGCCATCTCTGTCGGCGCCGGAGTCAGCTCATCGGCGCCGGTGACTGTGATGGTTTGAGGGCCGGATAGGAAATTTAACTCATCTTACGATAAGTGCCATGGGATCTTTAATGACCTTTGAGTCAGGACACCCGTTTAACGTCCCATCCGAAAGACGGCACCCTACACAGGGTAGTGTCGCCAAAGTACCTGACACGCGACTAAATCCTCATTAAACTCTAAATAATCAGAGCCATGTTGATTGGGGTTTGTAAGTAGCTAACGTTAGCTGGAAACTAGACACTGAATACAAACACTGACAATGTACCATCTAGCTAACAAGTTAACTAGTTACTGTATCTAGCTAGCAGATATACAGCTAGTGTATACATACCAGTAACAGCATAGCTAAGCAATTGAACACCCCAAGCAGTAATATGGTTGTAGCTACATAAAAAATAAATCTAGTTTTCTAGAGATCACACCTAGCTAAGGCAATATAACAACAACAATACCTTAATATTCCTGCTTGACCTGGTCTGTCAAAGAAAAGTTTTCATCACGCATCCATTTTTTTATATGGTCCCCTTATCACTCGGACTGGAGGCATTTCTTACAAGGGTAAGCAAATTAACTAATTGTTGAAAACTGCTTGCATTATGTCAACTGCTAATGAAACGGATTCCGTAGCTAGCAATAAAAAGAACGTGCCGGCAGAGCATAAAAGGCGCCAAGCTCTACATAACTAAATTGTGCGCATGGGCTAAATAAAAAAAACTAGGCGCGAGCAAACAAAAAAAAACGGTTTACTCACAGTTTGCACTTTGCAGCAGAAGCAAAATGTCACCAAAAATTGTGGATTTAAAAAAAAGATGGGACATCAGAAATTGTTCCAGTGGAAAATATTGAAGAGTTTGATGGGACGTGCGACAATCGTCGTGGAAATATTCAGTCAATAATATTTTTCAAATACCGGAGCCTGTGAGTTCAAATGGACTGTTATTACAGAGTAATATAAGCCGAGCTGGTTCATGGAAACAACTGCCTTTCTAGCCTTGGCACACACTTTTTATACAGGTTTCATCCTTATGTCACACACATAGTAACTCCTCTTTATGTTAATGAATCATCCCCTCTGACATTTAGCCACCGTTATCTTTTAGCCTTGTGCTAATTTTAGTTTGGTTTCACATTAGGGCATGGAAGCTTTAGAGCCATAGCAATTAAACAAAAAATAAATAGACATGTTCACTCCCAAGACAGGTGCATGTCTAATGGTGCCTAATGACCTATTTACACATACAGAGTGCACTTATTCTGCTGACCACACATGTTCTGGAAAGTTCCCAATAGGTGTAACCACAGCAACAGTAAATATTAGGCCATAGCACTGGTACAGAAATAAACAGTCATGTCCAGTACCCAGACAGGTGCATGTCTAATGGTGTCTAATAACCCAGACACACATATGGAGTGCACACATCCTGCTGACTTCTCTGAAATGTATAATGGACACATATGTACTGGAAAATTTCCAATACAATTTGAAAGAATGTATTGTTAATTGGCAGCGTGCGGGGAAGAGATATCCCGCGTTTGTCATGGCTCTGGATGGTAAGCTAACTAGCTAGCTAACATTACCCAGATAATGACACAGTATAACGTAGCTAGCTAACAATTTATGGTTAATGTTATCAATTAATATACATTAATATATGGTTAATGTTATTAATCGTTAATGTTATCAAAAGTTATACCGCCAAGACATTGGTTATAACAATAACAACTAATGTAGCTAACGTTAGCTAGCTAAGGAGCTAGTTATCACTTAAGTACACTAGTATGTGTAGGTAGCATGCTAACCACTGGCTAGTTAGCTGTTCGGCAGGCCGATCCACCGGCTTACTAGCTGCTAGCTTACTAGCTGCTGATGCATAAAGTTGAAGCATTAAAGGTGAATTTAACCCTGTCTCATCTACTTAATACTAATCACTAATATTAGCATAACACTTTGTGTCATAAAAATCTGATTTCTCTTCAACACAACCAAATACATTTAAAAAATATATTTCTGTGGTTAATAATTGTCTGAAACATCTCCAATCATTGAGACTAAAAAACACCACAAATAGTGTAAATTGCTGGTCTTTAAAATATCTATATGTTGCCTATTCATGTCTAAATGTGTAAGCTTTACAAAGAATCTTTGTCCTTCCAGGCCAGACCTCAAAGTGACACAGAGAGTGAGGACCTCACCTTAGTTGCAAAACAGAATATGCAAATATAGCTAACCATGAAAACTTTCAAATAAGTGAGCTCAAAAGAGAAAATGCAGCACTCAGACAATCTCTCTCTGTGATTGAAGGTAAGCATTCCTGTGGATGCTCCCACAGAATATTCTCACCCTGCATGCAAGTCCAGGTTTAGTTTGGTATATACAGTGCCTTGCGAAAGTATTCGGCCCCCTTGAACTTTGCGACCTTTTTCCACATTTCAGGCTTCAAACATAAAGATATAAAACTGTATTTTTTTGTGAACAATCAACAACAAGTGGGACACAATCATGAAGTGGAACGACATTTATTGGATATTTCAAACTTTTTTAACAAGTCAAAAACTGAAAAATTGTCAGTGCAAAATTATTCAGCCCCTTTAAGTTAATACTTTGTAGCGCCACCTTTTGCTGCGATTACAGCTGTAAGTCGCTTGGGGTATGTCTCTATCAGTTTTGCACATCGAGAGACTGAAATGTTTTCCCATTCCTCCTTGCAAAACAGCTCGAGCTCAGTGAGGTTGGATGGAGAGCATTTGTGAACAGCAGTTTTCAGTTCTTTCCACAGATTCTCGATTGGATTCAGGTCTGGACTTTGACTTGGCCATTCTAACACCTGGATATGTTTATTTTTGAACCATTCCATTGTAGATTTTGCTTTATGTTTTGGATCATTGTCTTGTTGGAAGACAAATCTCCGTCCCAGTCTCAGGTCTTTTGCAGACTCCATCAGGTTTTCTTCCAGAATGGTCCTGTATTTGGCTCCATCCATCTTCCCATCAATTTTAACCATCTTCCTGTCCCTGCTGAAGAAAAGCAGGCCCAAACCATGATGCTGCCACCACCATGTTTGACAGTGGGGATGGTGTGTTCAGGGTGATGAGCTGTGTTGCTTTTACGCCAAACATAACGTTTTGCATTGTTGCCAAAAAGTTCAATTTTGGTTTCATCTGACCAGAGCACCTTCTTCCACATGTTTGGTGTGTCTCCCAGGTGGCTTGTGGCAAACTTTAAACAACACTTTTTATGGATATCTTTAAGAAATGGCTTTCTTCTTGCCACTCTTCCATAAAGGCCAGATTGTGCAATATACGACTGATTGTTGTCCTATGGACAGAGTCTCCCACCTCAGCTGTAGATCTCTGCAGATCATCCAGAGTGATCATGGGCCTCTTGGCTGCATCTCTGATCAGTCTTCTCCTTGTATGAGCTGAAAGTTTAGAGGGACGGCCAGGTCTTGGTAGATTTGCAGTGGTCTGATACTCCTTCCATTTCAATATTATCGCTTGCACAGTGCTCCTTGGGATGTTTAAAGCTTGGGAAATCTTTTTGTATCCAAATCCGGCTTTAAACTTCTTCACAACAGTATCTCGGACCTGCCTGGTGTGTTCCTTGTTCTTCATGATGCTCTCTGCGCTTTTAACGGACCTCTGAGAATATCACAGTGCAGGTGCATTTATACGGAGACTTGATTACACACAGGTGGATTGTATTTATCATCATTAGTCATTTAGGTCAACATTGGATCATTCAGAGATCCTCACTGAACTTCTGGAGAGAGTTTGCTGCACTGAAAGTAAAGGGGCTGAATAATTTTGCACGGCCAATTTTTCAGTTTTTGATTTGTTAAAAAAAGTTTGAAATATCCAATAAATGTCGTTCCACTTCATGATTGTGTCCCACTTGTTGTTGATTCTTCACAAAAAAATACAGTTTTATATCTTTATGTTTGAAGCCTGAAATGTGGCAAAAGGTCGCAAAGTTCAAGGGGGCCGAATACTTTCGCAAGGCACTGTATCCATAGATGTCAAATCAAAGTTGATTTGTCATGTGCGCTGAATACAACAGGTGTAGACCTTACAGTGAAATGCTTACTTACAGGCTCTAACCAATAGTGCAAAAAAGGTATTTGGTGAAAAATAGGTAGGTAAAAAATAAAAATAAAAAAAATAAAAAGGCAGGCTATATACAGTAGTGAGGCTATAAAAGTAGCGAGGCTACCTACAGACACCGGTTAGTCAGGCTGATTGATGTAGTATGTACATATGGTTAAAGTGACTATGCATATATGATGAACAGAGAGTAGCAGCAGAGTAAAAAGAGGGTTGGGGGGTGGGGGCACACATTGCAAATAGTACGGGTAGCCATTTGATTACCTGTTCAGGAGTATTATGGCTTGGGGGTAAAGACTGTTGAGAAGCCTTTTTGTCTTACACTTGGCACTCCGGTACCGCTTGCCATGCGGTAGTAGAGAGAACAGTCTGTGGCTGGGGTAGTCTTTGACAATTTTTAGGGCCTTCCTCTGACACCGCCTGGTGTAGAGGTCCTGGATGGCAGGCAGCTTAGCCCCAGTGACGTACTGGGCCGTACACACTGCCCTCTGAAGTGCCTTGTACGGCAGTGGCCGAGCCATTGTTGTACCAGGCAGAGATGCAACATGCTCTCGATGTTGCAGCTGTAGAACCTTTTGAGGATCTCAGGACCCATGCCAAATGTTTTTAGTTTCATGAGGGGGAATAGGCTTTGTCGTGCCCTTTTCACGACTGTCTTTGTGTTTGGACCAATCTAGTTTGTTGTTGATGTGGACACCAAGGAATTTGAAGCTCTCAACCTGCTCCACTACAGCCCCGTCGATGAGAATGGGGGAGTGCTCGGTCCTCATTTTCCTGTAGTCCACAATCATCTCCTTAGTCTTGGTGACGTTGAGGGATAGGTTGTTATTCTGGCACCACCCGGCCAGGTCTCTGACTTCCGCCTTATAGGCTGTCTCGTCGTTGATCAGGCCTACCACTGTTGTGTCGTTTGCAAACTGTGATACTGTGATTAGGTTCAGTTGTATCTGTGAGTAGATGCAGTTGTAGTGTCTACCAATTGATAGTTGAATGCATATTACATGCAAGTGTAATGATAGCACATTATGTTCTATATTTTCAGAGTTGCCAGGTTTGCTCCACGAGGTGAAAAACCTAAAGAGGGAGAGAATGAGGCACACAACTTCAAAGGGTGTCTGTGTGTTTGGTTTATGCATGATGACCAGAATGAGGAGTAGAGATTGGGAGTAGGAAAGATGAAAGGTGGTGGTTGAATGAATCCCTATTCACTTTCTCGAACTGTCTGTCATATTGTGTGTTCCCAGACATCATGGCTAGTGGAACCACACCCATCTCCAAAAATCACATTGGTGAGAGAAGAAACACAGTTTCTAACCGTGAGTGTGTTTGGTTTAAGCATGATGATCAGAAATATGAGGAGTAGAGATTGAGAGTAAAAAATATGATTAGAAGTTGGAAGGTGGTGGTTGAATGAATCTGTATTAAATCTCTTTAACTGTCTGTCATACTGTGTATTCCCAGACATCATGGCTGGTGGATCTACACCCTTCATCCAAACCCCAAAAGCAGCACTCCAAGACATAGCCGTCACAACCCTACGAGACAGCATGGTAGGGTGACTTGAGCTGTACAGCGGGGATGCAAACTAGTCACAATTTGAATACAAAAGCAGGTGTATTAACATTGTAACAATACAGCAAGCAGAAAAATATTGTATGCATGTGCAGTTTTGCTTAATTTAATGTAAATGTTTAATGCATATTATAGTGCAATCATTATTTTTCTTATAAGTGGTTTAATTCATAGAGTGCCATATAGGATTATAGGCCTGTAATTTTCATCATAGGTACACCAACTATGACAGACAAAATTAGGGAAACAAATCCAGAAAATCATATTGTAGGATTTTAAATGAGTTTATTTGCAAATTATGGTGGAAAATAATTATTTGGTCAATAACAAAAGTTTTTCTCAATACTTTGTTATATACCCTTTGTTGGCAATGACAGAGGTGAAACGTTTTCTGTAAGTCTTCACAAGGTTTTCACACACTGTTGCTGGTATTTTGGCCCATTCCTCCATGCAGATCTCCTCTAGAGGAGTGATGTTTTGGGGCTGTTGCTGGGCAACACTGACTTTCAACTCCCTCCAAAGATTTTCTATGGGGTTGAGATCTGGAGATTGGCTAGGCCACTCCAGGACCTTGAAATGCTTCTTACGAAGCCACTCCTTCGTTGCCCGGGCGGTGTGTTTGGAATAATTGTCATGCTGAAAGACCTAGCCACATTTCATCTTCAATGCCCTTGCTGATGGGAGGTTTTCACTCAAAATCTCACAATACCCCATTGGCCCCATTCATTCTTTCCTTTACACGGATCAGTCGTCCTGGTCCCTTTGCAGATAAACAGCCCCAAAGCATGATGTTTCCACCCCCATGCTTCACAGTAGGTGTGGTGTTCTTTGGATGCAACTCAGCATTCTTTGTCCTCCAAACACGACGAGTTGAGTTTTTACCAAAAAGTTATATTTTGGTTTCATCTGACCATATGACATTCTCCAAATCTTCTTCTGGATCATCCAAATGCTCTCTAGCAAACTTCAGACGGGCCTGGACATGTACTGGCTTAAGCAGGGGGACACGTCTGGCACTGCAGGATTTGAGTCCCTGGCGGCGTAGTGTGTTACTGATGGTAGGCTTTGTTACTTTGGTCCCAGCTCTCTGCAGGTCATTTACTAGGTCCCCCCGTGTGGTTCTGGGATTTTTGATCACAGTTCTTGTGATCATTTTGACCCCACGGGGTGAGATCTTGCGTGGAGCCCCAGAACGAGGGAGATTAACAGTGGTCTTGTATGTCTTCCATTTCCTAATAATTGCTCCCACAGTTGATTTCTTCAAACCAAGCTGCTTACCTATTGCAGATTCAGTCTTCCCAGCCTTGTGAAGGTCTACAATTTTGTTTCTGGTGTCCTTTGACAGCTCTTTGGTCTTGGCCATAGTGGAGTTTGGAGTGTGACTGTTTGAGGTTGTGGACAGGTGTCTTTTATACTGATAACAAGTTCAAACAGGTGCCATTAATACAGGTAACGAGTGGAGGACAGAGGAGCCTCTTAAATAAGAAGTTACAGGTCTGTGAGAGCCAGAAATCTGGCTTGTTTGTAGGTGACCAAATACTTATTTTCCACCATAATTTGCAAATAAATTCATAAAAAATCCTACGTGATTTTCTTCCCCTCATTTTGTCTGTCATAAGTTGAAGTGTACCTATGATGAAAATTACAGGCCTCATCTTTTTAAGTGGGAGAACTTGCACAATTGGTGACTGACTAAATACTTATTTTGCCCCACTGTATGCATAATACTATTTTATAGTAATCCTATAGTACTTTTTCGTAAGGGAAGAATCACAATTTAAAAAAAAATCTTACAATCGGATTTGGAAAAATAGCACTGGTGTCATACCTACTAAAAAAAACAATATTTGAGACAAGAATGAAAATCTTTAGTTTTAATAGTGCTGCATAACATTGGAAAAAGGACTTACGCAATTTCACCAAAGACTCTTAAAAGAGCCTGTGATAGGGTAAACTACGATGATCACACTTAGATAAATCTGTATACATCTTTTAAAAAAGAGACCCATTAATAAAGGACACGAAATTACCAAAACAAAATCTGATTGGACAGAGGAAAAAGTCATCCTTCCACCAAAGTACCTGAGAAAGAAAAAACAACCTTCTTACAATATACGCACATTTCGTAAGAACCGATGAAAAAAATACATTTTTGAAAAGCGTTATATATATACAATGCACTTATGTATCTGGCACCTCGCCTATCAATAAGAGACTTCAACATGGATGATATGGGGGAAAATCTGATAAATGTTTAGATAGGAAACAAATGATCAACTTTCATAGGATGTATAGTTCCAGAGTGCCTGGGTTTTTCGCAAGTAAAAATAGGCTACAGGAACCACATGTATTAAACATCCAAATACATCTCACAGCTGGTTTCCTTTGTGCAAGAATCATAGCTGATGGTAATAAAAGCTACTGGCTAGGGTAGATTCTTATTTATTTTTTTACATTGTGAAAGTAACAACTGAGTTGGACAAAGGTAAAACCTGCACTTGAGGGGCTGAAGTTTTTTTCACTTTACAGGGCAAGTTATTACTTCCTGCAGTTAGCTCAAGTCATAAAATGTCTTCCACAATGGGTGCTGGGCAAACACTCCATAAAGTTCTGTACACAGGTTGACAGCTGGTGGAATAACATGATAACATGCCCTTTGTCATGGTGTACATCAAGGGTTACAGAAGAGACAGTTCACTTTAACTGATCAAACATGTGTTTAAGTCAAATAAAATCATCAATAGAATAAGGGTGAGAGGGTGATTGATTTGCATTTCATGTGCTGATCAAACAAAATGTGTCTAAAATACAATTGTTGGACATAGAAACTATTATAGCATAGAATTGTCAGTTTTCAACAAGTGAAAGATATTTAATCAAATCAGGTCCCCATTCGTGGCTCTGCAACACACCCCGTAGTGTTATGACTAATCTCAGATGCAATAACATTTTCTCTTTAAGACTATGGGAATCTAATTGAATGAAAAATAGTGCTTCTGGAAAATCCATGTACTTGGTCTGTCTTAAATCCTTTTTAGTGTCATAACAGTCAAGACTTTGAAGAACAAAAAACATTGGAGTAAACAATTCTTCGGAGAACATGAAGGCTAGATACTCAGAGGGTCTTTGTAGTAGTCATTTTTCAAAATACAAACGAAAGTAAGAATACATCATTCGAATTTCATGGCGTAGTACAGTATTTACACCTGTTTTGAGATGGTTACTGTTTTCGGTTGGAAAGGCAACAGCATTCTAACTTCTGTAGAGCAGCTTAGCTTAGTCGAGGGGTTAATGTCAGTTCCCATTCTAACACATACAAAAGGCTTCATCACAGTTTGCCTTCATGATCCAGCATTACCTGGCTGCCAGGGGCCAGAGATGGAGAGATGTAGAATATGGGGGAGAAATCAAATGCGGTAGTTCATTGGCTGTAGTGCCATCTCCTTATCTGAGACTGCTTGTTCACAGGAAATGCTACTCTGTGTCTCAGAGTGCTGATCAAGGGACAGGTCCTCCCTGTCGATACATCCTTATTCATTATGATCTAAAAGGCAAAACTAATCCTTTAACTCTGTGACCATTTGTGAATACGCCCAGATCTCTACATCAGATGTGTAAGTCAAATCCATGACCAACTTGTTCCACCCATACTATTTCTACATTAACGATAATTAATTTAGCCTGCTCCCAAACCTACTCCTGTAAACAAGCAGCGACCCTTTAATTGTTAGAAATTGCTGCCGCTGGAATAACAACCTTGCTCTTCTCCTTATGAAACCACTCTGTCCCTTTATTTAAACGTGTACCAATTGAAGTGGCCATAATGAATCATTGATAAAAGGCCGGCACCTTCAGTACCATCAAGTTTTTCTTTTTACACATCCAACACAGCAAAACACACAATCTCAGTCAACGACGAGTCGCATCAACACTGTACAAAGTAAAAAGAGTTCATCTTGTAGAGATGGAACGTCAACTCCACACTGCAGAGAATAAATCGTTTGAATAAGAGGCACTGGACGTAGTTCAAAGTCTCTGATTGGTTGCTTCAAGATTGTCACTTCAGCATGCCGCTCCGCACTGTATTCACGATCTGGTGAGAGACAGAAAAAGGTGAGCGTACACCTTGTTTTTCTATTGGAGACAGATGTTTGCAGGTCTCACTGACTTATTCTGATATAAAAAGGGATATCTGAAAGACATCCATTTCATGTGCCTGTTGTTCACACTGTCATATTTTTTATCTTGCCGATATCAGGTCGTTAGATGCCCCAGGGAGGGTCTCAAACGCATTGTGACTAAAGCTGTGTTGCCTATCTACCGGAAGTTGATGCTGTTGCTATGCAACTTCTTGTTAGCTTAGCTTGTTAGCATACAACTTCATTAACAATATCCATTGAGAACACACAACTATACCACTTAGCTAAGCTAAGAATGACGTGAATAATCAAGTCAATAAACGCTGGGTAGTTAGATAGCATATAGTTAATATACTGGTAAGTTCTATATATTAGTAGCTAACTAACGTTAGGACGGTATCTAGCTAACATACCGGTACATAAAAGCAACTGCTGTAATGATATGCTACGTGCTTCGTAAGGCTAGAGAAGTTAACAATTTAACAAACCAATAAGCATACTACATACTCAATTTACGTCACAAATAGAACGGTTAGTATGAGTATTCAAACACAGCTTTAGTCATCATTGTTGCTATGAAAACCACTGACAGCCTCCAGCTGGTTGCGTTGAGAAAAAAATAACCTTGCTACATAATCATCAGCATAAATCCAGCAGAATACTAGCTGCATGTCTACCTTGGCAAAAGGGGGAGGGTATTTATCAGACAAATTCTCGATAGTCTCGAAGCTCAGAATAAGTACTCAATGGTTAGCTTTAATTACAGCATTCACCAACAGCACATCTACGAGACACCATGTCTTAATTTAAAATGTATTGAAAACCCTAAAAAGGGAAAACTAATTACATCTTTTCACATGGTGAAATCCAGATCCCTTGGAGTAGGTGGGCGATGATCTTATCTAAAATATTTACTTGTCCTTCCTGTCCTTCCTCTCTCACTCAATACTGTCTAAACATTGAAGTAGATAAATGCACGACAGATGTTCAAAGACAAAACAAATTACATTATAGGAAGTGAGTGAATCCAGTGTTTTCCAGATGATAAGTGGCAAATATCATTGGACAAATAGAGGAGATGTGTCTTATCAAATTAAATGTTAGTCACATGCGCCGAATACAACGGGTGTAGAACTTACAGTGAAATGCTTACTTACGAGCCCCTAACCGACAGTGTAGTTTAAAAAAAATACAGATAAGAACAAGAGATAAAAGTAACAAGTAATTAAAGAACAGCAGTAAAAAAAATAACAATATATACAGGGGAGTGCCGGTACAGAGTCAATGTGCGGAGGCGGACTATTCACTACCCAGACTATTCACATTGCCGGCCCCCCTCCCCTCTCCACACCACTGCCACTCTCTTGTCATCTATGCATAGTCACTTTAATTAACTCTACCTACATGTACATACTACTTTAACTAACCGGTTAAAGTAGTATGTACATGTAGGTAGAGTTAATTAAAGTGACTATGCATAGATGACAAGAGAGTGACAGTGGTGTGGAGAGGGGAGGGGGGTGTGGCAATGTGAATAGTCTGGGTAGCCATTTGACTAGATGTTCAGGAGTCTTATGGCTTGGGGGTAGAAGCTGTTTAGAGGTCTCTTGGACCTAGACTTGGAGCTCCGGTACCACTTGCCGTGCGGTAGCAGAGAGAACAGTCTATGACTAGGGTGGCTGGAGTCTGACAATTTTTAGGGCCTTCCTCTGACACCGCCTGGTATAGAGGTCCTGGATGGCAGGAGGCTTGGCCACAGTGATGTACTCGGCCGTTCGCACCACCCTCTGTAGTGCCTTGCGGTCGGAGGCCGAGCAGTTGCCAAACCAGGCAGTGATGCAACCAGCCAGGATGCTCTCAATGGTGCAGCTGTAGAACCTTTTGAGGATCTGAGGACCCATGCCAAATCTTTTCAATCTCCTGAGGGGCAATAGGTTTTGTCGTGCCCGCTTCACAACTGTCATGGTGTGCTTGGACCATGTTAGTTTGTTGGTGATGTGGACACCAAGAGAACTTGAAGCTCTCAACCTGCTCCACTGCAGCTCCGTCGATGAGAATGGGGGCGTGCTCAGTCCACAATCATCTCCTTTGTCTTGATCAGATTGAGGGAGACGTTGTTGTCCTGGCACCACACAGCCAGGTCTCTAACCTCCTCCCTATAGGCGGTCTCATTGTTGGTCAGAGGGCATAGCAGGGTTTTTTATAAGCTTCCAGGTTAGGGTCCCAATCCTTGAAAGCAGCAGCTCTAGCCTTTAGCTCAGCGTGGATGCTGTCTGTTATCCATGGTGTCTGGTTGGGGTACTTACGTACGGTCACTGGGGGGACGACGTCATCAATGCACCTATTGAAGCCAATGACAGATGTGGTGTACTCCACAGGGTAGCCTAGTGGTTAGAGCGTTGGACTAGTTACCGGAAGGTTGCAAGTTCAAATCCCCGAGCTAACAAGGTACAAATCTGTCGTTCTGCCCCTGAACAGGCAGTTAACCCACTGTTCCTAGGCCGTCATTGAAAATTAGAATTTGTTCTTAACTGACTTGCCTAGTTAAATAAAGGTAACAAAAAACAAAATGCCACTGGAGGAATCCTGGAACATATTCCAGTCTGTGCCAGCAAAACTGTCCTGTAGCTTAGCATCTGCTTCATCTGACCACTTTTTTATTGATCTAGTCACTGGTGCTTCATTTTTGCTTGTAATCAGGAGGACAGAATTATGGTCAGATTTGCCAAATGCAGGGCGAGGGAGAGCTTTGTATGCATTTCTGTGTGTGGAGAATAGGTGGTCCAGCTCTTTTCTCTCTGGTTGCACATTTAACATGTTGATAGAAGTTAGGTAAAACTGATTTAAGTTTCCCTGCATTAATGTCCCCGGCTACTAGGAGCACCGCCTCTGGGTGAGCATTTTCTTGTTTGCTTATGGCGGAACACAGCTCATTCAATGCTATCTTAGTGCCAGCTTCTGACTGTGGTGGTATGTAAACAGCTACAAAGAATATAGATGAGAACTCTCTCGGTAGATAATGTGGTCTGCAGCTTATCATGAGAAACTCTACCTCAGGCGAGCAATAGCTCAAGACTTCCTTTCGATATCGTGCACCAGCTGATGTTTACAAAAATACATAGACCAGACGGTGCTGTTCTATCCTGCCGGTACATCGTATAACCAGACAGCTGTATGTTGATATTGCTGTCATTCAGCCACGACTCCTTGATGCACAAGATGTTACAGTTTTTAATGTCCCGTTGGTAGTTTAATCTTCCCAATAACTTGTCCATTTTATTGTCCAAAGAATGCATGTTTGCGAGCAGAATTTAAGGGAGCCAGGTTTATTATTTATTACTGTGCCTATGTTTGTGTTGCTTCACAGTCCCCACTGTTCCATAAGGTGTTTTTTTTATCTTTTTTTCAAATCAAATTTTACTTCTTGCATCAGTTACTTGATGTGGAATAGAATGTAGGTAACCTCAGATTGTAACAGGACATAGAAAACTGTAATTTGTGTCTCCTTACCCTGTGACTGGCTGGTGGATCACGAGCAGAAGCTTTCATTGTCATGGGAGACAGTGTGTAAGGGAATAAGGCTTTCACACTGTTCACTGTCCTCTGGCAATCTGAGGGAAGAGGCCATGACCATGATCATAATCACTACCTGAATGGGAACAACTAGCATTCAGATAAGAATTGAGTGCAATCACAATATATCAAATTAGCGCCATAAACGCAAAATAATTTAAATACAATCCCAGCAAGCATAAAGGCAACCAACACTATCCATTGTCCTGGATTCAACGGGGCACATTTCAATTTGGGCAAATTTAAGTGTGTGTGTCAGTGTGTGTGTGTGCGTGTACATAATTACTGTGAAAGTCAAACCTTACAAAGCATTGGCCAAATAAACAGTAGGCAACAATACAAAGAGTAGCAAGTGTTTTTCCCAGTACCTTTGAATCCGATGTTTCGAGCGGCATATGAAGGCAAACACTCTTCGTAGCCCCACCATGACGGGGTCCCAGTTGTTGTAGTGGCATAACAGAGTGGCGATGAAGAAGGAGAGGAAGACGGGAACCGCTCCAGCGAAAAACAGCCAGGAGAAACTCACCTGGGGACCGAAATATAGCAGTAAAGAATGTGATAGCTGCTTATATAGTACACCTATAGATGTACAGCAAGTGCCAGCTGCCTAACAGTGGGTCAAATAATTCCAATACTTGCAATAAAGCTACATTTATAACAATCACCACCATCTCAGAAGGGTGGCTTCTTACAAGATGAGTGCATTGTACTTGAACTTCAGTGTTACTAGCTAGCATGTCATGTATTTATGAAATGAGAGTTGTTGACTTGACATCTCAACAGACTGGATATCCAACATCAGAAGCATGAGAGTTTTCTAACTATTGGCACACAAAAAAACATGCTATTTTTAAACTTCAAATTATGCTATATCCCATGCAGTCTACTAAGGGAATAGCTTCTAAGGCTTCAAAGTTAGATCCCCACAGGCAGACAGACAATGCTCACTCATAACCTTGCTAGATGATACCCTGTCATAAAATTCATTACGCTAAGTGCCATGTGACAAAGCATCCATCACAAACCAATTCCACTTTATTTGACCTATAAACTGACACACAACCTTTGGTAGAGCAGCCATGCTCAAGGGTGTGATGGCAACAGACATGCAGTAATAATAGTGCCCCCTCTTACCTTCTGCATGCATATGTCTGCTATGATGGACAGTGGGATGGTGAGGCTGAGGGCCAGAGTGCCTATGAGGGAGGAGGTGAGGAAGCAGCCCCTATGGAGAGAACACACAACATTATATTGAACAAACAAGGTTACAATTGAATCAAATGCAAAAATACTCCTCTTACGGAATAAATAAAAATGTATCACTTGGCATAACTCTGCATATCACACTATAGCCCCGTGGTCACCAACAGGTCGATCTCCTACTGCGCTGGCCAATCGGATTGCTCAAATCACCGTGCCTACAGCTTCCACGACCAAAATTGGATACCAGCCTACTGAGATTTCATAACTTTCAAAACCATGACCAGAGAAAGACTGTTCATGAATACAGCAAAAAGCTGCTGTTTTTAGGAGTGCGTTCATGTCTAGGTTTTTATTCAGTCCCATCAACACTTTTTATTCAACATCATTACATAACATGCTTCTCCATACTTCCACTCATGCTGCAGCTGCAATGAATGAAGAGCCAAGTGTATCGATAGGCCCGCGTTTTTTAAATATTATTATCAGCGTGTCATGTCTATTTTAATATTGAGGAATATTTCACAACATGAATTTGTGCACAACGCAGATGCGGTCTGACTTGAGTTTCACCATCAGGTGGAAGACAGTGTCCCCTCTCTCTGGTCAGTCTCACCAGAGGAAAGGAAGTAGAGAGCAGGGACCGTGAGAGGCGGACCCTCTGCTGCTCCCCCCCCGCCCGCTGAGCCTAATGCCGTGTTCAAAACAACTGGGAACTTCAAAATCTCCGACTTCCAACATTCAAGACAACTGAACTCTGAAAAAAACTAGATCCGACTGGACAAAATAGTTTTGAACGGTCATCCAACTCGGAATTCCAAGTCAGAAACTCTGGCATCTTTCAAGAACTCCGACTTTCCGACCTGAAGATCACTGACGTCATGATTTGACCATGTGTGTTATTATTTTTTTTTTTTACAGAGTCCAGTCAAATAAAAAGCTTACTGCACAAACCTCAATACTACAGAACAGTTTTTATTTTGGTAACGTTACATTATCTATTTTTTTAATATGAGCGGTAGATCTCAGCTTGCTTTTTGACTGTGAAAGTGATCTTGACTGGTGACCACTACTATAGATAGAGGGACCAATCTTAACCCGAGATATGTGTGGGTAACTTACATTCTGGTGCATATCTCCCATTCACATCAATGCATAATTTACGTGCAAGTCCAAGTTACGCACATATGTAGCATTTTCCGATTCAAGATACATGTTTCTGCACAGTGTGTTTCTGCAGTGTGAATAGCAGAGTGGACAAGGAGTACATATGCGGTCATTCAATCAATCAAACCAATCAATCCATTCATTCATCAACCGAGACGCACCAGAGCCAGAGGAACTCGGAGAGCACAGTGCCGATGAGGCCGTTGATGAGGATGTAGGTCCACACTAGCTTGCTGGGCAGCTCAAAGGCCTCAAAGCCTGTGTAGTGAAGCACAAGGAAGCCTGGCCATAGGAGGAGCAGGTTGAACAACCCCACAAATCCTAAGAGACACAAATAAGAGAAGATGACAACTTTATTAATACTGATGTGTTGACGTGTAGTGCTATTTGCAGGTGAAAATGTTATATATTACAAACATTTAATTGAATATAATTACTTTATACACAATTCAGGATCATTATATGGAGTTATATCAGTGAAAAGAGCATCTGAAAATCAGTAACAGACCAAGCTGCCACACCTGACTCTAGTAAGATGTTTAAGACCTAACTATGATCTACTTACCAAAGAACATAGGGATATCCAGCTTGTCCTCCCGGTCCACCTTCCTCTTGATCATGACGATGTAGACCGCGTACAGCGCAGCCCCAGCCACCGACCACAGGGAGCCTGAACATGACACGACTTCATCATGTTATGTTATGCTAATTACATCCCCTTTCTCATGGTTACTCTCAAAATGTTTTTTTCTGCAATGCAAGCAAACGTGACATCGTGGCATGGCTTGCACGTCTAGAGATGATTTCATGCTTAAATAATACATTGTATTTATATAGCACATTTCTAGGACACAAATCAAGTACAGTACAAGACATGACAAATACACACAATATGAAGAGGGATAGAAAAGTAACAGGAGGAAGGAAAAAAGACAAACAAAAACAAAAAAAGGTTTTGAGGAAGGATGTTTATCTCCATTGATACCTGTAGCACCTTTCCCGTCAGGGCTGTCCATGCTGGAAAAACTGACCAGGGCCACTCCTCCCATGCTATGGGGAAAGGGACCAGACAAACAATGTAACTACAGATAGTAGTAAGAAGCCAGAGTAACTACAATTATTCAGCTGATGTCATGGCTTACCACAGAGCCACAGCTAAAAGCTTGGACAGAGTAAAGCGGTCACTGCTGTTACTGGGAAATACGGCCGCCAGGATGAGGGTGAAGAGACCTGGCGAGACAAATACCAGCGAGAATACCAACAACCTGTACAAGGTAACACCGTAATATTTCTTTGCAACAAAGTTTTTACAAGGGAACAATAATGACATTTTTTATTTATTTTAAACATCCATGTTTTTTTTGTTTTTTTTCCCCATTGTAAGATCCTACATGTAAAATTAGCTGAGTAAAGTCATATTTAGTGTACGGACTCACCTGAAGTGGAGGACAGAACGTTCACTATGGCAACCGGAGTGTCAGACAGGGCCTCTTGGTAAGAGAGGTTGGCTAGGAACCACTGAGGGAGAGCAGGAGGGGGATACGGGTCAGCATGACACACTTCTAATGTGTACCAAATACGGTAGATTGACGATTACTCATGTGTGTAGTCTTCCCTCAGCTCTGAGTCATTGCTCATGTGGGAAATGAGTGATGATACAAAGATTTGTTTACAAGCGCAAAGTTTGTAAGATAAACGAGTTCAGGATTCTGCATGCATAATGTGTTATTTTACACTAATTTACACTATTCATGAAGGGCAAACCCCAAAGCCATGACTTGTTGGGGGGGGGGGGTATTCCACCTCAAAAAGCACAAGAAAGAGGTTAGACACCCGCCATCTCAGATTGTTCTTAAATCGTTTCTGTAGTTAAAAACAGATAAAACTAGCATTACTGTAACATTTTGTTGAAATATAATTTGATCTCTGAGAAATTAAGCAAACTGGTCGCACCCAAATTGGCCACTTTAAATGTTAGGATTCATATAATATTCTATACATTAAAATAACATCCGATTTGGACCTCCAAAAAATTATAGCAATGAGTAAGACATGATGATTCCAAAATAAATGGTAAAAAGCCACCCACGGATCCCCCACCCCAATCCCACCCTAACAACGAGTATATACAGTCATGGCCAAAAATATTGGCACCCTTGTAATATTTTAAAATAATGCACCATACCATGTCTTCCAGAAAACTATTGAAAAAATATTTTGGTATCCACATATCATGTCTTCGGTTTGCAGTTGAACAAAACAAGAATAATTTACAACATCTTAGCTTATTCCACAAAGAAGTCCTAATATGACCTAGACAATATTATTGGCACCGCCTTGAAGTAGTTACAAATAATTTGATTTCAAGCAGGTGATTCTTCTTTACTTTGGAATTAAACTCACCTGGGGTGCCTACAATATAAAAACACACTAATTCAAACAGTTTTAATAGAGAAAACGACTCATTCTCCCTGTTCTGTGTCACTGTGTGTACCGCAATGAGCATGGAAAAAAGAAAAAGAGAATTATCTGAAGAGGTCAGACAATAATATATTTTTAAAGTGTTTTTTAATTGTATTTAACTAGGCAAGACACTTAGGGACAAATTCTTATTTACAATAACAGCCTACCGGGGAACAGTGGGGCAGAACGACAGATTTGTTTTACCTTGTTAGCTCTGGGATTCGATCCAGCAACCTTTCTGTTACTTGCCAATGGCCTAGACAATCTCAAATCTCCAGAAACCTTGATGTTCCTGTTTCCACCGTACATAATGTTATCAATATGTTTAAGGCCCATGCCTCTGTAACCAACCTCCCTGGACATGGTTGCAAGAGGAAACTCGAAGGAAGAGAAGGATTAGTGGAGAAAGCACCTCGATCAACTGCCACACAGATTCAAGACATTCAGACCAAAGTTAAGAGAGTTAACTCGCACCATTCGACGGCAACTGAATGAAAGGGGGTTATATGGTAGGAGACCCAGAAGGACCCCACTGCTGAGAGAGAGACACACATAAGAAATCCCGACTGCAACTTGCCAAAACACACCTGAACATGCCAAAATCCTTCTGGGAGAATGTGCGGTGGACAGATGAGACCAAATCAGAGCATTTTAGTAAAGCACACCATCTCTATGTTCACAAAGAATTTTTTACCAAATTTTAAAAATGTAAGCCTTCAAAGAAAACACCTTCCCTACAGTCAAACATGGAGGAGGTTCAGTGATGTTTTGGGGTTGCTTTTCTGCCTCTGGCACTAGGTGCCTTGAACGTGTGCATACAAGGCATTTTGGAGCGCAATGTCAGACCCAGTGTCAAAAAGATGGGTCTTTGTCGAAGGTCACGGGTCTTTCAGCAGACCCCCAAAACACTTTAAAAAGCACCCAGGAATGGTTCAAGACAAAACGCTGGACTGTTCTGAAGTGGCCAATAACTTGTGGAGAAATCTGAAAACAGTAGTTGGGAGAAAGCACCCTGGGAGAAGTGGGCCAAATTGTCATTACAGAGGTGCAGGAAGTTCATCGATGGCTATAGGAAAAGCTTGATTGCAGTTATTTTAACCAAAGGCTGTGTGACAAAATATTACGTCTAGGGTGTCAATAATTTGGTCAATGCCATTTGTTTATTTTCTGATTTAAATTGATATATTAAGTTCTGAATCAAAAACAAAGGTTCTGCAATTTTCACAGTGAAATAAAGAATTGTGGAGACCAAATACTTTGGTCAATTTTAATTTATTTGTGAAAATTGAAAAAAAAGTGCAAGGGTACCAATATTTTTGGTCACAAATGTAGTGTCAGTTACCTATGTCTGACAAGTAGTATGGAGCTGCGGCTCAGAGGATTATTTTTTCATCCTATGTAATGTATTCCCAGTGAGTTTGGTGATGTTTTTTTCCCCTGTTCAGAGAAATGGCACTGAAGTTGTTAGGTTTATGTCCTATCCTGCATCCTGGTGTTACCAGGTCTGACAACTAGGTGGCACTGTTCCGGGTGTTTGTTTTTAAAGAATTGCATTGGATTTGTGCCACAAATGCAAAAAAGTTTGCATTTGAAACAGAGGGTAGGTAAACAAAACCAAAGCATGGATGACATGTATGGTGAGTAATGCAGGCCGTGGAAACCTGAGACATTTTCAGCTTCCAAGAATTGTGTACAGATCCTTGCAACATGTGGCCGTGCATTATCATGCTGAAACATAGGTGATGGCAGCGGATGAATGGCGCGACAATGTGCCTCAGGATCTCGTCACGGTGTCTCTGTCCATTCAAATTGCCATCGACAAAATACAATGGTTTCAATGTCCTTAGCTTATACCATACCCCCTCCGCCACCATGGGGCACGTCAGCAAACCACTCGCCCACAAGAGGCCATACACGCTGTCTGCCATCTGCCCGATACAGTTGACACCAGGATTCATCTGTGAAGAGCACACTTCTCCAGCGTGTCAGTAGCCATCGAAGGTGAGCATTTCCCAACTCAAGTCGGTTATGATGCCGAACTGCAGTCAGGTAAAGACCCTGGTGAGGATAACGAGCATGCAGATGAGCTTCCCAGAGACGGTTTATGACAGTTTGTGCAGAAATTAATCAGTTGTGCAAACCCACAGTTTCATCAGCTGTCTGGGTGGCTGGTCTTAGACGATGCCGTATGTGAAGAAGCCAGATGTGGAGGTTCTGGGCTGGCGTGGTTACATGTGGTCTGTGGTTGTGAGGCCGGTTGGACATACTGCGAAATGTTCTAAAATGACAGAGATGGCTTACGGTAGAGAAATGAACATTCAATTCTCTGGCAACAGCTCTGGTGGACATTCCTGCAGTCCGCATGTCAATTGCACGCTCCCTCAAAACTTGAGGCATCTGTGGCATTGTGCACATTTTAGAGTGGCCTTTGATTGTTCCCAGCACAAGGTGCATCTCTGTAATGATCATGCTGTTTAATCAACTTCTTGGTATGCCACACCTGTCAGGTGGATGGATTATCTTGGCAAAGGAGAAATGCTCACTAAAAGGGATGTAAACAAACTTGTGTGCAAAATTTGAGAGAAACACATTTTTTGTACATTTAGAAAATGTCTGGGATGTTTTATTTCAGCTCATGAAACATGGGACAAACACTTTACATGTTGCGTTTATATTTTTGTTCAGTGTAACTTAATTTCTCAGAGATCCAATTTTATTTCAACAAAATAATGTTGCAGGAATGCTAATCTTATTTGTTTCTAACTACAGAAAAGATTTCAGAACAATCTGAGATGGTGGGTGTCATGACTTGCTGAAATGACATGGAACGACCCTGGGGGTATTCTTCAGCAAACACACTGCAGCAAAATTAGTAGTACTAGCAGCAATAACTCATCAATGATAATAATAAACTGTGTAGTTAACTCACCTACTACTGACACTTAACAGCAATGTGACAAGTTTAACTACTTAGATTAAGTTGACAGACGTAAAAACAAATAATTGAAAAATAGCCTTTATTGCCTTAAGCAATTGAACCAAATCTCAAATGTATATACTCCAAAGATGTATTTAAGATACTGACTTTTCTTCCTCCAACTTAATACGGAGGTGCCCAGCTAGTATACTAAAGTTTGAGAGTCTACCAAGTTAATAAGTCTACAGACACTAACAAAACAAGTTCCCACACTATAACATTTTTACTCACCACAAAGCAGAAGAAGAAGCTGATCTTGGCCACGTCGGTGACGGTGAGCTTGCCCACTGTGCGGAGCATGGACTCCTGGTCCTTGACGGCGGGGAAGGACATACGGGACAGCTTGGCTTCCAGGGCCTGTGTAGATGGGAGCTGGCGCACCTCCATGATGTTGCTGAAGCGCACCCGCTGTTTTTTAGAGGCTGAGAGGATAGAGGGGTGCAGAGAGAGCGAGAGAGATCAGTGTTTTAGGCCTTTGTGTCTTTGTATAAGAAGTTAATAAAGTGGTAGCTAGATGGATCACAGCGTGACAAATGAAATGAACGAGACAATGAACCCTTCATCTAACGCATGCTTTTATTCTACTTATGTAAAAAAAGCAATGAGTATTTAGCACAGACGTTTTCTAAAAAGCATCCGGTGCCGTATACTGGGCTTTTGGCACAAAAATAGCACGGGATTGAATTGGGTAGCTTTGATTGGACACTTGAAAGTGTAGGACCCTGGAAGCAAAAATGTACGTAATCTCCAAAATGTACTATAATCATTCTATAACGATCGACAGAGAAATATGTAATCGTTTCATAATGAGAAACAATCGAGAAAACGAAGCCAGAGGGTCACTCAAAAGGTCAGACCCAGTTCTCGTGAGACAACCTTTTCTTTCAACTCACTCATGGGTCAAACTTGAGGGCCATCATATCTCACAGCTCATCAGAAACACTACACCAAAAATCTCGGTTAGATGTAAAATTACGCAAAGACGACCTCTTAGGCAAAAAATAATCAAAATTACTTAGATTTCTTGATTCGTTTTTAGATTAATTCTGATGAAGTGTATACTGGCTATTTTGTTGCTATGGCATCTCAAGAGGGACAAACGGTAATATTGCCACTTTTTTCTATATTTTCAAGCGAAGGTATTTTAATGGAGTATGCGAGACAGACGTTAGCGTCGCCTAGCCGAGTTCTGCTAGGAGCAAACCGAACCTAATATGTGGGCGCCTTAAAAGGTACAGTGCATTGCGAAAGTATTCGGCCCCCTTGAACTTTGCGACCTTTTGCCACGTTTCAGGCTTCAAACATAAAGATATAAAACTGTATTTTTTTGTGAAGAATCAACAACAAGTGGGACACAATCATGAAGTGGAACGACATTTATTGGATATTTCAAATTTTTTAACAAATCAAAAACTGAAAAATTGGGCGTGCAAAATTATTCAGCCCCGTTACTTTCAGTGCAGCAAACTCTCTCCAGAAGTTCAGTGAGGATCTCTGAATGATCCAATGTTGACCTAAATGACTAATGATGATAAATACAATCCACCTGTGTGTAATCAAGTCTCCGTATAAATGCACCTGCACTGTGATAGTCTCAGAGGTCCGTTAAAAGCGCAGAGAGCATCATGAAGAACAAGGAACACACCAGGCAGGTCCGAGATACTGTTGTGAAGAAGTTTAAAGCCGGATTTGGATACAAAAAGATTTCCCAAGCTTTAAACATCCCAAGGAGCACTGTGCAAGCGATAATATTGAAATGGAAGGAGTATCAGACCACTGCAAATCTACCAAGACCTGGCCGTCCCTCTAAACTTTCAGCTCATACAAGGAGAAGACTGATCAGAGATGCAGCCAAGAGGCCCATGATCACTCTGAACTGCAGAGATCTACAGCTGAGGTGGGAGACTCTGTCCATAGGACAACAATCAGTCGTATATTGCACAAATCTGGCCTTTATGGAAGAGTGGCAAGAAGAAAGCCATTTCTTAAAGATATCCATAAAAAGTGTCGTTTAAAGTTTGCCACAAGCCACCTGGGAGACACACCAAACATGTGGAAGAAGGTGCTCTGGTCAGATGAAACAAAAATTGAACTTTTTGGCAACAATGCAAAACGTTATGTTTGGTGTAAAAGCAACACAGCTGAACACACCATCCCCACTGTCAAGCATGGTGGTGGCAGAATCATGGTTTGGGCCTGCTTTTCTTCAGCAGGGACAGGGAAGATGGTTAAAATTGATGGGAAGATGGATGGAGCCAAATACAGGACCATTCTGGAAGAAAACCTGATGGAGTCTGCAAAAGACCTGAGACTAGGACGGAGATTTGTCTTCCAACAAGACAATGATCCAAAACATAAAGCAAAATCTACAATGGAATGGTTCAAAAATAAACATATCCAGGTGTTAGAATGGCCAAGTCAAAGTCCAGACCTGAATCCAATCGAGAATCTGTGGAAAGAACTGAAAACTGCTGTTCACAAATGCTCTCCATCCAACCTCACTGAGCTCGAGCTGTTTTGCAAGGAGGAATGGGAAAAAATGTCAGTCTCTCGATGTGCAAAACTGATAGAGACATACCCCAAGCGACTTACAGCTGTAATCGCAGCAAAAGGTGCCGCTACAAAGTATTAACTTAAGGGGGCTGAATAATTTAATTTTGCCAGCACTTTCAGCAAGAGGACTTCGAAACAGACCCGTCATCTCAATTGATGGGGTTGCCATGTCATCAAACTTTGAAAAGTGATGCTATTCTTCACTTCAAAGAGGAAGGCATCAGCCAACATTGGCGCAGTATAAAATAAGTCAAGCTGAGGTAACGTTAACTGGCTAACGAACTACATGTGTTTATCTAAACCAACATCTAGCTAGCTTTCATAATACACTGGCAAGACATTCCAAATAATATGAATGTAATTAACCAGCTGCTATCTGGTGATGTGACTTGTAACCTTGCAAGTTAACCTTAGGTTACATTAGCTCGCTAGCCAACTGCCGCAGAGGATAATAAGACTAACATTGTGTTCTATTTAGAGTCCGATCCCATCAACACATGCAGTGGCATCAACATCAAGCTCAGTACCATGAACATCTATCACCTAAAATCGCACGGAAAACGGTACCGGAGCGCCAAGTCTAGGACCAACGCTCCTTAACAGCTTCTACCCCCAAGCCATAAGACTGCTGAACAATTAATCAAATGGCCACCGGAATATTTACATTAAATACATTTTTCCATGACTCAATGATGAAGAAATAAATATACTGGAGCTAGGCATAAACATAGTCTGTGTCTTGTCACAGCTGGTGTGTTTACAAATGGGCTACAACTTCTACTGTAGTTGTCTCTATTGTGGAGGCATAGTTGATTGAAGGCTTGAAGACTAAATTTGAGAAAAGGCAGTATCAGTAAGGGGGTGGTGTGGGTGACTGACTGGTGGGTTTTGTGTTTGAAGGACAGTATGCATGAGGGGGTGGGTGGATATAGTACCTTGTTTGAGTGTGAATTGATGGCACCGCCCATGGCGGCAGACCGACGAGGGTGGCATTTTCTGAGCTAGACACACCAACACATAAAGCCTCACATAATTCTGCCCCAAAACAACAAAAACTCTCTCTCAACCAATGGCATATGGGCTTTTTAGGTGAGCGCTGATGCCTCCCTGTGATAAGCAGTGCCCACTTTGTCAAAGGGGCAGTTAGGAGAGGTCGCAGCGGTGCTCCACCAACGTTCCGTCCAAAAAATAATCTAACATAAATCATGTAGCAGATAGGACGTGGTAGATAGAGTATGTAGACTTTTTCTGTAGCCTACAGGCTGGAGATAAAATGTAATGAGATGGACACCTTTAACATCATGCAGGTTTCTCCGATCAAATAGCCTAACCTAAATGGCGCTCAATCAAAAGAAAATGTGCTGTAATGTTAACATATCCTAAAAAAGAGGACAGGTCAAAGTAAAATGGACAATCTGGAATGGACAATCACAACTGTTGTCCAGGAGTTTTACCCCATTGTCATGATCAGTGGTCTCAAGTTTTAATCTACATTTTTGACAAGCTGAGCATAGCGAAAAAGAAAATACTTCTGCATTTCCCACTGTGTAAACACATTGCAAATAGGCTCACGATAACTCCTGATAAAGTTGGGTAGCTGATATTAAGAGCTTAATTAGGCCAATTGATTATTCACAGGAATCAGGACCAATAAAGCCAATACTACAGACAGTCGGCCTACCACATGGATGGGCATTCATAAAATTACATTGTGGGCAGACATGGTAAACTACACCCCAGTAAGCACAAGCCAACATCTTGGAAGGTAGGCTTACCACATGGATGGGCATTCATAAACTGTAGGCTCGTAAGCATGGACCGATGCCTTTTAGATGTTTATTTTTGTTCAGTTCGGACCGGCCTCGATTTCCACATCCACTGGTCCGGTCCGGACCAAACATGAACCAATCACAGACGTCTATGTTTGGTTCAAATTTTGTCTGGTCTGGACCAACCTTGATTTGGGCCAAAAATGTAATTTCAGAACAACAAAAAATGTGCCTGATTTCAACAACCAGAAAAAAATGTATTTTTTTAACTTCTGGAAAAACATGTATTTTAAACATTCAAAAAATAATTTTTCACCTTTCATTCTGAACCTAAATCGAACATAACTTCAATGTCATTTTGTTACTGGGACTATTCTATTTTTGCAGGGGGCCTGCGTTTTTCGGTTTCGCCTTGGGTGGCAGAACAGCAAGGACCAGCCCTGATTGATGGGAACAAAGTAGTAAGATGTTGGCTAATCACTGACTACTGTGTGTCCTACAGACTAATCCTTCTGCTGCTGCTAATGACCTTGACACCAGTTTTAGTAGTACAGAGCCCGTAGACCCATTTGATGAAAGCTTTCAACCTAGAATAAGCTCAACCTCATCTGATTTTGAAACAAGCCAGGACAGCCAAAGGTATTTATGAAAGCACAATACCCTCAAACAAAATAGCCATTATAAAATGGGTGGTTCAAGCCCAGCATTATGTTGGTAACCAGTTTAAAAATAGCAATAAGGCACCTCGGGGGCTTGTGATGTATGGCCAATATACCATGGCTAAGGGCTGTGTCGTAGCATTCCGTGTTGCGTCGTGCTTAAGAACAGCCCTTAACCGTGGTAAATTAGCCATATACAGTGCCTTGCGAAAGTATTCGGCCCCCTTGAACTTTGCGACCTTTTGCCACATTTCAGGCTTCAAACATAAAGATATAAAACTGTATTTTTGTTGTGAAGAATCAACAACAAGTGGGACACAATCATGAAGTGGAACAACATTTATTGGATATTTCAAACTTTTTTAACAAATCAAAAACTGAAAAATTGGGCGTGCAAAATTATTCAGCCCCTTTACTTTCAGTGCAGCAAACTCTCTCCAGAAGTTCAGTGAGGATCTCTGAATGATCCAATGTTGACCTAAATGACTAATGATGATAAATACAATCCACCTGTGTGTAATCAAGTCTCCGTATAAATGCACCTGCACTGTGATAGTCTCAGAGGTCTGTTAAAAGCGCAGAGAGCATCATGAAGAACAAGGAACACACCAGGCAGGTCCGAGATACTGTTGTGAAGAAGTTTAAAGCCGGATTTGGATACAAAAAGATTTCCCAAGCTTTAAACATCCCAAGGAGCACTGTGCAAACGATAATATTGAAATGGAAGGAGTGTCAGACCACTGCAAATCTACCAAGACCTGGCCGTCCCTCTAAACTTTCAGCTCATACAAGGAGAAGACTGATCAGAGATGCAGCCAAGAGGCCCATGATCACTCTGGATGAACTGCAGAGATCTACAGCTGAGGTGGGAGACTGTCCATAGGACAACAATCAGTCGTATATTGCACAAATATGGCCTTTATGGAAGAGTGGCAAGAAGAAAGACATTTCTTAAAGATATCCATAAAAAGTGTTGTTTAAAGTTTGCCACAAGCCACATGGGAGACACACCAAACATGTGGAAGAAGGTGCTCTGGTCAGATGAAACCAAAATTGAACTTTTTGGCAACAATGCAAAACGTTATGTTTGGCGTAAAAGCAACACAGCTGAACACACCATCCCCACTGTCAAACATGGTGGTGGCAGCATCATGGTTTGGGCCTGCTTTTCTTCAGCAGGGACAGGGAAGATGGTTAAAATTGATGGGAAGATGGATGGAGCCAAATACAGGACCATTCTGGAGGAAAACCTGATGGAGTCTGCAAAAGACCTGAGACTGGGACGGAGATTTGTCTTCCAACAAGACAATGATCCAAAACATAAAGCAAAATCTACAATGGAATGGTTAAAAAATAAACATATCCAGGTGTTAGAATGGCCAAGTCAAAGTCCAGACCTGAATCCAATCGAGAATCTGTGGAAAGAACTGAAAACTGCTGTTCACAAATGCTCTCCATCCAACCTCACTGAGCTCGAGCTGTTTTGCAAGGAGGAATGGGAAAAAAATTCAGTCTCTCGATGTGCAAAACTGATAGAGACATACCCCAAGCGACTTACAGCTGTAATCGCAGCAAAAGGTGGCGCTACAAAGTATTAACTTAAGGGGGCTGAATAATTTTGCACGCCCAATTTTTCAGTTTTTGATTTGTTAAAAAAGTTTGAAATATCCAATAAATGTCGTTCCACTTCATGATTGTGTCCCACTTGTTGTTGATTCTTCACAAAAAAATACAGTTTTATATCTTTATGTTTGAAGCCTGAAATGTGGCAAAAGGTCGCAAAGTTCAAGGGGGCCGAATACTTTCGCAAGGAACTGTATCACACCCCCTTGGCCTTATTGCTTAAATATACTAAACGGTCTACAAGACCTCCTCAAACATTTTACACCTTTGCAGTCAGTTCTTTGGCATGGGGGAGAGGGGCTGTTAGTATACTCTCCTAGCCTATTCACACTGTAGGTGATCATACACAACTAGTCAAGTCCCCCTCAAACGTCTCACATCTTTGCTAACAGCCCATTTCAATGCCCCATTATTGACTCTGAGTGTAACCAAACACATACCAGTCTACTGTACCATTTTTTGTGTACAGATGAACATGATTTAGTGTATGGCTACACATCCTCATGATCAGTCTTCATGTTTTATACATCCTCATGATCAGTCTTCAGGTCAAAGCAGTGGGTGGTGAAGAACATCGCCAACGCCTGCTAACCAGCTGCCATTACCCAAAACACAAGAGGTTCAACCAGTTGAAGAACATTCTGGAACCTGCCTGGAACATTCAACCAACACAACATCCATATTCAGTTAGACTGATGTAGTATAATATAGAATGCCTTGAATGCTCACAACTGCATTGCGGTATAGAGATTGCTAGCTGTTGTACATAATATTTTGTGTGTACTGACAAGTGACTAAATTATTCCAGCGGCATCTGAAACCAATAATGTGTTGACTTCAACTTCAGGATCAATTCATTGTGATATTCATATAATGTATTTGGATAAACTAGCTACAATCATATTGCTAAAACAAATGATGCAGTGAGTTGGTTAATCATGTAAAATAATTTGTTGGCAAGTAAACATGTTTCAATAAAACAGTAGATTAGTCTGTCAATATAGCATATAAGTAGACATGGCTTGTAATCAAGACAGCGTTTATTTGCTCTGGAGACAGATGAGTTTACACAGCAGTATGCAGGAACAGTTATGTGAATGTATGGCATACAGTAGAAGAAAGATACCATTAACGCTTATAACACTAGTTCTAAAAAGGGAATACTTGCATATGGTGTGTTTGGGTGGTGCAGTGAGGTGTTCGGAGTCACTTTGATACAAGGGACGATTGTTGTTATCGGACCTTTCACATCTCCTCTTGAGAGTCAACTTCTTTGTGTCCAAGCAGTATCGTCTGTGAGAGAAAGGCAAAAACCACTATTAGACATTCATACGCAATCTCTGTGTACTGTTTGTCATCCTACTGTAGCAGCATGGTGAAGAATGAGACATCCCACAGACACACTCTAGCTAGCTAGAACACACAGGTATCGTTACTCCAAGACTAATATGAGTCATAAAGCCAAAGTCATTTCTTTACTCTCTGGCATCATCATCAAAACCCTTCTCAAGTTTTGCTCTTAAATGACAGGCACTGAGGCTAACTAGGCCAGTTGGTTAACTAGCTATAACGTTAGACTACAGTACATTTTAGGTATAGCAAACACAGCTAGCTTGGCTTGTAGTGATACTAGCAAGCCCACTTATTGCCGAATCGATTATTAAATTGTATTGTACTGAACAACACTGCCACGTGTCAAATGAATGGTTATGTTGCTACCTGGCTACTGACAGCAAAACAACTTACTCGTTTGTTACTTGCCCTCCTGAGTCCTGGTCCAGCTGGTCTAAGCTGCCACCGCTGCTTGCCGGACTCGTAATTATTATTTATCCCTGCTGTGTCAACTTGTCTTCAGTGTATTCCGACTCAAATAAATAGGGTTGCATGTTCCTAAAGAAAAAATAAACATTGTCCAGCTCTTCTTGGAAAGAGGAATCATCAGTAGCTGCCATTAGCTCGGTTTCCTCCAATTGGCGACAGATTTTCATGAAAAAATAATCTGCATTAAGAAAATATGCGCATTTTACCACCAATGGTGCGTTTACACCAAACAGACTAGTGGATAAAAATTTGTGCACGATGATGTAGTGCACACAAAATTAACTTTTTATGTACCGAACAAAAATCTAATGTTCAATGTGTTTCCATCACATTTTCAACTCTACCGATAGTTTTTTCACAAAAACTTTGATGGTAAATAAGAATGTTTCTAATCACTTCTACATTAATGTGATTGCTGCCATGATTATGATAATCCTTAATGAATCGTGAATAACAATGAGTGAGAAAGTTAAATGCAGAAATATACTCCCAAGGCTAACCTTTAATCAGTGTGTGGGGGGGGGGGGGTCTAACTTTCTCACTCATTCACAATTCATTCAGGACTATCCGTAATCATAATAGCATACACATTAATGTAGAAGTGTTTAGAAACATTCTGTTCATATTTACAATGAAAGTGACTCAATAAATGATTTTACAATTCATATCTATTGGGTACAAAATAATCTGAAACACAACCACAACAAACAACAAATGCATCCAACAAGTTTGTAGTCCCAAACTTGCTGTAATCATTGCGTGCTAGGAATATGGGACCAAATACTAAACTTTGACCTACTTTAATACACATAAGTGTATTTGTTCCAACACTTTTCGGCCCCTAAAATGGGGTAATATACACAAAATGTGCTGCAATTTCTAAACGGCTCACCCGATATGGATGATGAAAATACCCTCAAATTAAAGCTGACAGTTTGCACTTTAACTTCATAGTCATTGTATCATTTCAACAAAAAATGTATCACTGTTCTAAAACTTTTGGAGCTCACCATAGCTCCAGTGAACCTGTAAACTAGTACATCCCCTGTTTTGAAGAGCCTGCCTTCGAGGGTCGGGAACAGTTCATTGGGCTCCCGTCAGGCTGTATTTAGTCTCTTTACAAAGCCAGGCAAAATGAGTCAACCTAAAAATCCTGTAATGTCCTGGCAGATAGTCCAATGGCTCTATTTATTTAACTAGGCATGTCAGTTAAGAACAAATTCTTATTTACAATGATGGCCTACACGGCCAAACCCGGAAGCCGCTGAGCCAATTGTGCTCCGCCCTATTGAATTGAATTTATTTTGGGTAACAGACATGCACAACAAAATGTACAATGTGGACCCAGAGGATATCACTTGAAAGCATTAATTAAAACGCTTGTTTCCAAAGTGGTCCTCGATGGTAAAAACAATAACGCATATAATGGAACTCCCAATCACGAACAAGGACAACCATATCTACTCACTGCTAGCATGATCATGCAATTGGAAAAACACAAAGACCACAATTATTGCAACAAAACATGACTCCATTCAATTTTAGATCAGATAGCAGGCTTAATCAATCAATGACGTCATTGGTTGAACTCTCCCGGCGCAAAAAAAAAAAAAGTCCAGCTATAGTGCATAATTATGTCTGAAGCACCCTCTCATCACTCATAATTATGTAGAGGCTGGAAAAACATCCCAAATAGTGTCTATTGGTGAAGCTTCCCTTTAACAGTCCCATTCTACAACCCCATTATTTGCCAAGGTCTTTACATGTAAAGATCAACCTTAGCCAATAACAATGTGTTCAATGATTATTATGTGCAATGTCTTGGCTTCTGTGTGGAAACTCATCTGTATGTCCCGATCTCCTTTTTTATAAAACATTTGTATTTCTTTTTTTAATGTTTGCATGTTCGTATATATAATATTTTTCTTGTTTGTATGTTCACCTGCCCGAGGACTGCAGACAGAAATTAGCTGTTGGCTAAATCTGGTTCAACAAATGTGTACGGAGTGTGTACTTATGTGTACTGAGATTGTTGTACTGTACATTGTCCCTCTTCAAATAATGTTTTTTTTTTCAGAGAAAAATCTAGAGTTTAGAATGTTTGCTTATGATATAAATCATTGTTGCTATGGCTTTGCAATTCATATACAAGGGACTCTAGATTTCTAAATGTTTGGTTAAATTGTTACGACAAGATGAGGAGCCAATACAACGAGGGAGGGAGGCAGGTGGGCACCGGTTGCAAGTCAAATCACAGAACCATTCATGTTTGTAGCCAGCGTGGGAAATGAACACCCGCCAAATGAGGTCGATTTTGGCATTGGCGGGTAAGAATGTCTGTTTCACAAGCCACATTGGCAGGTGGTCATACACAGCATTTGGGAACAGTTTTTTTCATTCCAAACCCCAAATGTAGAAGCTGGTGAAATTGACCTGAAAGGCTACTAAAGTGTGATTTTGTACTCGTGTTTCTTGGTTAGTCACATCGTTTTGTCACACACTAGGTTGTTTTTCAATATTAGTTTGAATTTGCTGCAACTCTCTGCTGCTAGTGCAGATACAGAGATTCTTATCTCTAACAGACAGACACAGAGGGGCAGCTGAACATATTTGTTTTGCTCCTAAATATCAACTCATGTAGTCCTTGTAAAAAATGTCAGCGTTACAGCCCTGAACTAATAATAATAAATAAGCCGTATCACTCAGCATTTTGTGGCAGGGCAGGCACTTTGTTTATTCTTGATTGATGTTCAGTTGTAGAACTGTTTTACTTTTTTACTATTTTATCAGTTATTTTAAAACACAAAAATGTAATTAGCAATATACCACATTACTTCTTACTAGTAATACATTTATTGTTTTAGAAATGTTACATAACACGCTCTTCAGTTATTTGCAATACATTTATGGTGTAATTATGGCAAAAAAAATATTTTGGCTGGTAGATGTATAAATCTACATGACACAGTGTCTGGTGGAACAAAAAGTAAATGTCCCACCCTGGTTGTAGCCTGTCGAGAGGGCCTATGTTATATCTAAAAACCATGGATATCAATAAAGAAATTCAAGTTATGTGAGGCACCTTATCCTCACTGTGGTCAGGATTATCATATTCTGTCTGTCAATCATGAATTTAACCACATCTAAGCACTCTGATGAAGAGAACAAAGATTGCCCATAGGGTGAAACAAGTAGCCTAAATGATTGAACATGGAAAAGATAATCTCAATCACCAAGACAATCCACAGGATTCCTACTCACTAACATGATGAAAAATGTATTATTGAAGGTTTCATTAAACAACCGCTGCGATCTAAGCCACTGCATCTCAGGGCTAGAGGCATCACTACAGACACCCTGGTTCGATTCCAGGCTGTATTACAACCGGCCGTGATTGGGAGTCCCATAGGGCGGCGTACAATTGGCCCAGCATCATCCGGGTTAGGGTTTGGCCGGGGTAGGCTGTCATTATAAATAAGAATTTGTTCTTAACTGACTTGCCTAGGTAAATAAAGAAATTTAAGAAAATATATTTTAGGCTTGGTTTACCAGCTGAATAAGGCAATATGATTATTTATAGATCTTCATCAAATATTTTATCTACATTCTTAGTCTGTTGGTTAGTCTGATAAAGGTTTTATTTCTATATATAAAATAATATATATTTTAATACTCACTGGAATCACAGTCTCCATTGGCACAGTTTGTCTGTTCTGTGGGAAGGTCCTGAAACTTCACAGGAACGTACAGGGGTTCACTCTGAAGCAAGACAGAAAGTCTTCAACTAATGCACTCAACTAAAAGCATTTCTTATCATCACATTCATTACAGTATATTCAGCCAGCCAACAGTAAAATCTAAATGTGAGTCAGGGAGAATACAAAAAAAGCAAATCAATTATACTCACTAGGGTATGGTCATTCAAACTGGTGTCGTTGATACAGGGGGTAAAGTAGGCCTCGGCATCAGCAAACTGTGGGAAAATACTGTAGGTTAGATTGGGCTGTTTCATCATAGCAAATCAACATTACCTTAGTATCAACAACCACTACAAACATACTGCATGCGCTAAGCAACAATTTATCTTTAGAGGAAAACAACAATGTTTCGTTGCCCCCATGTGGTTGTGGGACGTCAGTGCTATACGTACAAAGGCAGCGTGTCGTCCCCGGAGACTGCCCGTGCACTGCTGCCTCCATGGCCTCCACAGCAGGAACCCCAGCAGGTACAGCACAAACATGGAGGTCTTGGTGAACGTGCTGAAGAAGGGCTTGTTGTACTCCTGCCGCTTGAATATGTACTGGGGGGAAATAGAGGTGAAAAAAGTATGACTTACTGTTCAAATGTCTGGCACTTCAAACTGATCCAGTGCAGATTCAAGAAAAAAATAATTAGGGTGAAGTCACTTTGAAACTATTGAGATGTGGCTATTTCTAGTACAGGCGGGGGGGTATTAAAAATGTCTGGATAGATATTATGAGCAACATGGCGAAAACGTGACCCCACTAGTAGGCAAGGTGGAGCTACTACCATATTCCTAGTCAATCCTTTCAGATCTACACAAGTGCCTATGGGGCAGGGGTTAGTGGTCAAGCACTGTCGTGTAATTGAGCACTAGTCTTAAGATTGAGCATATTTTCCTAAATAAAGGGTGCCTATCCCAGGCCACCCATTTCTGCAATGGTGCTGGTTTTCATTTCTCACTGTACACTGTAATTGTCTGTAGATTGCACCTGCCAATCAGTTCCAAGCTATAAAAGCAAATACAAGTAGGAATGTGGCCCACGAAACCAGGGGAGATGTGCGTCCCTGGTCTACAGGAAGTGCTAGTGTCTTACTGAGGTGAGCTCAGAGGAAGCCACCCAGATGACGTCCACCAGCAGGAGGATGACCACCCCCAGGGCCATGCGTCTCTGCTGGGCCACCGTGCTGCCCTGAGAACCCATCCGGTTCATGATGAACACCCACACCATCTGGGCAAACACACAAACATGTTATTACACACACACATTTCAAAACGGTTCATAAACAAATACCAAAAACAGATGTCTGGGAGATGTTCTTCAGATGTGACACAGTGACAGTACCTGGAAATCCTAATACAGGATTCTTCAGAGTTTTGGACTTTCTGACTCAGAACAGGCAGGAATCTGAAACCGTGTCAGTGGATAATGAGAAACACTGTCCAACAATCCTGTAGGGAGTACACAAAACCCATCAACTGCAATCTACTATACTTCATATTGTTATACAACACTGAACGTTACTGTTTGGGTCAAAATCCATATAGATAGATATCTGAAACCCAGACAAAGATGATATAGGCTATGCCTAACTGTTTAGTGACAGTGTTTTTACAGGATACAAGAATGTGGGTTTTCTTCAGAGCTGCCTCAACCAAAACTTATTTGTGACGTTACAAACTAGTTTGAACACATTCTAACATCTGTACACCTTTCAACTGGTTTACCCACAAATATTAGAGTTTACAATTACTTTATAAGAACTCTTTAGGATCTTACCAGGTCGACCCCAGGAAAGGCACGTTGGCTCTAGGAGTTGCTGTGCAGACCGGTTCAGGAAAGAGGAACACCAACACGGGGCTTCACAGGCACCATACTTCACATGCAATGAAACAGGGAAACCAAATAAGAACCTGACAATGTTCATTATCACAGCAAAGACCATTTGAAAAATAAGAAATCAATCAGCAGAAAAGAGGTAGGCCTCCACACAGACGGGTACGACGGGACTATTCACGGATTAGTCTGTAAAGTCATTGATGAAGTATGCTATGCTCTCCTAATAAAAACACATATGCCTACATCATTCCTGCTAGATTTAACTAAATGCTCATTTTTGCACAACCTGAGTAAACACATATAGCTCTCTCATGGGTGTACTTACTAGGATGCAAACAGGCCAAAACAGGGACCAACCTGAACTTGTCCATTATGAAACCGTTTTAGTTGGAAAATGCACCAGATCTTGGAGGTGAAATCAGAGGTGCCTAAGGTTCAGAGCTAGGTCCCTTTGAAACATGGCCTATCCACAAGGGGACTTGAGAAGACTAATGAGACCATAGCCCTACTGGTAAAATGCACACGATATGATGGGGTACTTCAGGGGTACTCTGGGCAGAGAAAAAAAACAGTTGGTGGTACAGTAACCAAAAAAGGTTGTGAACCACTGGATTAGCAGACAGGGAGCTGCTCATGAATGAACGCATTCATTGTTCTAATGTTTGCTCAGTGTTGCCTTAGCTATGCTTGTCTACTAGGGAGGAATCATGTACGCTAACGTTACAACTATGATTGATTCTTTGCATAGGGTGTTTCAGATTTGCATTATTTAACTAACGTTAAATAACGTTAGTAGCGGTAGCGGTAGCCCTTCATCCACAGCAACATCAAAGAACTGTGGAGTAAATTCCCGATGAAGGTCAGAAAAAAAATCCTGGTATTTTAGTAGCTAAATCGAATAATCACGCTCAAGGAGGCATGCACAACATACATTTGTCAAAGGGGTGAGAGGAGTTTGACACGTAACACTATAACGTTAGTTAAGAGGTAGTGCTTGCGGAGGTGCCCTTCATTTGATAATCAGATCTTTCTAAGCAGCTCACTAGCTCGATTCATCATTCATAGGACAAACAAGAGCGAAAGAGGGGGTAGTTGGCTTGCTAACTTACTAGTAAGATAAACCATTTCTTCCTATGCTCGCAAGGACTCACGAGTTTATTAACTAGCTGCAACATCATGCCGATTAGACAGCAGTTATCTAATTTAGCTAACGTTAGTTGTTAGTTTACCTGGATTCGTTTAAAATTAATGTAACAAGTTATTTTTGCAATTTGGGAACTGCAGTACTAGAGCCATTATTAGCCAACGCGTGAACTAGCCAGCTTTCTCGAAGTTTACAGCTAACGTTAGCTACAGAGTAGCTAGTTAACGTTACCATCAACAAATCATTCGTATTTAACGTTACCTAGCTAGCTAGATGATAAGTAGGTTTCCTTCTATTTGTCGTGGTCGTTCATTCCTCGTCTTTGCAGGAAAATACAATAGCTTGATCATCGGTAATACATGTCCAGTGTGCGATGATAACACATATCTAAACAAACTGGTTTTGTTGTAAACATTAACTATCCTTATGATTCCTGCTCAGGTGACTCTGCTTAGTCATTTAAATAAGACGCAGAGACTTTTGGGATATGTAGTCTTAATTTGGGGCTATGTAGAATATTTTAGACTCAACAAGAAGCAGCAAGAGTGCAGCTGGGGTTGGTAGAAAATCTACATTTGACATGTAGGCCTACACAGAATCAAAAAATTGATATGGGATGTATATTTTATCGACATGTACAGTATACAAAATATATACATTAATAAAAATCTATCCATATATTGAAGGAAATACTATATATCAGAGTATTTAAAAAAATAAAAATAACAGTCAGTCAATCTAAATCTACATGTCATTGGAGGCATGTGTCAACATTAATTTATCAAATTTGATACAATGAATTAATACAATTGTTGAAGCAATACTATAATGCTACCATATTCAACACAATAGATGAATTGAATTTGTTGAAGGAATAATACACCATATATCAAGAGTTATTTTGAATAAAATAATTGCAATAGACTAGTGCACACGCCTGAGAAGAGGACCATTGTGATATTGCAAGCTTTTTAGAAATCCATAATCCATGCCCTTTTTCTCAGATTTGTCAGAAAAACAAGGACAGTGGGAACCAGACAGATCTTTTAGAGATCCTCAGGTGCAAGTGCTATTTGACATACTGCATCTGTCTGATGATAATGATGATAATGATGACCCATTGTATCTGATGACAATTTTGGAAAGGTCTATAAAACAAAAGCTCAATTTTTAAGCTCTGATTTGAAGAAAATTATGGAATTATATGAAAATTAAGTGGGATGAAAACAACACAATACAAATAGGTATATGGCAACATAGGCAAATTGGAAGGAAGTCAAGTATATATTGACAAATTAGATTAATCCATTGGCAAATTTCAAACTGTCTAATGCATGTGTGTATTAAAATGCAACGGCTTAATTATGTAGCTAGCACTGTAAAACTCATTCCTGGCCCAGAGCTCTCTGTTCATCATATATGCAGTCACTTTAACCATATCTGCATGTACACACTACCTTAAATCAGCCTGACTAACTGGTGTCTGTATGTAGCCTCACTACATTTATAGCCTCGCTACTGTATATAGACTGTCTTTTTGTTGTTGTTTTATTTCTTTACTTACCTATTGTTCATATAACACCTTTTTTGCACTATTGGTTAGAGCCTGTAAGTAAGCATTTCACTGTTAGGTCTTCACCGGTTGTATTCGGCTCACGTGACATATAAACTTTGATTTGAGCATGTGTGTGTATACATTAGGCCAAAGGTCAGTGACTGAGATGTTGTGTGTATCTCATACTACTGCAAAATTATATTTTATTAGATGTTAAGGCACAACCACCTAAAATAAAAAAGTAAATTACATCATCATTTCCTCAAAGTTTGTACCAAAAGATGTAGCCTATTTAATAGACTATCCTTTTAGAATATGCATAAAATGCATCTTCATTTAAACTGAATGCAATATTCACTCAATTCAATTTCAAATCATGAAATACAAGGTCAATTGATGAATTCAATGATTACATTTGTGCATTACAAATTCCAAAATATGAAATTCAATATTTGAATACAAATTCTAAAGTATCGAATTCAAATACAATTTCTGTTGGCACCGAAATCGCTCCATAAATCAATGTCTTGCAAGATCTTGCAAAACAACAATGTTAAATGAACACAGAGCAGTTTACAAGCTACATGTAAAATATAACACCAGAATTGAATGACCATCCCTTAGATATAAATCAACACAAAAACATTATAGATCTGGAGAAAGTGACTTTGCCAAATATGAGAAGTCTATCACTAAACCTGCATTGGAAATACTTGACATATGTATTAATCATAACAGATAATGGCAATGCACCATTCTACACACATCTACGATTGATATCAAGGCTGTGACAATCCACCTTGATATGACCTATAGTGGTGACAGACTGTACTGTCAAACAAAGCTGAGAGATAGTGAAAGACTATTGGAGATGCAGCTTGATCCAACGCACTGTAGTTAACCTAGAATATTTTACTGGCTATGTTTTGCTGGTATTTCTTCAAAGCTTTTATGCTCTCTATTAACCTCATTTGAAGTTTTACTGTGGTACAATAATACACTGAGTCCTTCGTGATATGGAATATGGGTTTATTAGACACATACATGAACACGTACATGAGTAAGTCTTTGTCGGAGCTAACAAGCCACAACTGAACGACGCTTGTAATTTTGTTCTAAACTCAATGAAGACAAACAAACAGGCCACTGGTCGATCTAAACACATCTGCGAGTGATATCCCTGAGCTGTGACAACGCGTCTTGCTATGGCCTATAATGGAACATATTGATTACTGTCACATTGACTTCTACTGTAACTGTAGGCTATTGTGTGCTTAACTTTCAGAAACATTAACACTGGAAAAAATGTTTTGAAAATTGTCATGGTAGATCTTTCATCACCGCCAGGGCTTCCCCCAGACCGATCACCTGCTGGGTTTCTCATGGACCCTCTGCCCGACACGTTAGGCACTGTGATAAGTTCTGTGCACGCTCTCTCCCACAGGCATGGCACTCCATCTCTCATTGTTCTATCTGTGCTTGAATGTTATATTAAAGGGTGTGTACTTCAAGGTACAAAAATAAAATAGGATACATTTAGTCATTATTTGTCTTTTGTTATTCGATGCACAATTTTGGAGACCACAAACGAGAAAACAAGTTGATATCCAATTTTCGTTTTGAACTTGAACTAGGCATAAGCAACAGATCTTGGTGAGTGTTATTTTATTGAGTTGGAACGCCCTCCGTGGTGCTGAATGGACTGCCAGGATCGTGCAATGATATTTAAGTTGAACCAACTTGTGGTGCTGAAGGATAGCTCTGACATTCGGCCAGTTCAGGAACAAACAACAATTTGCAGTAGGCTTGTAGCCTAATAGGCCTACGACTACGTGATATAGCTATTTGTAGGCTATAGCCTAATGTAAATAGATATAGCTTAATATTATTGCACGGAGTGCCAGAAACAAACACTTTCTTCTGAAACACGTCAGTCTATTCTTGTTCTGAGAAAGGAAGGCTATTCCATGCGAGAAATTGCCAAGAAACTGAAGATCTCGTACAACGCTGTGTACTACTCCCTTCACTGAACTGCGCAAACTGGCTCTAACCAGAATAGAACGAGGAGTGGGAGGCCCCAGTGCACAACTGAGCAAAAGGACAAGCACATTAGTGTCTAGTTTGAGAAACAGACGCCTCACAAGAATGTTAAATGTGTTTCCTGTCAGGTATTTTAATTATCTGTATTGTCTACTTGTTGAATGTTTGAAGTCTTGATTAAGGTTGTTTGTAATGTTTTGTTAATTGGTGTTGGACCCCAGGAAGATTAGCTAGCGTTATGGTGTTAGCTGATGGGGAACCTAATACAAAATTACAAGTCCTCAACTGGCAGCGTCATTAAATAGTACCTGCAAAACACTTTTCTTTGCAACTCTGCCTAGAAGGCCATTAATAATGTCTACACTGCATTTGATCAATTTGATGTTATTTTCTTTCAAAAACTAGGACATTTCTATGTGACCCCAAACTTTTGAATGGTAGTGTAATTCATTTGAATATATTAAACATAAGAGATATTAAACTAAATGTTTTATTACCTCCGACTTGGCCCAATTCACATTTCCAATTTCCTGACATACCAAGCTAGAACAGGCCATGCATCTCAACCAATAGCCAATATAGAAAATAAACTCAGCAAAAAAAGAAACATCCCTTTTTCAGGACCCTGTCTTTCAAAGATAATTCGTAAAAATCACAATAACTTCACAGATCTTCATTGTAAAGGGTTTAAACACAGTTTCCCATGCTTGTTCAATGAACCATAAACAATTAATTAACATGCACCTGTGGAATGGTCGTTAAGACACTAACAGCTTACAGACGGTAGGCAATTAAGGTCACAGTTATGAAAACTTAGGACAGTAAGGAGGCCTTTCTACTGACTCTGAAAAATACCAAATGAAAGATACCCAGGGTCCCTGCTCATCTTCGTGAACGTGCCTTAGGCATGTTGCAAGGAAGGACCGCAGATCCTGCCAGGGCAATAGATTGCAATGTCCGTACTGTGTTGCAGTGGCAGACCAAGTGTAACAACATCTGCACAGGATCGGTACATCCGAACATCACACCTGCGGGACAGGTACAGGATGGCAACAACTGCCCGAGTTACACCAGGAATGCACAATCCGTCATCAGTGCACAAACGGTCCGCAATAGGCTGAGAAAGGCTGGACTGAGGGTTGTAGGCCTGTTGTAAGGCAGGTCCTCACCAGACATCACCGGCAACAACGTTGCCTATGTGCACAAACCCACCGTCATTGGACCAGACAGGACTGGCAAGAAGTGCTTTTCACTGACGAGTCGTGGTTTTGTCTCACCAGGGGTGATGGTCGGATTCGTTTATCGTCAAAGGAATAAGCGTTACACCGAGGCCTGTACTCTGGAGTGGGATCGATTTGGAGGTTGAGGGTCCGTCATGGTCTGGGGCGGTGTGTCACAGCATCATCGGACTGAGCTTGTCATTGCAGGCAATCTCAATGCTGTGCTTTATTGGGAATACATCCTCCTCCCTCATGTGGTACCCTTCCTGCAGGCTCATCCTGACATGACCCTCCAGCATGACATTGTCACCAGCCATACTGCTCGTTCTGTGCGTGATTTCCTGTAAGACAGGAATGTCAGTGTTCTGCCATGGCCATCGAAGAGCTTCGACCTCAATCCCATTGAGCACGTCTGGGACCTGTTGGATCGGAGGGCTTGGGCCATTCCCCCCAGAAATGTCCGGGAACTTGCAGGTGCCTTTGTGGAAGAGTGGGGTAACATCTCACAGCAAGAACTGGCAAATCTGGTGCAGTCCATGAGGATGAGATGCACTGCAGTATTTAATGCAGCTGGTGGCCACACCAGATAGTGACTGTTACTTTTGATTTTTACCCCCCCCTTTGTTCAGGGACACATTATTCCATTTCTGTTAGTCACTTGTCTGTGGAACTTGTTCAGTTTGTCTCAGTTATTGAATCTTGTTATGTTCCTACAAATATTTACACATTAAGTTTGCTGAAAATAAACACAGTTGACAGTGAGAGGACGTTTCTTTTTTTCCTGAGTTTCTTTTTACTAAAGGAAAAACCTTTGAATTAGTAGGTGTCCAAACTTTTGACTGGTACTGTATGCAAAAAAAAAAAGAGTTTTTTTTGTTGTGTGCCTGGAGCACAGAGAGTAGCATAGAAACACATCAAGACAAACCCTTCTTAGTATGCTATGTTTTCTCTGATTTATGCCAGTTTGAAAGAGATTGCAACCTTAGGGGGGAAATGCACATGATGTAAGATGACCTGAAAGAGTTATCCATACAGATAGCGTGATTGATAGGTTAAACTCACAGGCATCTTGAAGCCGAAGTAGGCTAGGCACCCACAAAGGTGAAGGGCCCAGACATGCCAAACCACAAAGCCAAGATGGCCACAAGCGTGCTGAAGGGGATGGCTGCCAAGAAGCCCTCCACCCACAGGATCAGGTTAATCAGGAAGTCTGCAAACATGAGTCTGAGAGGTAGGGGGGACAGTGAATATTTTACTGGAAAAATGGGCAACAGCATCACCTCCATAATCTAAAGACACGTTTGAATATTTTTTTTCAGTCAAGCATGTGCCCAGAATGTGTAAAAGCTGTTATTGACAAAAGATAATATTTATCATAAATACATAGAAAACGTTGTGGTTCCGACAAGGAGTATTCATTCGAAAAAGTGGTAGATTTCATCCTAGCGAATCATTTTTATTAAAATGTAGTCCACTCCTGATCGGCTAAACGTTCACATTTGTAAAATACGGATATATAACCATGCATGACTGTTGTCTCAAGTTAATCAGGACAGTCACAAAGTGGTTTACAGATACCCAGCCTAAAAAACCCTAAGCAATGCAGCGGCAATGCAGTGACTTCCTGGGCTAAACTTCATCAGCAGAAGTCAGGGACAAAATAGAACTGAGGTTAGACGCTAAACTCGGAGCAAGCAGATTCGACATGAGCAAATGTAGTTTTGATTCATAGATGAAGATTCCCCAGTAGCAAGTTTAGTAAAGTAGTTGCATTAATTCTCAAATTGAGTGGCATGCTTGCAAATCTTATTCAATGTATTCACATAATGTATCAAGCAAGTTATGTTTGCAAGTGTTGTATTTATTCACACATCACTTACGTGCTTGCAAGTGTTGTGTGCGACTACAAAACTGATAATACAGGTGAAACTCATATTTGACATGTGCAAATCATATTTTATATGCATGTACACGTATGTCTCTATTTTACCTTCGAACACAGGGGCCACTGTGAACCACCACACTGCCTGCATTGCTCAAGCGCTCCCCGGCGTCAGCCATCTTGCCTCTCCCTGCCTGTTTCCACTAGATAACGCAGCCACAAAGTACAATTGGCTATATCGGAAAATATATATATTTTTGTTGTTGCTTTTTGTTCTTATTTAAAGCATAGGGCTAGGCATAATGTTGGCGGTGTGGTTAAGGTTTAAAATCAGATTTTAAATTGAGAAATTGTAGAAAGAGGCTGGGGTTTTGACTTTGTGGCTGTGTTACCTAGTGACGACCTGCCTGTCCAAGACCGAGTGCGGAAGTAAAAACTGTACTGTGCGGGTTCTGGATTCCGTACTCCTGTGGACGGTTTGCAAGATCCTCCACCCGACACAGACTGCTTTCAATTCAAAACAAACATTTGTGATTACCAGAAGTACACGAGATGGCAGGACGATTACCGGCGTGTGTTGTCGACTGTGGTACAGGGTAAGCTATTCAAACTAGAACGCGGTGCATACAGAGCATCGAGATTTTGGGTGTCACCGATACAGAGCCCATCGCTGTCAGCAACTGGGTGTGTTGCTAGTTAGCTTGCTAAATATAATCAATGTAACCTTTCATGCCGATGCATTGCGAAACAAATGTGTTTTAGTTGTTTTGTTAGGTCGTTATTGCACGACTGTTTCATTGTAATTGACTATGCGGTTTTTGTGTTCGCTAGTTGGCTAACGCGTTAGCTAGATGTCTATAAGCTTGCTAATTGCTTGATATCAGAAAATGTTTTTCTGTCGGAAAGGCTTTTTCAATACAAAAGAAATACTAACCCCATTGCTGGGGTTCTAATAGAACTGTTTCATATTTGACTTACTTTGAGTGGACATTTATAAATGGGCTTTGCATGTTTTTTTGTACTATTTAATGGTAGCTACTAGCGATGCAGTCCATAAGTAATTTTACAGTGCTCACTACAAGTCATCCCGACTCTGAGTATGCGCAGAGCGACTTCCTATATTGTCGACTTCCTCATTCACGCTTTTTAGTCCATATATGGTCGTTTTCGGCATCTGAACATGTTTTTTTGATTAGCAAACTTCTCTAATTTCTTTAACTTTAGCCCTAGTCTGATCCTTAAATATCTCAAATGAAACTACACATGAATTATTTTTCTGAATAACAAAGACTGATTCGAATTCGTAAATAAGCAAGGGAATTTTCACTTAAGGGTCACCTCACAGTTCTACGCTTTTCATTGATTGTGCATACTTCTGCTTTACTTTACTTAATTGCCTGTCCCAAGATGTATTCAAAGCCAGTGAATTAGGAACAGTTGGGTTTAGGCTTATCCCTCATTATCGAACTGTGCAATACACCACAACATTCTAGTTGCCTCGTTTTAGCAAATAATCACTTTGATGAATCTTATTCAGTAACACAAGAATGTTTTTGTTCGGTCCTCAGTCTTTGAATAATTATTGCTAATGCAATGCTCAGCATCTGTTACTTGTGTTCATTGTTAGGCCTACTTATTGTTTATCAATGTACATGATTTAATCTAAGGAGCAATATCCAATGTATGCATTTGATGTATCCTTGGCCTAGATGTAGATTATTTGAAATGACAGGGATTTATGTTTAATACTATAGTTAGGGTTATTGCCTAACTGAGATGCGACTGTGCTGCAGCACTTGCATGTAAAGACTTAAACTCGTTACTCCGTATGTTGCCCTGCATACCTCTCCACTTATCTTCCCCCCTCCCTTTGGGCTATTAGACTAGTGCATCTGGTCCTCGCTGGGGAAGAGGACAGGAAACTACAGCTGAGGATGGAGAATGAGGCTAACTCCTTTGTAAAGCAGATGTTTGAAAATGCTGAGAAGGCCAAGATGCTAAAGTACCAAACCAGCAGAAGTCAAATCGAGTACACCACCACACAGCTCATGAGTCACGCTCAGATAGCCAAAATGTGTGAATTGAACTCCACATCCTTTTACCTCATGCACAAGTGGGATGCTATTCTTAGAGCTCAACTGTTCAATTTCATTGTTATTGTAGGACTAGTTTGTCCACTCCTCTGTAAAAGTTGTGTTCGGGCCTATGTGAAAGAGCCACTATTTTATGTAGGCCACTGTGTATTATTTATTTATATTTATATTTTTTGCAGGGGTCCATTCTTGGTCAAAACAAATGCTTCATATGTAGGCTAGGTGTTGCAGGCCAGGCTTGCAACTGAGACTAGTACCTGCGACTAGGGTGGAGCCGTCCTTTGCTTATCATCCACAGCAAACAGTTTTTATTTCGTATATATTTAGGCCTAATCATTGTCTAAATTTAGCCTGCATTTGGCCTTGATTCACAGTGTAGCCTAGTGGATAGGCCTAGTTAGCATTTCAGAGAGAGCTACCCAGTCCAGGCCCACTGCCCAATCCCGAATCGATCTCTATCCCCTACCTTTTATCTCTTTCATAGAAAGTGGGCCTAGATTTTTAGAAGATTGGGTGTAAGCAGTATGTCAGAATATCCCCACTATAGAGTGGGGGAGTTCGAGAGGAAGGACAATGGACAGCCTACCTATCTCACCTATCCAATCCTTTAAGATATAGTGACGAAGGGCTAGGGCAGGGATCAGCAAGTAGATTCAGCCCTGGGCTGATTTATTTTTAATTACAAATAGTTTGTAGAATGCAAGAATCCCAAACAGATATATTTGACTAAAACATAGTCATTGCTTACATTTGTATACGATCATGTCTCTATATTTTTCGTTGGAATAGTTGGGTAAAGATTTCCAAAATTAAAATCCCTTGGAGCTGATTTCCTAGTGTTTTTAATTTAGTATTTTATGTCCAACAATGACAACGCTAAATAAGAATACTAGTTTGCTCAGAACACTTGGGGCACCAAAAAACCCCACCCGTGGGCCAAATTTGGCCTGTGGGCCCCCAGTTGGGAACCCTGGGCTAGGGGGTTGATTTGGAATTGAAACACTCCTCTGTTTGTGCTTGTGTCCACTGCTAGGAGTGTGGTGTAACAGGCTTGTTGAGGCAGGTAGGGCTGTTCAGTGGAATGAAGCCCTAAGCCTATGTTTTTGTGTCTTCCACGTTCCAAGTGCACATAGTAGAATTCTCCTTCTTCCCTCATAGTTAGGCTTTTATAAGCAACTAGGCCTAGCCCACTTTCTAGCTAGGCTATAGCCTATTCATTGAAACTATGGAATTGAAAAGCACCTCAGACAATGTCTCATCCTTATTGTAGTGTCAACTAAGCTAGGCCTATATCCTTAAGGTATTTTCTCAACTAGACTAGGCTATATCCTAGAGCTGACCACATTTTAGTCGACTGGTCATTTGTTTGGTCGATAGACTGTTGGTCGACCGAGATTTCTTTAATCGAGCAGTCGCAAAATATATATATTTTTATTGGTGCACAAGACATCTGTCTGATTTGCACCTGTCTCAATGGACTAATCCATTGCAGAGGCCACAGGGATGGCACAGTCCATCACTCTAAGACATGTGATACTGAAATTTAATGTAAAAATAATGGTGCACACTAAAATCAATTTTATTACAAATGCACTTTCTCCCTCGATGGATAGGGTTGCTGTCCTCGGTTCTTAAATGTAATTTACAGTGCGTCGTATAATTGGTGCCTTTCCCTATGTTGCTATGTGCATAATAGTAAACTTAACCAGCATATTGGGATTGAGAACAATGCAGCGGAGGCAGCAGCAGCAGAGATGAGGAAACAGCCCTTGCCTTAGCCTAATTGTTTTAGCAAATTTAGTAGAGAGGAAACCCCAACTTAATTAGGTCTGTAATCAATAGCCTAACTGTTAAATGTACCTGGCTTTATAAATCATCCACATAAACAGTATCTACAGAAGTTAGACAGATCTTGCTTCTGTTTTCTGTTTGAGTGTTTTTTTAATAGCCTACTGATTCTGTGAGCACCAAGCCTCATGCAACAGTAAAATGTCGGACAAAGCAATTTCACAGATTTGGCTGTTTTTAATCTTCGCTCTGCTGTAATAAAGGCTTTACAAAAATATTTTGTTAGAACAGAGTGGTATTACTTATTTATTTAGTGTTTACACTGTTCCAAACAGGCAGAAAAATAATACAGCACCTCTTTGTCACACATAATATGCACACAGCTCTTGCTCCTATACCCTCTTTTCTTGATCTCCTTCTTACTGTTATTACAATTATTATGACCATCGTAATAATATGTAATGTCGTTGTCATTAGTAGGCTTTGTTTAGTAGCCTTGTATATCCACCGAGCTGTAGGCCTAAGAGCGCGTCCTGTTTAGTCTTAATTTATTTACGCCTATATTTCAGTAAATAGGCTACTGTATCATTTGTTCATGCCATCACACAGCATACGAGACATTCATGCTTTGAAATGCAATCAAGCATTTTAGTTTTCAAATGAAATGACAAAGGGAATTTTGAATAATTTGCCTTAACAATAAATAAACCGCAATTCACAAATGCATGCAACTGTTTCTAGTCTGCTGTAATAAAGGCTTTATATTAGGGCTGGGCGATATGGAAAAAATATATCACAGTATTCTTTTTTTTTTTAAATCGACGGTATGACGTATTTGACAGTATTTTTAGTTTTTGAATAATAAAAGTTCTACGTTTTCTTTATGAGTAGTGCGTTATCCTAGGGTGGCAACACATAGACTCATTGAAATCACTTAGAATGTTTCTCCATTCTGATTGTTTTATAATGTTCAATTCAACTTCAACCACCAAAACAAGTTTCAGCACTTTTATAATTTCTGCATTTCCTGCACTCAATTGCAGTGGTGGGTAAAAGTAAAGATACCTTTAATAGAAAATGACTCAAGCGAAAGTCACCCAGTAAAATACTACTTGAGTAAAAGTCTAAAAGTATTTGGTTTTAAATATACTTAAGTATCAAAAGTAAATGCAATTGAGAAAATGTACTTAAGTATCAAAGGTGAAAGTCTAAATCATTTCAAATTCCTTATATTAAGCAAACCAGATGGCACCATTTTCTTTTTATTTACTGATAGCCAGGGGCACACTCAGACAGACATAATTTACAAACAAAGCATTTGTTAGTGAGTCCTCCAGATCAGAGGTAGTAGATGATCAGGGATATTCTCTTGACAAGTGCGTGATTTGGACCATTATACTGTCCTGCTAAGCATTCAAAATGTAACGAATACTTTCAGTATTTTCTTTATGAATGTAGTGAAGTAAAAGTTGTCAAAAAATAGTAAAGTACAGATACCAAAAAAAACTACGTAAGTTGTACTTGAAAGTATTTTTTACTTTTACTTTATAAGTACTTTACACCACTGCTCAATTAAGAGAATTTCTACACTGCCACCAAGGGCTGCACGATATGGGTAAATCGTCTAGGACTTATTTTTAACCAAATGTTGCAATTGCGATTTGACTTGCCAATTATCAAATTGTGTTGGTCACATGCATACAGCAGGTGTAGACGTTAGAGTGAAATGCTTACTTACGAGCCCCTAACCAACAATGCAGTTTCAAAGAATACAGATAAGAATAAGAGATCAAATTAACAAGTAATTAAAGAGCAGCAGTGAAATAACAATAGCGAGACTATATACCGGGGGGGTTACCGATATAAAGTCAATGTGCGGGGGCACCGGTTATTTGAGGTAGTATGTAGATAGATTCATTAAAGTGACTATGCATAGATAACAACAGAGTAGCAATGGTGTAAAGGGGGGGGGGGGGGGGGGGGGGCACTGCAAATAGTCTGGGTAGCCATTTCAATAGATGTTAAGGAGTCTTATGGCTTGGGGGTAGAAGCTGTTTAGACACCTCTTGGACCTAGACTTGGCGCTCCGGTACCGCTTGCCTTGCGGTAGCAGAGAGCACAGTCTATGGACTAGGGTGGCTGGAATCTTTGACAATTTTTAGGGCCTTTCTCTGACACCGCCTGGTATAGAGGTCCTGGATGGCAGGAAGCTTGGCCCCAGTGATGTACTGGGCCATTCTCACTACCCGCTGTAGTGCCTTGCGGTCGGAGGCCGAGCAGTTGCCATACCAGGCAGTGATGCAACCAGCCAGGATGCTCTTTCGATGGTGCAGCTGTAGAACCTTTTGGGGATCTGAGGACCCATGCCAAATCTTTTCAGTCTCCTGAGTGAGAATAGGTATGTCGTGCCCTCTTCAAGACTGTCTTGGTGTGCTTGGACCATGTTAGTTTGTTGGTGATGTGGGCACCAAGAGAACTTGAAGCTCCCAACCTGCTCCACTGCAGCCCCATCGATGAGAATGGGAGTGTGCTCGGTCCTCTTTTTCCTGTAGTCCACAATCATTGTCTTGTTGTCCTGGCACCACGTGGCCAGGTCTCTGACCTCCCTATAGGCTGTCTCATTGTTGTTGGTGATCAGGTTTACCATTGTTGTGTCATCGGAAAATGTAATGATGGTGTTAGAGTCGTGCCTGGCCGTGCAGTCATGAGTGAACAGGGAGTACAGGAGGGAACTGAGCACGAACCCCTGAGGGGCCCCTGTGTTGAGAATCAGTGTTGTGGATGTATTGTTACCTACCCTTACCACCTGCGGGCGGCCTGTCAGGAAGTCCAGGATCCAGTTGCAGAGGGATGTGTTTAGTCCCAGGGTCCTTAGCTTAGTGATGAGCTTTGAAGGCACTATGGTGTTGTACACTGAGCTGTAGTCGGTGAATAGCATTCTCACATAGGTGTTCCTTCTGTCCTGGTGGGGAATTGCAGTGTGGGGTGCAATGGAGATTGCATCATCTGTGGATCTGTTGGGGTGGCAAATTGGTTTGGGTCTAGGGTTTCTGGGATGATGGTGTTGATGTGAGCCATGACCAGCCTTTCAAGGTACTTCATGGCTATAGATGTGAGTGCTACAAGTCGGTAGTCATTTAGGCAGGTTATCTTCGTGTTCTTGGGCACAGGGACTATGGTGGTCTGTTTAAAACATGTTGGTATTACAGACTCGGACAAGGAGAGCTTGAAAATGTCAGTGAGTCTACACAATCACTGGTATTATCAGTCTGTATTAGGTAGCTACGTTTGCTCTTACTCAGTACATTTATTAGCTAGCTATTAGCAGCTAACAATTAGCAGCTAACAAACAACAATCTCACAAGATTTAGGGCAACTTGCTAAGAAAATACAAACTAGCTCGTTTGCTGATGTAAGAAACACAAACTAATAGTGTCATTATAGAACGCCAGTTGGTTCATATTAAGAAGCAAAGTGAAAACAGCGTTGTTGACATCAACATTGTTGCATGTGCTGCATTGACCATGCACACTGAACGCAAGCGTCTCGTGGTTGAGGAACATCAAATGCTCTCCTTGAGCGACAGGGTGTGGCTAGGTCTGTGTGGAAAGTGGCACGGCGAGAAAGAGCGGAGAGAGACTCAGGTAAGCGAAGTAAACTATAAAAATTGACATTAGACATGGCGTATCACATTTAACAAACCTAACATTCAAATAACGCTATAGACGGTAATTTAAAAACCCAAACCGGTCCCTGCATCAATACCGGTATATCATAAAATACGGTATACCGTCAAGCCCTACTTTATTTTTTGATTGTTTTATTTTAATTTTAGAATAGTCTCTGGTATACTTATTTAGTGTGTACACTGTTCGAAATTGAAATATTGTAATCTAACAGCAACTGTTTGGCACACACAATCCTCCTATACCATCCTTTTATAGGTGTGTTGGATTTATTGATCTCCAGTACTTTTCCTACAACTTCCATAGATGACTTCCCCTTTCCCTCCTGAGTAACCATTTCGAGGTTCTTTTTCACGTCCGCCTCATCCATTTTGCTGTCACTTGTTCGGAGTTATAATTGTTATAAACAATTTATTGATGTGATTATGATAGGTTATAGGCCAGGCCCTATTGGTCACATGCATGCGCTGCTTACATTTTTCACGTAAAGAGAGCAAGAGTTTGGGGAATAGGCTATTTTTTTCCCCCAAAAAATTAGGGATTTCGTAAACATAGCTTTTCAGTCAGAAACAATTAACAAATTACATGGCGTAAATGATGTTGCAGCTTCAGCACGGACAGCGCAATAAACATTTTCTGTGTTGTGATGCCTTTTCGCTGCTGTAGAGAGGAGAGCGAGACAACGTGCACCAGTCACACAGGAACTCGCCGTCATTGTTTTGAACACAGTGTGAACATCGTGTTCTTTCTTGAGTCATGTGTGTGTTTTATCGATTGGTCGAAAGAACAGTACGACTCTCAGTCAACTAAGACTTTTTTTAGTCCGGGACAGCCCTACCATATTTCTAGCTAGTGTGTGTATCAACTAGGCTATGTCCTTATGTTTGGTTCATGCACTTTAGAGACTGCTACTGCCTCCTAAGTACATGAACTGAAAGACTGCACTGTTATGACTAGGAGTTACTTGCCTACTGTAGTCTTTGATGCACACTGTGCTTTGGCACTCTTTAACAGTGTCCTCTATCATTCCCACGGTCCCTGTCCAGGAAACGACGGGAGAACAGAGCCACAGCCGCCGACATCTGGCTAGCATGTGCCTAGCAAAACACCACTACACAAAGGATCATAGAAAGGCTCATGAATTGTACTAGTATTTGATGTAGTATTTAAGCTAGGTTATGTTCCCACGTATAGACATAACCCTTGGAAAAATTTGGGAAATTGTTTTGACCACAAAAAAAGACCATTAGATAGGTTTCCAGGTATGTGTGGGAAGTGTGTGCCATGCTAGCCTAAATGCCCACCCCAAGTTTTCACAGAGATTTCTGCCGACTGGCAACTTTCAAACTAATATGCCCATTTGAATGATTTTGACAGTTTCTGTACATTTTTGGGTTGAGCACTCTAGGCTTCATTATCGATCTGTGGAAGACTTTAGCCTACTGCAAGTGCACTTCAAATGCAACACTGCTGGCACTCAAACCAGTTGTAGGATGACGCTATGCTAAGATTTATACGCGTGTTGGATTTTGGGAAATGTATGAATAGCCGCTTTGATTCCAAATGCCCTTTTACACTCTTCCTATTGAAGGGTAGGCTATTCAGAGTCGAGCTGCAGTTGTTGGCTCTGATCCATGGAAGAACAGAGGTTGTATTGAAGCTAACCAAAATAGAGTCTAGGCTTGCAAATATATATATTTTTATTTTCTTTTTTACAAACTGGCACTCATACAACATAAATGTGCACAGTGAGCATGTGTTATGTCTACCGTGGCTGTTAAATCTAATGCTGTTCCTACCTTTTCTCTCTCTTCCAGATACACAAAGCTGGGGTATGCAGGGAACACAGAGCCACAGTTTATTGTTCCGTCATGTGAGTATATCTGTCCAGACGATTCGCCTCGCATAGAGGGTAGGCCTAACTGTTGAACTTGAACTCAGCCAGTGGTGATTTTGTTTTTTTAATGTTGTGTTGCCTAGGCCAAAGTAATTTTAAAGCTGGTCAAGCAGAGAGCTAACACGGTTTCAAAGTGGAACCCTTTGGGGCCTTGCGTTGGGAATACAAGTCCGGATAGTGAACAGTGAGGGCATAGTTCACTCTTGCACTTGGTGTTTCTCTTTAGAGAACACACATAGTATCCCTAACAAAGCTCTTTCATCAAACACAGCCTTAGTCTAATCGATTCTCTCTCTCTCTTTGTCGCACGGTCTCTCTCGCGCTCTCTCGCTCTCTCTTTCACATGCTCCCTCCCAGGTATTGCAATCAAAGAGTCAGCCAAGGTTGGATCAAGGACGGTCAAGGGGGTGGACGACCTGGACTTCTTCATTGGCGACGAGGGGATAGACAAGCCCAATTACGCCACAAAGGTACCGAACCTGTTGACTTGAAAAGGCCCACCCAATACAGTATATCAAAGCTCACATAAACCACAAACAAACCTGCCCAATGCCAACCATGACAGCAAAACATGACAGCCTAAAAGTAATTTGACCAATACAATGCACAAGCCCACCAATTGGAAGTTGTCATGTAAGGTGTGTCCCGCGGCCTGTGAGACTCCTCTTCAATGGCTGTGCGAAGTTGCTGGATATTGGTGTTAACTGGAACCCGCTGTTCTACACGTCGATCCAGAGCATCACAAACATGCTCATTGGGAGACATGTTTGGTGAGTATGCAGGTCATGGAAGAACTGAGACATTTTCAGCCTCCAGTAATTGTGTACAGATCGTTGAGACATGGGGCCATGCATTATCATGCTGAAACATGAGGTGATGGCGATGGATGAATGGCACAACAGTGGGCCTCAGGATCTCGTCACTGTATCTCTGTGCATTCAAATTGCCATACATAAAATGCGATTGTGTTTGTTGTCCGTAGCTTATGCCTGCCCATGCATAACCCCACTGCCACCATGGGGCACATCTGTTCACATCAGCAAACTGCTGGCCCACACGATGCCATACATGTGGTCTGCAGTTCTGAGGCTGGTTGAACATACTGCCAGATTCTCTAAAACAACGTTGGAGGCGACTTATGGTAGAGAAATGAACATTGCATTTTCTATCAACAGCTCTGGTGGACATTTTTGCAGTCAGCATGCCAATTGCACGCTCACTGAACTTGAGACATTGGTGGCGTTGTAACAACTACACGTTATAGAGTAGCCTTTTATTGTCCCCAGCACACTGTGCACCTGTGTAATGATCATGCTGTTTTTAATCAGCTTCTTAATATGTCACAAGTATCAAGTGGAATGATTTATCTTTGCAAAGGAGAAATGCTCACTAACAGGGATGTAAACAAATTTGTGCACAACATTTTTGAGAAATTCGCTTTTTGTGCGTATGAAACATTTCTGAGATCTTTTATTTCAGCTCATGAAACATGGGACCAACTCAACTACATGTTGCGTTTTATATTTTCGTTCAGTGTACCTGGTTTGTCACTAGGTCATGTCCTAAATGTAAGTTGGTGTACTTGAAGTTTCATTCAACCATGCACTAAAGTGTATGTTGGTATACTTGGTGTCACTTAGTAATTTACTTGCCTTTGTGTTTGCCTGTGTGACTGACCTTTGACCTCTCGCCCACCAGTGGCCGATCCGTCACGGCATCGTGGAGGACTGGGACCTAATGGAGAGGTTCATGGAGCAGGTCATCTTCAAGTACCTGAGGGCAGAGCCTGAGGACCACTACTTCCTGTTGGTAAGAGGCCCATGGGCCAAATGGGATATTTACGGAATAGGAAGAAACCATATTGATGGATAGAGGGTAGGCTCTCTTTCCAACGTCATGGGAGAAACAAAAACCATCTGTACTGTGGAACTCAAGGGCCTAAGTTGTGCACCCGTGGTTTAAAAAAGTGATGTCATAAATGTCAAGAGTCTTGAGGAAGTACGACTATATCGGCACTGTGAACCATATGAAATGGATCCTCTAGTGAAGGGAACTGAAACGAAATGTTTTAAACAGTCGGCCAAAATCTTTACATAATGAGCTTTATCTCATTCTCTGTGAAATGGGGTGCATTTAAAGCCAGTGTTTGTGATCCATTAACACAAAGTTGACTATTCCTTAAAAGGTTGAAAATAGAGCCTATTTCAAAAGGACTTCTTAACTTAACCCTGACAGTTATACATGCATTGTGAGGCTCTTAAAATGCATTGTAACTAAGACCTGTTCTGCAGGTTCAAAGCGAGGAGTTTTGCATATAATTGAGGTGACGGTCATGGAATTTTGGATGACGTTTATTCACCTAAAATAGGTGAATAGAGGAAAAATGAAAAGAAATGAAGGTACTTATTCAAGAACGGTCAAGTGTAATGTATTACAAAAATAAAGCGAATTAGATGGAATATTTTCAAAAATGCAACGTTTTTCTTGAATCTTCAGCATGAAAATAATACCAAAAATTATGTATTTATTTAATCCAAAGTTAAATCTAGAATCGGCTTCCTATTTTCGCAGAAAAGCATCCTTCACTCATGCTGCCAAGCATAGCCTCGTAAAACCGACCATCAGCATGAGTGAAGGATGCTTTTCTGCGAAAATAGGAAGCCCCGACTTCGGCGATGTCATTTACAAAATAGCCTCCAACACTCTACTCAACAAATTGGATGCAGTCTATCACAGTGCCATCCGTTTTGTCACCAAAGCCCCATACTACCCACCACTGCGATCTGTATGCTCATTGGCTGACCCTCGCTTCATACTCGTCACCAAACCCACTGGCTCGAGGTCATCTACAAGTCTCTGCTAGGTAAAGCCCCTCCTTATCTCAGCTCACTGGTCACCATAGCAGCACCCACCCGTAGCACGAGCTCCAGCGGATATATCTCACTGGTCACCCCCAAAGCCAATTCTTCCTTTGGCTTCCTTTCCTTCCAGTTCTCTGCTGCCAATGACTGGAACGAACTGCAAAACTCACTGACGCTGGAGACTCATATCTCCCTCACTAGCTTTAAGCACCAGCTGTCAGAGCAGCTCACAGATCACTGCACCTGTACATAGCCCATCTGTAAATAGCCCATCCAACTACCTCATCCCCATATGGTATTTATTTATCTTTCTCCTTTGCACCCCCACTATCTCTACTTGTATATTCAACTTCTGCACATCTACCATTCCAGTGTTTAATTGCTATTTTGTAATTACTTCGCTACCATGGCCTATTTATTGCCTTCCCTCCCTTATCCTACCTCATTTGCACACACTTTATATAGACTTTTTCTACTGTATTATTGACTGTATGTTTGTTTTTCCCATGTGTAACTCTGTCTTGTTATATGTGTCGAACTGCTTTGCTTTGTCTTGGCCAGGTCGCAGTGGTAAATGAAAGCTTGTTCTCAATTAGCCCCCCTGGTTAAATAAAGGTTAAATAAATAAAAACGTTGTGAACGAGTCCATGTTAACGCTGAAACGGACTCTACCGCACGAATGCCCGGCCATCCGGTCTTCAATCAGCTGTTCATTCCACACGCTAAAATAATTAAAAGGTCATAACCGTCGGTTTTTCGGTAATTGTGCCAGCCCTAATTGAGTGTCCATGTGGTTGTTATTAAACCTGATGCGGGTTGGATTAGTGTGTCTGTGTGTGGAAGTCTTAACTCCCAGTACTGTGGTGTCCTCTTGCAGACAGAGCCTCCTCTGAACACACCAGAGAACAGAGAGTACACAGCAGAGATCATGTTTGAGTCCTTCAACGTCCCAGGGCTCTATATCGCAGTGCAGGTAAAGCTTAATCTCTGGGAACACAATTTTATCTAGCACACACACACACAGCTGTAATGCTGTTAAACTGTATAAAACACAGACTCCGTGACTGCCTCTGCTGTTTAATGTTGTGGTAAAGGATGTGGTCAATGACATTGCGGACTTGCTGATGTAGGACACGACAGTGTTGTTTTACAATGGTGTCACATTGATGCTGTTTTCTCTGTCCCCCCCCCCCCCAAGGCTGTCCTGGCACTGGCGGCCTCCTGGACATCCAGACAGGTAGGGGAGAGGACACTGACGGGGACGGTCATCGACAGTGGAGACGGAGTCACCCACGTTATCCCTGTGGTGAGTGGCACATCAGCTGACCTAAGGACAGCCTTCTCACACATGACAGAAAATACAGATATATTACAAACACAGTATAGGGAGATAACTTTTTGTAGTGGGGAGGTACAATCTGAACTGGTTTGTTTGTTCCATTACAAAGTGTTTGGATTCTGTGTGCCATACTGAACACAACCCTGGTTGTAGTGAAAGGCTCCCTCACCTCAGCCAGACCTTTAATCGTTCAAGTTGAGGTTCATGCGTCTCAATACTTTTCAGTGGCCTCATTTGCTTGTCTCCTTTTGTATTTTCTGAACTGATCTTAAAAAAGACTGGATTGGTAAAAGCCAGGGGTATGTTTTTTTTCTTGTCCATTTATTTTCAATCAGTGCAGATGATGGAGAGGAAACTATGAAAGTTGGCCACTGTATACTTTTGACACACAGACTTAGGTAAAGAAGGAATTTCCTGGCAAGAACACAAGTTGTGCAATGGTGATTTAGTCACCATTTTGGTTTTAAACTGCCCTGCAGGATGTACAAGCCACTGCTTATTCATGGTCATTCAAGTTTGGTAAAAGTATACAGTATATTCCCTCATACCAGTTTCACACTACTGAGCCAAATTTAAGCTGTACTGGCCTGGCCTTGTTACACATCCACCATATTTGCTGGAAACCATGCTGAAAAGGACAATGTGAAAATAAAACAGTAGAATAATTTAAACATTTATGCATCTACTTTGACCTATTCATTCTTATATGCTGTGACATCACCTTACTCCAAGCATTGTGAACTCTGACTCGTCTGTCTTTGTGTTGCTATAGGCTGAGGGCTACGTCATCGGCAGCTGTATAAAGCACATTCCCATCGCTGGTCGTGACATCACCTACTTCACCCAGCAGCTTCTGAGGGAGCGGGAGGTGGGCATCCCCCCAGAGCAGTCCCTGGAGACAGCCAAGGCAGTCAAGGTAGGTTGCAGCGAACTCCATTTCCGATCATCCACCACTCATCCTATTACTAACCACTGTACCGGTTCATAGTATAGTCAAGGAGCCAATCCTAGACCACATTTTCAACCCTAACTGTATCCCTGGTTCTCTGAGGCAAGTTTTCCCAGAATGTTGAATTCCTAATTGAAATTATCCTGTGTTGTCTTAGGGCATTTTCACACAGAAATTACATACCCTGTTGCAGTTCCGTAGGCTGTATGTTTCGCTTTCACAAGAACGGTTTCGGGGACGATTTACAACACATTCTATATGGTATTAGCATACTAGCTTGGCTTGACTACAACAGGTCAAAAGTTCCATACAAGTCACGCTACTGCATCACAATACCTGTCACTCTGGTCCCGGACCGACCACTCTGGCAGAAGTCTCACTGTTTTCTCTTTCTGGCACTAGTCTACTAGTCCCATTTATTGGTTTTTAAATCATGTAGAGGGCTTGGGCTGTTGCACAATAGCAACCAAAGCTCATGTAAGTCAGTTTATAACATTCCATAATTGGTTACTCTGAGAGTTCCTCATAATGACATTGGCTGTGGCCACAGGGCCTAAAAAGTAATTCCAATTTCTATTACTATTAGGGATAGACCAAATGGGGCAGTTCCATGCAATCTTATAGCCATACTAGGGCTGGGCGATATGGTCAAAATATCATATCACGGTATTTAATTTAAAAAAATAATTGGACAGTATTTTATGTTTTTTTAATGAAAGTTCTACATGTGCTTTGAGTAGTGTGTTACCGTAGGGTGGCAAGACATACATTCTAAGTGATTTCAACAGGTCTTTCTCCATTCTGTTTTATACTGTTCAATTCAACTTGTACCAAAATTAATTTCCAGCAATTTCTGCATTTACAGCACTCATTTGAGATCATTTCCACACTGCCTTAATGATATGGGCAAACAATCTAGACCTTTTTTTTAAACTAAGTGTTGCAATTTGACTTGCAATTTAGAGCAAAAACACTTGTGTGAACTATTTGAATCATGGAAATAGAAGGATTATTCTAATTCTATAGTTATTATATAATAGTGGGCACTTTGTATACAGTGTTGTTTGACATGACAACAAATGAAAATGCCAGGGAGGAGTTATTGTGACAGGTTAGGAACCGAAGTGTTGATATGCTGATTTCTACAGTGTTTCCTAGGGCACCCTATAATATTTGGCTATATTGAATGTTTTTCTTCGCTACTTCATGTAGCTAACGTTCTTGATTTGCGTCTTCCTCTTTGATTTAGAAGATACTGTTGCCCAAACAACATGCTGATTTAGGTCTACGTCAACGCTGGTATTATCAGGCTGTATAGCTAATTACGTTTGCGTTGCCTCGGTACATTTATTAGCGACTAACAACATTCAGGCCCAATTTGCTAAGAAAATAGAAACTAGCTGTTTGCAGATGTAAGAAACACAAACGATTAGTGTAATTATAGAACGCTAGTGAGTTTTTATTAAGAAGCAAAGTGAAAATGGCATCATTGTCATCAACATTGTTGCATGTGCTGCATTGACCGTGCAGACTGAATGCAAGTGTCTGGTGGTCGAGGAACAACAAATGTGCTCCTTGAGTGACGGGGCGGGGCTCGGGCTGTGTGGAAAGTGGCATGGAGAGCGATGACTCAAGTAGCAAAGTAAACTACAAAATTGGACATTACACACGGCATATCACATTTAACAAACCAAACATTCAACTACCGTTATAGAAGGTAAAGTAAAAACAAAAAACCAGTCCGTCCATGCATCGATAACGGTATATCGTAAAATATGGTATACTGCCCAGCCCTAAGCCATACCAACTATATCCATATCAACCGTCAGATAGGGTCTGCAACCGCCTACTGGAAGTAGCTTGTTTGAGTTGGAGACTCCGTGTGACTTTAAACATCATAAAGGACTTGGTTTGATGCATCTGAACATTTGGAGCTTACTTCCTAAACTGGATTACATTAAGATCTGGGCTATACATTCTGGTATTGACTGAAACTTGGATCTCTGGGGACATTCTGGAATCTGATATAATATTGAGGGTTATAATGTGTTCAGAGCTGATAATCATAGTAGAGGTGGTGGTGTGGCCATTCTTATTAAAAATAATTTGTCTTTTTACTGAAATCTATGTCCCTTGCCAAAGAATGTGAGCTACCATCTTTAAGCTTTTGTCTGCCATAGGGGTCTCAAGGAGTTAACTAGTTTGTTGTCGTCTTTTACTAAATCAGAAGTTATTATCCTGGGTGACCTAAATTGTGTAAAAGACGCATGTAATGATCTAAGCCTAACCCAGCTGGTGACTAATCCTACATGGACCAACCCTGAAGATCCTTCAAAGTCAACTCTGATTGATCTTATTTTAACGAATACACCAGATAAATATATTTCTACTGGTGTCTTCACCCAAGATATTAGTGACCATTGCCCACTTGTTTGTGTTCGAGATGTGAGAATACAAAAATCTAAGCCTCGTGTCATAACAAAGTGGAACTTTAACTTCAGTGAACATGCATTTTTACATGATCTTTATTTTAGTGACCTTGATTGTATTTTATCCATTCCATTCCTGAACCTGATTTTAGCTTTCAATATTTTTGCAGATGTGTTTAGTACTATTGTGGATTACCATGCTCCCTTCAAAAAATTAAGGATTAAAGGTAGATCCAATACCTGGTACACTCCGGAATTATCAGAAGTCATTCATAAAAGAGATGATGCTTGGGTCTGGGCTATGAACACAGGCTTAGGCCCAGATTGGCAAGTTTTTAAGCAACTGATGAATCATTGGGTAAGACAAATTTAGTAAGGCTAAACCTGATTATTTTGTTGCCTCTTTTGGATTGTAATGGGAACCCAGCTAAATTCTGGAAAACTGTCTACTCCCTGAAGGGTTCTACTTCCTCCTCTCTGCCACAACAAATTAATTCAGACACAAGCCCCCTTACAAAAAAAATGCCATCATTGATGCATTTAATCACCATTGTATTTATCTTTGAAATAATTTTTAAGCCTATTCACAATGATATTGGGCTGGATGCTGATAGGGGGGGATTTGCTTTTCTTTTAGGCTATTTACAGAAAAATAAGTCCTGGATGCTTTTCTAGCAATAGACAACAAAAAATCCACAGGGCCTGGCCAATTGGATCCCGGTCTGCTTAAGTGTGCAGCTCCCATCATGTTTTTCTCAATAACCCACATGTTTTATTTAATATTGTTATCAGGAAATATTCCAAAAGTATGGAAATCAGTTCTTGTGCTGCCACTTCATAAGGGTGGGGATAGTAGTGATCTTAATCATTATCACCTCATTTCAAGGCTTCCTTGGCAAGCTAAGCTTTGTGAATCCTTTGTAAATGTACAACTTTACTCTTTTTTTCTTTCTGAGAAATGTTTTTTGAGTGTAAACCAATCAGGGTTTAGGCCTGGGCATAGCGTTATTACAGCACCACTTTAGTTGCTAATGATCTTTTTTTAAATTGTTGAGAACAAGTTCTCATTTGCAACTGCGACCTGGCCAAGATAAAGCAAAGCAGTGTGACACAGACAACAACACAGAGTTACACATGCAGTAAACAATAAACAAGCCAATAACACAATAAACAAGTCAATGACACAGTAGAAAAAAAGAAAGTCTATGTACAGTGTGTGCAAAAGGCATGAGGAGGTAGGCAATAAATAGGCCATAGGAGCGATAAATGAGCAGATGACGATGTGCAAGTAGAGATACTGGTGTGCAAAAGAGCAGAAAAGTAAATAAAATAAAATAAAATAAAAACAGAATGGGGATGAGGTAGGTAGATTGGGTGGGCTATTTACAGATGGACTATGTACAGCTGCAGTGATCGGTTAGCTGCTCAGATAGTTGATGTTTAAGGTTGGTGAGGGAAATAAAAGTCTCCAACTTCAGCGATTTTTGCAGTTCGTTCCAGTCACTGGCAGCAGAGAACTGGAAGGAAAGGCGGCCAAATGAGATGTTGCTTTGGGGATGATCAGTGATCAGATGATCATGTTACCTGCAAGCACATGTGCTTATGGGTGGGTGTTGTTATCGTGACCAGTCAACTGAGATAAGGCAGAGTTTTACCTAGCATAGACTTATAGATGACCTGGAGCCAGTGGGTCTGGCGACGAATATGTAGCGAGGGCCAGCCGACTAGAGCATACAGGTCGCAGGGTGGGTGGTATAAGGTGATTTGGTAACAAAACGGATTGCACTGTGATAGACTGCATCCAGTTTGCTGAATAGAGTATTGGAGGCTATTTTGTAGATGACATCGCCGAATTCGAGGATTGGTAGGATAGGATAGTCAGTTTTACGAGGGTATTTTTGGCAGCATGAGTGAAGGAGGCTTTGTTGCGAAATAGAAAGCCGATTCTAGAGTTGATTTTGGATTGGAGGTGTTTAATATGAGTCTGGAAGGAGAGTTTACAGTCTAGCCAGACACCTAGGTATTTATAGTTGTCCACATATTCTAGGTCAGAACCGTCCAGGGTGGTGATGCTAGTCGGACGGCAGGGTGCGGGCAGCGAACGGTTGAAAAGCATGCATTTGGTTTTGATAGCATTTAAGAGCAGTTGGAGGCCACGGAAGGAGTGTTTTATGGCATTGAAGTTCGTTTGGAGGTTAGTTAGCACAGTGTCCAATGAAGGGCCAGATATATACAGAATGGTGTCGTCTGCGTAGAGGTGGATCAGGGAATCGCCCGCAGCAAGAGCGACATCATGGATATATACAGAGAAAAGAGTCGGCCCAGGAATTGAACCTTGTGGTACCCCCATAGACTGCCAGAGGTCCGGAGAACATGCCCTCCGATTTGACACACTGAACTCTGTCTGCAAAGTAGTTGGTGAACCAGGCAAGGTAGTCATTAGAAAAACCAAGGCTATTGAGTCTGCCGATAAGAATACGGTGATTGTCAGAGTCGAAATCCTTGGCCAGGTCGATGAAGACGGCTGCACAGTACTGTCTTTTATCGATGGCGGTTATGATATTGTTTAGTACCTTGAGCATGGCTGAGGTGCACCCGTGACCGGCTCGGGAAACCGGATTGCGCGGCGGAGAAGGTACGGTGGAATTCGAAATGGTCAGTGATCTGTTTATTAATTTGGCTTTCGAATGATTTTTTAGATAGGCAGGTTAGGATGGATATAGGTCTGTAACAGTGTGGGTCTAGGGTGTCACCCCCTTTGAAGAGGGGGATGACCGCGGCAGCTTTCCAATCTTTAGGGATCTCAGACGAACCAAAAGAGAGGTTGAAGAGGCTGGTAATAGGGGTTGCAACAATGGCGGCGGATAGTTTTAGAAAGGGAGGGTCCAGATTGTCTGGCCCAACTGATTTGTACGGGTCCAGGTTTTGCAGCTCTTTCAGAACATCTGCTGTCGGAGGTAAGCCCAGGCACTGAGTGATGATAAGAGGCCGTATCTCTGGATAAGCTGGTTATAATGGGTGAGGTCACCGCATGTGTGGAAGGTGGGACAAAGCAGGTATCACAGGTATAATGAGTGGAATTAGGGGCTCCATTGTAAACCTAAACAATGATAATTAACCTAAACAACAGTATAAGGCATATTGACATATGCGAGAGAAATACAGCGAGGCATAAAGTAATCACGGGTGTTGATTTGGAGAGCTAGCTAAGACAACAACGGGTGAGACAACAACAGCTAATCAGCTAAAACAACAACAGGTAAAATGGCGCGGGGCGGGGCGCCATGTTGACTAAGGATCCAAGCCAGATGGCGAAAGAGGTGTTGTAGTAATTTAGTTTTCTAGCCAGGAGATGTGCCTGGCTCACGGCTAACTGATGCTAGCTTCGGGGCAGGGGCATTAGCCACTATAGCCACTCGGTAGCAGCAGTGATCCGGTGCCAAGGTCCAAAGCTTACGGCAAGGATCCGGTGGAGTAGTGTGTTCTAGCCGTGTTGGAATCCGGGTGAACAACTGAGTAGGCCGGGAGTTGGGCCTCAGGGATAGCTTCGGTACTGGGTATCTCAGTGGGTGCTAACTAGCTGTAAAGATCAGGAGTAATGGTCCAGGGATTACGGCAGAAATCCGGCGTTGTAGTGGAGAGACAGTCCGTTACTGGTAGGCTGGCAAGTATTATCCAGGCTAAAAAGTACAAATAAAAAAGGGCTGGTATCTGTGCAGAAGGTAAAGGCCGATAGCAGTGGCTAACAATGACTAAATAGCTTGTAGCTAATTAGCTGGTTAGCTTCTGATGGCTAGGTGGTTCTTTCTATAAGGTCTAAAAATTAAAAATAATATCGGTTCCGTATCACATTGGGCGAGGCAGGTTACCGGAAGGTATAATTTAACTAAAATGGAGAATAGATTGAAAATAAAATTTTAATATACAGTGCCTTGCGAAAGTATTCGGCCCCCTTGAACTTTGCGACCTTTTGCCACATTTCAGGCTTCAAACATAAAGATATATAACTGTATTTTTTTGTGAAGAATCAACAACAAGTGGGACACAATCATGAAGTGGAACGACATTTATTGGATATTTCAAACTTTTTTAACAAATCAAAAACTGAAAATTTGGCGTGCAGAATTATTCAGCCCCTTTACTTTCAGTGCAGCAAACTCTCTCCAGAAGTTCAGTGAGGATCTCTGAATGATCCAATGTTGACCTAAATGACTAATGATGATAAATACAATCCACCTGTGTGTAATCAAGTCTCCGTATAAATGCACCTGCACTGTGATAGTCTCAGAGGTCCGTTAAAAGCGCAGAGAGCATCATGAAGAACAAGGAACACACCAGGCAGGTCCGAGATACTGTTGTGAAGAAGTTTAAAGCCGGATTTGGATACAAAAATATTTCCCAAGCTTTAAACATCCCAAGGAGCACTGTGCAAGCGATAATATTGAAATGGAAGGAGTATCAGACCACTGCAAATCTACCAAGACCTGGCCGTCCCTCTAAACTTTCAGCTCATACAAGGAGAAGACTGATCAGAGATGCAGCCAAGAGGCCCATGATCACTCTGGATGAACTGCAGAGATCTACAGCTGAGGTGGGAGACTCTGTCCATAGGACAACAATCAGTCGTATATTGCACAAATCTGGCCTTTATGGAAGAGTGGCTCTGGTCAGATGAAACCAAAATTGAACTTTTTGGCAACAATGCAAAACGTTATGTTTGGCGTAAAAGCAACACAGCTCATCACCCTGAACACACCATTCCCACTGTCAAACATGGTGGTGGCAGCATCATGGTTTGGGCCTGCTTTTCTTCAGCAGGGACAGGGAAGATGGTTAAAATTGATGGGAAGATGGATGGAGCCAAATACAGGACCATTCTGGAAGAAAACCTGATGGAGTCTGCAAAAGACCTGAGACTGGGACGGAGATTTGTCTTCCAACAAGACAATGATCCAAAACATAAAGCAAAATTTACAATGGAATGGTTCAAAAATAAACATATCCAGGTGTTAGAATGGCCAAGTCAAAGTCCAGACCTGAATCCAATCGAGAATCTGTGGAAAGAACTGAAAACTGCTGTTCACAAATGCTCTCCATCCAACCTCACTTGAGCTCGAGCTGTTTTGCAAGGAGGAATGGGAAAAAATGTCAGTCTCTCGATGTGCAAAACTGATAGAGACATACCCCAAGCGACTTACAGCTGTAATCGCAGCAAAAGGTGGCGCTACAAAGTATTAACTTAAGGGGGATGAATAATTTTGCACGCCCAATTTTTCAGTTTTTGATTTGTTAAAAAAGTTTGAAATATCCAATAAATGTCGTTCCACTTCATGATTGTGTCCCACTTGTTGTTGTTTCTTCACAAACAAAAATACAGTTTTATATCTTTATGTTTGAAGCCTGAAATGTGGCAAAAGGTCGCCGAATACTTTCGCAAGGCACTGTATATATACAAAAAATACAAAAGTACAACGAGAGAACGAACCAAACACATCTGCACTGCTACACCATTTTGGAAACAGTCAACAGTCAACAGTCATTGTCAATGTCTTAGACACTACAATTAAATGTGCTGCTTTGTTTGTGGATCTGTCAACAGCATTTGATACTGTTTATATTGATTAAGTTGTCCTCGATAGGCTTGAGCTCTGACACCTATTTATGGTTTCATGATTACCTTAGTGGCAGAACTCAGACCATTGTGATTGATTGGGTTAAGTACGAATTTCTTGAAATACGTAAATGTGTTCCACAGGGGTCGATACCAGGACCTGTTCTTTTCACTATTTATAGTAATTTTTTAAAAAAAAATTTAGATTTAATCTATATGCAGATTATCCTATTATGTACGCAATTACCCCGACTGCTGACCTGGCTGTGACATGGCTACAGTCTGATTTTGCTGTTGTGCAGGAAGCCCTTACAGATTTTAAAACTCGTGCTTAATAGAGTACCACAGTATGAGTCATAATACCCATAAAACCTAGCAGTCAAACTAGGAAATGGTTCCAGTCATTTTTCCACAATTCATTTTGTTGAGAAAAGTCACCTTGTCCGTGAGAGATTTACATGGTAAGGTACTTTGTGAAAACGGTGCCGACAGAGAGGGCTGCCTCGCTTCTTGCTCTTAGGAAACTTTGCAGTATTTCGTTTTTTATTAATATGTATTATTTATTACATTGTTAGCCCAGAAAATCTTTTGTGTTATTACATACAGCCGGGAAGAACTATTGGATATCAGAGCGGCGGTAACTCATCAGCACTACCAGCATCACGACCAGGAATACGACTTTCCCAATGCAGATCCTTTGTTCGCACCCCCCAGGGCAATTGAACTGATTCCAGAAGCCGACCCAAAACAACACCGGCAAAGAAGAGGTACTCTGGGTGTTCCTTGAGTCCAATTTAGGAGGTGCACACACCACCCACCACTTCCAAGTATATTACTCGCTAATATTCCGTCTCTGGATAATAAAGTTGACGAGCTCAGGGCATGGGTCTCTTTCCAGAGAGACATCAGGGATTGTAACATACTCTGCGTCACGGAAACATGACTTTCTCGGATATACTGCCCGAATCGGTCCAACCAGCTAAATTCTCAGTTCATGGTGTAGATAGGAATAAATATCTCTGGGAAGAAGGATGGGGGTGTATGTTTCATGATTAACGACTCATGATGTAAGAATGCTGTTCATTGACTATACAGTGGTTATTCCTTTAAAAGTTGTCATACTGCGGCACAGCTTGCATGGTGCCACAGAATTCTATGGCTCGTTATTTAAGTGTCAGCCATTGTTGCCATTAATGCTGGTTAATGCTAATTTGACCACCAGAGGGCATCTTTGAAGTTAAGTTATTGAAATAACATGGAGCTGTAGACCCAAGAGTCCTGTTTACTGTACAGTAGGTGTTTTAGTATAACTTACTAATTGGCATACAGGCCAACATACTGTAGCACCATGACCAGGATCTCTATTCATTTAAGTGAGCAGATTGAGGCTTTCAGGGGGAATGGAAAATCTATTGGAGACATTTCAAAAAAGATTGGGGATTATGTAGCTGAGATGTACGGCAGTTGAAATAAACACCTGCATTATGACAGGTTATTTTTAACATTTTATTAACGAAAGCATAAAGATGTTGATGAAAACATACTGCGCATTATGTGCTTTATCAGGCACTTTGCGGTTGCATGAGGTTTGGAGTTAGAAATGTAAAACTTTAGAGTAAATAATACATTACTGTAAATAAACACAACATCTACAGTGGTACAAATATATTATTGGGGGAAAAAAATCTGTTACAATTTTCAATGTTACACTAACAAGTGGTTGCCATGGTGAATAATCCAATAGTAATTGGTATAACTCCGTGGGGCGACGCACAATTGGCCTAGCGTTGTCCGGGTTAGGGACGGTCTGGCCATTAGGGATATCGTTGTCTCCTCCTCGCACTAGTGACTCTTGTGGCGGGCCGGGCGCAGTGCACGCTAACCAGGTCGCCAGGTGCACGGTGTTTCCTCCGACACAGTGGTGCGGCTGTCTTTCGGGTTGGATGCGCGCTGTGTTAAGAAGCAGTGCGGCTTGGTTGGGTTGTGTTTCGGAGGCTTTTGACCTTCGTCTTTCCCGAGCCCGTACGGGAGTTGTAGCGATGAGACAAGATAGTAACTACAAACAATTGGATACCACGAAATTGGTATCTGGATGGCCCTGGATGTCTAATTCAATTTGGAGGATTCTAAATTAATATCTAAGGACAAATCTGGTCTGTGAGAATATGTAATAGATTAGCGTTCTAACTCACCCTTGTGATAGTGTGGTGCAATGACCAAATGCCACCATCTACCACTAACGGTTGTGGCATAAGCTCAAAACTTTTAAAGGAAGAACCACTGTAGCTCAGCATTCAACACCATAGTACCCTCCAAGCTCATCAATAAGTTTGAGGCCCTGGGACTGAACCCCACCATCTGCAACTGGGTCCTGGACTTCCTGACTGGCCTCCCCCAGGTGGTGAAGGTAGGAAATACCTCCACTTCGCTGATCCTCAACACTGCGGCCCCACAAGGGTGCGTGCTCGGTCCTCTCCTGTACTCCATGTTCACCCATGACTGTGTGGCCAAGCATGCCTTCAACTCAATCATCAAGTTTGCAGATGACACAACAGTAGTAGGCTTGATTACCAACAATGACAAGACAGCCTACTGGGATGAGGTAAGGGCTCTGGGAGTGTCGTGCCAGGAAAATAACCTCTCACTCGATGTCAACAAAACAAAGGAGATGGACTTCAGGAAACAGCAGAGGGAGTATACTACCCTATCCACATCGACGGGATAGCAGTGGAGAAGGTGGAAAGCTTCAAGTTCCCCGGTGTACAGATCACTGACAAACGGAAATGGTCCACTCACACAGACAGTGTTTTGAAGAAGGCGCAACAGCGCCTCTTCAACCTCAGGAGGCTGAAGAAATTTGGCTTGTCAGCTAAAACCGGCACAAACTCCTTACAGAGAGTTCTCCAGAGGGTGGTGCGGTCTGTCCAACGCATCACTGGGGGCAAACTACCTGCCCTCCAGGACACCTACAGCACCTGATGTCACAGGAAGGCCAAAAAATATAATCAAGGACAACCACTCAAGCCACTGTCTATTCACCCCGCTATCATACAGAAGGCGAGGTCAGTACAGGTGCTTCGAAGTTGGGACCGAGAGACTGAAAAACAGCTATCTCAAGGCCATCGGACTGTTAAATAGCCATCACTAGCATATTAGAGGCTGCTGCCTATAAACATAGATTTAGAATCTCCGGCCACTTTAATAAATGGAAAACTAGTCACTTTAATAATGTCTACATATCTTGCATTACCTATCATATGTATATACTGTATCCTATACTACTCTACTGTATCTTATTCTATGCTGTGTTGACATTGCTCGTCCATATACTTTTATATTCTTAATTCCATTATTTTACTATATGTGTGTGTATTGGGTATATGTTGTGTAATTGTAAGATATTACTGCACTACTCCTCGGATGGTGCTATAATCGAGTCCATGTGTACAAATACCTTAGTTTTTAAAACTACGTTTTAAATTATTTATTTTTTACAGAAGCAGATCTTGTCTCTCTTTAGTCAGCAGGAAGCAGATTTTGCAGTCAATCTTTCTACCTGTTTATTATGGTGATACTATTTATCAAAGTGCAGCCGCCTCTACTCTTAAACCCTTGGATGCCGTTGGAGGAATTGGTGCCTCTAGGTAAATTCAGACGGGTGTAACGTGACCTTTCTACTGAAGAATATTTTTTTTATATATAGAATTGTGTTTTGCTTTTCGTGTATTGTTGTGTATTTTATTGTGTATATGAATGTGTAGTTTAATGTGTTTTATTGTATTTTGACGGGTATTGTGGTGCTATACAGGGCTCATCTGGAAAATAGACCTTGGTCTCAACATTGTCTCCCTGTCAAAAGAAAGGTTAAATATATTGTGACTGTATGAAGGTATGCGCCCCAACAGCATTCCTCTATCAACCACCAGCCACCACTCACACAGTTAAGATTTGGTCACTGTTTGCACTTAAAGTTGGGAAGTTGACTGAGTATATGAATAGTGCTAGCACACCTCACAATGTTTTATGAAATGTAAATAAAGAAAATACTAAACCAAGAGGTCTTAAAGAGGATGTGAAATGTTCACTTTGCCTGTAGTGTGTTGACTTGAACACTAGGTGGAACCCTTATTCCACCGGAAAGTTTCATACCTCAACGCAAAGAACAACATCACTTGATATTCAAACTGCTCTTTTGTGAAGAAGTTTGAAACGTGGGATACATGGACGTGGTTCTGATTTTGATTGTTTTGTTCGGTTTACAATTCAAGATAGACCGCTTGACTCCCCTGGTGTTTCTTAGGGTGTGCTGTTCCCATTAAACCCATGCTTGTAATTGCGGCTCGTTTTTACCAGAATCCATTGTGATTCACTTCGCTTCCTTTGATCCAAAGCAGTAAATGTTTATTGGAAGACTCATCTAAAATCCTTGTTGGCCCTTGTGTTGAAGATAAGTGTTTGTCTCGCAGTGAAAAACAATTATCAGGCTTTTCATCCTACGGAGACTTGACTACTGACTGCAATTGGTAGCTTGATTTGTATTCAGTGTTGGAAAAGAGCTATCCAATCATTTGCGTTCATATCTACCACAACGTGTGTTATGGAGAATTAAGTGGAGTCCTGGGTTTTTTGACAAAATTATTTAGAACGTAATTAAGGCCAAACTCATGTGGGTCTTAACAAGGCTGAAATCATGCAGGTCCTTAATCGGCAACGGCTTAATCGAGGAAGAAGAGTCACTGGTCTCAGTATTTAACCAATATGTTTTTACCTCCCTGAGTTGATTTGCTCATCAAGATAAATACTCAAACTTAAAACAATAAATAACTATTGAACTTTTTAAAACTTTCAGTTCTGCTCTGTAAGACCACACTGGTCCTACATGATGTAACATGCAGTGAGCTCCAAACTATTGGGACAGTGGCACATTTTTGTGTGTTTTGGCTCTGTACTCCAGCACTTTGGATTTGAAATTATACAATGACTATGAGGTTGAAGTGCAGATTGTCCGCTTTCATTTGAGAGTATTTTCATCCATATCATGTGAACCTTTTAGAAATTACATCACTTTCTGTACATATTCCCTGCATTTTAGGGGACCAAAAGTATTGTGACAAATGCATTTATGTGTATTAAAGTAGTAAAAAGTGAAGTATTTGGTCTGAGATTCATAGCACCCAATGACTACATCAAGCTTGTGACTACACATTTGTTGGATGCATTTGCTGTTTGTTTTGGTTGTGTTTCAGATAATTTTGTGCCCAATAGAAAATAATGGTGTATTGTGGGATTTTGGAGTCACTTTTTATTGTTAATAATAATATATGTTTCTAAACTCTTCTATGCTACCATGACTTCAGACAGTCCTGAATGAATCATGAATAATGATGAGTGAGAACGTTAGAGGCATAAATATCACCCCCTCCCCATATGCTAAACTCCCCTATTGTAATGGTGAGAGGTTAGTATGTCTTGGGGTATGATATTTTTGCGTCTGACTTTCTCACTGAACATTATTCATGATTCATTCAGGACTATCCATAGCATCCTCCACTATCCATAGCATCCTCATTTTAATGTGAAAGTGTTTAATATTATATTCTTATTTGCATTAAAAGTGGCACAATACATTATTTACCATTCATTTCTGAGAAACAACCAACACAAACGGCAAATGCATCCAAGTTTGTGTACTAGGATTATGGGACCAAGTAATACACTTTTGACTACTTTAAATACACAAATAACTGAATTTATCCCCATACTTATGGTCCCCTAAAATGGGGGGGGTTACAAAAAGGGCTGTAATTTCTAAAGGTTTCACCCTATATGGATGAAAATACCCTCACATTAAAGCTGTATCCTTTCAAATCCTATGTCGCCAGTTACACTGTAGTAAAGCATCCACTCACTCTTTGTCTTCCATGTCTTTTTACACCAGGAGCGGTTCAGCTACGTGTGTCCGGACCTAGTGAAAGAGTTCAGCAAGTACGACACGGACGGCTCCAAGTGGATCAAGCAGTACACCGGCATAAACAACATCAGCAAGAAGGAGTTCACCGTCGACGTAGGCTACGAGCGCTTCCTCGGCCCTGAGATCTTCTTCCACCCGGAGGTTAGCAGTGAGCACTTTGCTATTTAAACGGCTGCATAGCAAGAGGTTTGCGCTATGCTAATTACCTAGCATACTATGATTGGGAGATGTTCCTCTTCAGTGCCATCCCACATTAGCATAATGTTAGCAGAACTCTGACCCCCAGGTCTCTAGGTTAGAGTAGCTTAAAATGAGTGGTTAGGACCATCATAAGTAGGGTACTACCACACTGAAAGCACAGATTACCTATAAATACAAACTACAGCCAGAAGATGAGTTGTGCAGTTAAGGGCTGCAGAGGCCAGAGTGGATGATGGATAAAGACGTCTTTAAAATGGTTAAGATGTTATTTTAAGGTTACACTATGCAGAAATTGCTCCGCCATTTCCTGGTTGCTAAAACTCTAGTAGGTTGCCTAATTTCAGTTTATGTGACAAAATAAGCTAGAATAGTGTAGAGAATCATTGTACCATCTAAACTGCTGTGAAATATATTTTCCATAACCAAAAATATGGTTTCAGCTGTTTGAATCTGGTGTACAAACCCAAAAGTAAAAGATAAACTTAAGAACGGGAAGCATAGAAATAGGACAGGTCTACTGCTTCTTAGGCTTGCTTTCAGGTAGAATGATAGATCTATAACTCACATTGCTATGTGAATTTGGTCAGGTCGACCAAAAAGTTACATATTGCCACCGGCCGCGACCGGGAAGTCCATGGTGCGACGCACAATTGGCCTAGCGTCGTCCGGGTTAGGGAGGGCTTGGTCGGTAGGGATGTCCTTGTCTCATCGCGCACCAGCGACTCCTGTGGCGGGCCGGGCGCAGTGCGCGCTAACCAAGGTTGCCAGGTGCACGGTGTTTCCTCCGACACATTGGTGGAGCTGGCTTCCGGGTTGGATGCGCGCTGTGTTAAGAAGCAGTGCGGCTAGGTTGTGTATCGGAGGACGCATGACTTTCAACCTTTGTCTCTCCCGAGCCCGTACAGGAGTTGTAGCGATGAGACAAGATACTAGCTACTACAACAATTGGACACCACGAAATTGGGGAGAAAAAGGGGTAAAAATCCCCCCCCCCCCCCCAAAAAAAAAAAGAGAACATGAACACACTTTTAAACTCTCTCTCACACTCTTCTTCCTCACAATCCACCAGTTTGCCAATCCTGACTTCACCCAGCCCATCTCTGAAGTTGTGGACGAGGTTATCCAGAACTGCCCCATTGATGTCAGACGTCCCCTTTACAAGGTAATCATATCCCTGAACTACATGGATATTGGTTTAAAAACCACATCCAATTAATATCCAATCAGCACTTTGGGTTTGACTTGTACAGACTTATCGGTTCTCTGGGCCCTTTCAATATTGTGTGTATGTGTGTGGTGTGTGTGCTCGAGTTGAACCCTGTTTTGTGTGTTAGGGCATGTGTTAACCAATCTTGACTAGACGCACTGTGTTCTTCTCCAGAACATTGTATTGTCGGGCGGCTCCACCATGTTCAGGGACTTTGGGCGGCGTCTGCAGAGGGACCTGAAGAGGACGGTGGATGCCAGGCTGAAGATGAGCGAGGAGCTGAGCGGGGGCAAGCTCAAGGTGAGAGCAGTCTCTAGTCATGGTGATCTTACTAGAGTTGTCTCTTTAGCCTAATAATAGTGGTCCCCACGAGCTGCTCCTGTTCTTTTTCCTGTTTTTTTTTCTCTTCGTTGTAACCAGCTACAGTTTTGGCAGAGCATTAGGTTAATGTAGGAGGTGAGAAATGTAAGATCTTTATTTGTGTTGTTTGCTTTTGCCCTCTCAGCCCAAACCAATCGATGTGCAAGTCATCACTCATCATATGCAGAGATATGCAGTGTGGTTCGGAGGATCCATGTTAGCATCAACTGTAAGTTTCACAAATCCGTTGCGCCGTTCCGTAGGGAGAAACGGAACTAAAACTAAAATTGTGGAAATTAGTATTAGTTGTTCTATGGCACACATTTCCTGTTATAAGGAAACCTCTTACTTGGCACATAGTAAAGCAACTTAATGATTGGAAATGTAATTCAGAAAATGTTATTTTATGCCATCTGCAAGACTTGCCTACCTAAAAATGTAGTAGTGCTGAAAGGTTACTGTCAGCACTTTAGCTGAATTTCAGTGATTTGCATTGTCAGCATACTTAAGGGCATGCTATCTTCCAGTTTCCCTGTAACTCAGTTGAAATGCAAAAGTTTGTTTTATTTTTTAAATAAAGTCCTTATTTTAATTGAATATGGAAAGGAAACGCCCATAATGTACTGGGGAGCATCCTTTGACAATGTTTCGGTAGGTTACAACATTGCATGACTCATGATGAGCCAAACGATTGGCACTTTTTTTTAGAACAGGAACTCTGGGACTGTATGATGTGTCTGTGAAGTGAGTTGTCATCAGCGCGAGATTTTACAGCACAGCATTAGACTTTTAGTCTTAGGTTGTCCAGGGCATCATTTATTTGTTTCTGTTTTATGAAATGTCCTTTTTTGGTTTGTATGGTTGAGATGCGCATCTGAAACATGTTTTTAAGATGAAAAAAGGAGGGAACCTCTGTGTCGAGTTCCAGGTGCTGGTTTTGACAGGAACAACTAGTATTCTAAAACAAGCGTCAAAACCGCACACAAAGGTTGTTTATGTTTTCATTTGTTTGTCTTTTATTCAAATATGCCAAATATCAACACATTGCTTTCTCTTTTCTAGCCTGAGTTCTACCAGGTATGCCACACCAAAAAGGACTATGAGGAGATTGGCCCTAGCATCTGTCGCCACAACCCCGTGTTCGGAGTCATGTCTTAACTGTGGCCCTCCAACATCCTAATGGTTAGACCGGGTGGGGTCGGTAGGGTTGGGTTGGGTTGGGAGGGGAGACAGTTGGTCAGGGGTGGTGAGTTTGTGCTTTTTGATTGCTTGTTCACTCTGGATGTACAGAACGAGAGGCGATACAGAGTTTTTTTTTGTTTTTTTTTATGAGAAAAAAAGAAACAGTCCGGCTGGAAAATGTATTGTGAATGTTCCTTTTTTTGTTTTGTTTTTGTTTTCCAAAATGAGGGAAATATGGTTTCTAAACCAAAACAATAAAAGATCATTTCCGGATCTGTCAAGCAACATGCAGAAAGCTAAACGATGATGGTAAGGATGGTGGTGGTTGATGTAATGATGATGACAACATTGATGATAATAAAATCAGAAGTCATAAAACATTATTTATGTTTAAAGAACTTGAGTCCGAGCGATATCTGACGACTCGAAGATATCGTTGATCATGCCAAGGTTATAGAACATATTAATGTCGTCTTTATGTTCCATTTAATTTTTCTGCTTCAAATGCACTTCACTTTGTGTATCACAGCAAGAGCTTGTTTATATTTCGTAAAGGTTTTTTATATGTAAAACTTGGGAAATTGGGGAAAGTTTTTATTGCATACCAGTATCAGCAAGTGACTGTTTTAACCCACAATGCAGCTTTGATACGCAGTATTTTCTTAAGTTAGAAAACTGAAATGTTTCTCCCTCATCATTCCCCCATTGTCTGTCCTTGCTATTCTCCCTTTAATTCTACATTAACATGCCTTCGCTTTCACTTTCGACCATGCCAGATTTCCCTCATCTATGTCTTAGCGAAAGAAAATAAAACGATTCATGAAATGATAACAATGAAATTGAAAGAGCGTGACTGTCGGACCAGTATTGTTAGCCTAGATTTGTTTTCAAATTAAATACCAAATTATTAAAAAAAAGATGGGATTTGTTTATTTAATGCCTCGCAACATTCCAATAAAGGCTCAGATTTGTTTCTTAAGTGGGCTATCGTTTTTTTTCATGATTAGCATTTTTATTGAGATTTCAAACAGAAATTTAACAGCACGGGCAGCAAACGCAGTCAACACCCCACAGTGTCATAAAGATCTCTAGCCTATGTTGAACAAAAAGCGAAAAGACTGGAATATATCCATTTTTGACTGGGTTCTTGTTTGCTGCGTCTCAAATTTCGTCCAGTGCGATGTCACTGGACATCTAGCATATATCTTAAGATCTTAAGATATTTTTATGTAGTTGATGGAAATCGATGCTTTGTTTTAGTGTGGGATGTGACTGACATGCAAAACAAAGTTTTTACACTTGTAGTTTTACCCATAAGTCAATCTTTTCATTGGAGCCATTGAGTTGTCATTTGCGAGGCATCCTTGAGAAATGTCACATTAGCATGTATTGCCCTGTCCCATTCTGTCTTGCGGTCTGAGCTCTAAGCACTGCCAAATGTGTGACATGTTGCTGAGTACAAAACACTTTGGGTTTGTCACAGGTCTCACAGGTCGAGTGCAAAATGATCTAGGGAAATGCGCTGCTACACCCTCGCACCCCGGAAATGTTTTATAACATGCATTGAGAGACTGCAAGACCAGGAGAATAGGATAAGGCTTATGTCTCCAAGAATACTCCATCAGGAAGTGATATCAAACAGAGAACAGGTGGTGATGCCAGCATTGGGCCATGGTCACATTGGGATTTCGTGTTGAAGAATTTGAGGGAGCCCATGTTTTTTTCTAGTGGGAGTCATCTGTTGCCGGACAACCAAGATTATTGTCTGAAGATGAAGAAACCCACAAACGGTTCGTCTTTTCGTGCTAACTTGTCAGAAGAAAGTAGAGATGAGTTGTACTTTTGAATATACAATTGAATCTGTGTTCATTAATCTCAGTGTGGCTGAGGTCTTAGGCCAGAGACACACTGAGATGCATGAGCACTTAGTTGAAGTCGGAAGTTTACATACACTTCGGTTGGAGTCATTCAAATTCGCTTTTCAACCACTCCACAAATTTCTTGTTAACAAACTATAATTTTGGCAAGTCGGTTAGGACATTACTTTGTGCATGACACAAGTCATTTTTCCAGCAATTGTTTACAGACTTTATTTCAAGATTATTTCACTTCTAATTCACTGTATCACAATTCCAGTGGGTCAGAAGTGTACATACAGTACTTTGACTGTGCCTTTAAACAACTTGGAAAATGACAGAAAATGTTATGGCTTTGGAAGCTTCTGATTGGCTAATTGACATCATTTGATTCAATTGGAGGTGTACCTTTGGATGTATTTCAAGGCCTACCTTCCAATTCAGTGCCTCTGCTTGACATCATGAGAAAATCAAAAGAAATCAGCCAAGACCTCAGAAACAAAATTGTAGACATCCACAAGTGTGGTTCATCCTTAGGAGCAATTTCCAAATGCCTGAAGGTACCACGTTAATCTGTACAAACAATAGTATGCAAGTATAAAGACCATGGGCCCACGCATCCGCCATACCACTCCGGAAGGAGATGCGTTCTGTCTCCTAAAGATGAACATACTTTGGTGCGAAAAGTGCAAATCAATCCCAGAACAACAGCAAAGGACCTTGTGAAGCTGCTGGATGAAACGAGGACAAAATTATCTATATCCACAGTAAAACGAGTCCTATATCGACATAACCTGAAAGGCCGCTCAGCAAGGAAGAAGCCACTGCTCCAAAACCACATTAAAAAAAAGCCAGAATACGGTTTGCAACTGCACATGGGGACAAAGATCGTACTTTTTGGAGAAAAGTGAAGCACAGGGGTGGCATCATCATGTTGTGGGTGTGCTTTGCTGCAGGAGGGACTGGTGCAGTTCACAAAATACATGGCATCATGAGAAAAATAAAATTATGTGGATACGTTGAAGCAACATCTCAAAACATCACTCAGGAAGTTGAAGCTTGGTCGCAAATGGGTCTTCCAAATGGACAACCACCCCAAGCATACTTCCAAAGTTGTGGCAAAATGGCTTAAGAACAACAAAGTCAAGGTAATGGAGTGGCCATCACAAAGCCCTGACCTCAATCCCATAGAAAATTTGTGGGCAGAGCTGAAAAAGTGTGTGCGAGGAAGGAGGCCTACAAACCTGGCTCAGTTACACAGGCTCTGTCAGGAGGAATGGGCCCAAATTCACCCAACTTATTGTGGGAAGCTTGTGAAAGGCTACCCGAAACGTCTGACCCACTGGGAATGTGATGAAATACATACAAGCTGACATAAATCATTCTCTCTACTATTATTCTGACATGTCACATTCTTAAAATAAAGTGGTGATCTTAACTGACCTAAGACAGGGAATTTGCACCACGATTAAATGTCAGGACTTGTGAAAAACGGAGTTTAAATGTATTTGTCTAAGGTGTATGTAAATGTCCAACTTCAACTGTATACGAGGTACATCATTGTCATTTTTTTCTGTCAAAAGTACAACTCCAGCCAACTATTTTCTTCCGAGTTGCATCAGCTTAAAAAAGGAACTGTTTGTGCTATTTTTGTCGGACGTTCATCTCCGTTGAATTCCATTTTTTTGCTGACTGCTTGAGGAGAACTTTTTCCTACCTGTGGGCTATTTCTGTCCTTCAAGAGAATCAAAGCCACCATAAACTATCAGTGTCTGTGTGTACGTGAATGCATAGCCCTTTGGCGAAAGACAATATGGAACCGGACCACTTACACGCAAGTGAACTGGAGGCTGGAGGAGATTGGAGACCGCAGGGTTCTTTTGGTGATGTCCACTCAGAGCAAATACAAGTGCCTAATTAGTCACTTAGGCAAGATAGTTGGTCTTGATCTCCACTTATTTTGCCTGTCTAAGGGGAAAAGACTTGGTGCGCCACTTGGTGTTAAAAAAAGATTCTGCTCTAATGTAAGATACCTTCGACACAGGCAAATTACACCACAATTCAAAGTAGAAACTCACTGTCAGCTCTCATGCATTAGTCCTGAAAACCAAATCAGAGCTAACTTGAGCATGAGCCTGTTCTTCACCAATGAAAATGGTTTGGAAAGGAAATCATTGCTGTTCAAGAGACCCATAACTGGTTGTAGTAATTACAAAGAAAAGGATGAAGGGAAGGCAGGATTTCGGTAGCACTTTACATAAACCTATTCATTCCTAGCTGAAATATAAAGCGTTACCAGAATTTCCTTGGCTATCTCACTCCCAAGTCTTGCTCACCAACCATACACACCTGGAAACCTGGCAAGGGAGACTGAAACTACCCCAAAGGGCAGGGTTTCAGGATATTTCTACATTTTAGCGTTAGTGTAACGGCCCCAATTACACCTGTGAAAGGCTCGTAAGTGCTTCAGTTTCACTTGGTCGGCACCTAGGTCCTCATCGGCCAATGAATTTAGAAAAATAAACACGAGCATTCCGATTCCCCCAACACTGTAGCAGGACAAATAGAGAGTGAGCTGGGAAACGATAGCCTCATTTATATGGAGAAGAGGTTTCTTCTTTGAGCACAGGTAATAGGTTCCTGCTAGAAAAAAAGGAACCTACCTATTCAAACAGCCTTATTTCGCAAACAGAAAATCAATTTCGGTGACCGGCACTTAAATGGGCAATTTTCATATGGTATTGTTTTGTGCGAGCTGGGACAAAGCAAGGCTCTGATGTATACATTAACTGTGACAGAAGGAACAGATGAGTTTTGTTGACAAAGGATAAATGATGTGTGGGGTAGGAAATTAGAAAGTGTTATATGGGAAATGTTATTTTGGTGTTGGTTTGTAGTATAGTGTGTCTTTAATATAATTCATATGAAACAACTTTATGTATGTGATTGATTGTATACACTGTATCCCGAAAAGTAAGTTCAAACCAACTATTATTTCAAACAGAACAATCAAAACATTCCCATTGTTGATGCAGGTTCAACCAATTTAGGTTCGGTGTCAACAACTCTGACCCTAGGCCTATCCCCTAACAAAACACAGATAATTGCACCCATTTCATTCCACTGCATACTTTTGCGTGCAGTGTCTTGTTTTGTGATGTGCAAATATGGGTTCAACTAAAGTTACACTGACAAATTAGCTGAATATTACAACAATGTGAAAATAGCTTTTGAACGATAGTATGTATCCTAAAGTACATTATCACTCTGGGTCTAAAATGCACGGCGCTCTCTCTTCAGACAGAAAGTGTCTCGTTCCGCCTAGGTAAAATTGTTTTCCATTATCACAGTGGAAAAACCCATGCATGAGTTCTATAAGCCTGTAAGCACTATGAGAAGGACCTCTCTTTACCCTGACACATTTGCCTGAATACGCACACTGAGTGAGGACAGGAAATAAGTGGCTTCACAGGTCTTGAGTCCACACAACATCTTCTGCGTATGACAGAGTGGGGAGCAGGTTCAGAGACAGAGCCCTGGAGCCCAGATCAAAGCCCATGTCTGATATAATGGGCAATCAGCGTCCAGGAAAGGTTTGTGGGTAGGTTAAATACCAATGTGTCACACAAGGCAGATCGATTGGACACGGCATTTCCATTGGGGGGGACTTGAATAGCCGCCGCTCCCTCGGCGTCACACATCCAATGTCCGATGTCATTTGATGGCTAATGACATATAGACCCGGGTGATTGCAGGTCCTTGTGCGTTCATAACTGAAAACCAGGAGAGCAATACAGGGTCCATCTACTGTGATGGGCCGGAAATCAGATGCCTCCTCACTTGAACGATTGTCAATCATATGGAGAGGGTCGAAAGGCTTCCTGGAAGATGACCACAGTAATAACAAACATCAAGGTGGAAACGATTCACTGTCTCCATTTTGGTGGACCCACTGTTCCATCCAGACACACTTAAGTAGTCACCTGTCTGAACCTGATGGAGTGAGTGTGTGTGTGTGTGTGTGTATGTGGACCATAAGTCCCCATAAGCATAGTAAACCAACAAAAATTGGGGACATTTTATTAGTCCCCACGAGGTCAAATGCTATTTCTAGGGGGTTTAAAGTTTGAATTAGTGTTAGGGTTTTTCAATTACGTTAAGGGTTAGGAGCTAGGATTAGTTTTAGGGTTAGAGTTAGGAGCTAGGGTTAGGTTTAGGGTTATGTTTTTTGTTAAGTTTAGGGTTAGGGTAAGGTGAAGGGTAAGAGTACGGGTTAGGTTTAGGATTAGGGGTAGGGAAAATAGGATTTTGAATGGGACTGAATTGTGTGTCCCCACAAGGTTAGCTGTACAAGACTCTGTGTGTGTGTGTGTGTTCATGTGCGTGCGTGCGTCTGTGGGTTGTCCATTCACCAGAAAGCTATACATTTGGAGTCCACACCTACTCTTGGCTGGTTTCACCAAAGGGAGTTTTCATCTCTAATTTAATGCAGGAAAAAAGTCAAACGCAGAAAAGCAGAGAGGGTTATTTTTCAGCACCTTAGTGCTAATTGAACTATTTTCCAATTTCCCTGAGCCCAAAGGGCACAGCACCAACACATAACACAAAGGAAAACAAATGGGTCCCTTCAGAGAACAAACACCGTAAATCCTGCTCTCTGCATAATGTTCTTTAAAGGTTCTTTAAATGTATTTGTACCATTTAAGAATAAAAAGTTATCATGTTCATGTTTATATTGTTATATTGCGATATGCAATATTGTGCTATAACAATCCACATTTCAATCAATAAAATGTATGTACCTTTGGATGTAAATGGTAGGACTACATGATCAACCAATAAAATATTAAGTTATACTCAAGTTGAAATTTTAACCAATACACTTACTGTATACTCAGTTAACCAATCTTACGTATGCTGCAATTCAAAGTTTAGCTGCAATGTGTGGAATTCAAAATAACCTCAATAGATATGTGAAGTATTGGAACAGAAGGCTCATTTGGATATTGACAGCAACTATCCCCACAACGTGCAGAAATGCTCTACTTGAGAAACTAAACTTCAAACCAGATATTAGCTCAGAAATGAGAACTCCACTGTGCTTTTCTCTAGCCTGATCTAAGTCTATATTTTCATTCTCCCCAGGTGAAATAAACATGTCATAACAACGATTGAAGGAGAAAGGGAGGAGGAAGGATGAAGGAAGCGGGATGTCAATGTTGTCGGGTGGGTTTTTATCGGACGGACAGAGGCTGGACCCTGCAGAGTCAGGATAGATCGAAGAGCCTGGGGAGAAAGAGGAGAGATAAAAAGAGGCTGAAGTCTGAGGGTTGAATAGAAGTGGCTGGGATCGCATCCAGAAGGAGATATCAGGGAGACAGGAGAGATGTCGGGGGTGATAGGAGTCTGAGGAGAGGAGGAAGAGAAGGACAGAGGAGAAAGTGATTGTCCCATCCTCTGGATAAGAGCTAACGGGAAAGACAGGGGGATGGAACGAGGGAGCGCTCCAAGCACAGCTTCTTATTTACCTCCTTGTTTTTATGTTGCTTTCATGTTTTCAGGGCTCACTATTTCCACTTAAGACGTATTAGGTCATATGGGTTATAACTATGAGGCGTTTCACGATGAGAAATACCTACATGAGAACTACGTTGCATTTTCTACAGCCTCTCTAATGTCTTATGCACTGACTTGAAGATGCTTCAGGAAGGAAGATATCATGTAAATTCAACCATAATTCATGAAGTGTATATTCAAATAATGTTGATAATTTCAGACATGTTTTGCATCATACACCTTATGGGCTGAATACCTAAGCTAACCCTTGGTGGAGATCTGTATGAGGACATTCATAGATTTAGCTGAGGATCGGGGGTGGGAGAGAAGTCATTTTTGAATAACTGCAGGAGCTACGGTACTGCTCCTTGCAGTTGGTAAACATACTTTAATTGAGACGTGCGAGAAACAGATGGCCGTGTTGACCTCAGTGTGCCATTCCAAATGCACATATCTTCTAAGCTGTGGGCATTATCCGATGACAGGGTCATTTAGATTAGGCTGACTCTTATCTTCTCCGTGCCAAACTACCTTCCATTGTAAATGCTTAAAAACCTCTTAATACGTATCCGGCCCTTTAAAAGAAAAATTAGCCGAAAATGACATACCCAAATCTAACTGTCTGTAGCTCAGGACCTGAAGCAAGGATATGCATATTCTTCATACAATTTGAAAGGAAATACTTTGAAGTTTGTGGAAATATTAAATTAATGTAGCAGAATATAACACATTAGATCTGGTAAAAGATAATAGAAAATAAAAAAAACTTTTTTTTTTTGTGTTTTCTTGTACCATCATCTTTGAAATGCAAGAGAAAGGCCATAATGTTAAATCACAGTTGCCTATGTTAGCTCAAGGTTTAATTAATGAATCCAGTCTTATTGTTTTTTTTTTAAAGGATTGCATGTAAATCCATTCCTATTAAATCTAGGTATTGTTCTGGCATCGCAAGCAAAAATATTCTAGGCACAGTGTCCCACTGTCACCAAAGAACAAGTATACATCTGGTACACAAAGACACTTCTGTATTTCACAGAAATCTCATGACATCAAATCTTCTTTGTGAATAAAGACACACAATACTTCAGGGACTATTTTTTTTGATGATTCTGTAAAATAATTATTTCTACAGGACACACCTGGCAAACAAATCGATAGCTTCGAGTAAATGTCACGGCCCAAAAGTTTGAGTGAAAGTCCAATCACTGTACTGTCTGTGCAGACCAAACACCAGATACCTGTCAAAATGATTTGTTATTCAAGGCTACTGTCTGCCAGATCAATGTGTCACAACAACAAGGAAACCCTTTGAGCCAGATGGCAGGTATGGCAGATGTGGTAAATAGTCCCGTATCTGACCTCCAACGCTCCTTTGAGGATGACTCCTGGATAATAGGGTGTGATTCGTGGGCTGTTGGTGCTGTCAGAGAGACCGCGGGAGCAGAGACAGGTTTGGAGGTGGCTATACAGGGTTCTGTGGATGGCAGTGTCAAGGTGCAGGTCTTGTAGGTATTGTTAAAGATGTGTCACCGGTTCAGAGAAGCCACGTGACGAGACACAGGAGGACAGGAGCATAGAGTACTGAGCTTTGAAGCTTACTGTTAGGGGTGTGGACGAGGGATGCAGAAAGCATCACATACTTCCGTCTTTCCATGTACAAAACCCCACCGTATGTATAATTCAACAAAGACACTACAGATGGTGGGTTGGGGTGGTTGCGAAAGTCTGCTCGGAGTGAAAACATGTTTGTATTTGGACCGGAGGCACCTGTATTTACTTATGCAGCGGTGGCAAGCTTTTAACATTTTTTGTTTTGTTGAAATATGCATTTAGGTCTATTTTTAACCCACCTGTAGGCTAGAATTGCAGTCTATAATGTCAATTTGAGTGTAGCTACAGTCATAGCTCGGTTGACAGATTGGCATCCAAATGGCTCAGATGTCATGTTAGCCTCACAACACCGTAAGGCTTTAGTCCATTCTATATTGAGTGAATTTAAACGCTTTTTAAATGCATTGCACTAAAACGGTAACATTCCCAAGTTGCACCAACCATTAGCCAGTATATCAATATAGAAAGAATAGAGAAAGCACAGCTTAACATTAGTCAATGGCTATTTTTTGCCATAATTCTCTGGGTGCCAATATCCTTCACAGCACTGTTCATTGGCTCTCCGACTGACGATTATGGGGGATGTGAAGTACTGGAAAGGTTTTTGAGGAATTCTCTCAGATCTTTTTTTCAACCAGTCTGAAATACTTTTTAACTTTCAGTGTGGCAATGGGAAAGTATTAGAATTAAAGTTTGTGAAAGAAACCGCAAACTTTATATTATGTTGCCCATCCACGCTTCGCTGTTTTTATCCCACATCATTGTGAAAGGAACACAACTGTGATCTGCAGTGGCTGAGTGCATCTCTGAGAAAATAGCATTAGCTCTGCACGTTGGCTGGTCTGTCGGCATCAGATAGCCTTTTAAAAGCCTGGATGCACTTTATCAGACTGAAGACCTTCAAGAAAGTTTGGGTGAAGCTTTCTCAAGGATACATCCTGGACCTTGGTCTTTAGTGTGGAGTGTGTGGTGATGATTATACTGTCTACTTTCAGGGGTGTAGGGTGAAGTTTCCCCTAAACGCTGATCTTGGGTCAGTTTAGCATTTCCCCCCACTAACAGTTAAAGGGGCAAACAGCAGTTGCTGTATACATTTTTGGACATAGAAATGAATTAAATATACCCATTGATTATTGAAGAATATAACTTATAAATTCCTAATGAGCTTAGTTCAACTGTCGTACCCCATCAGAATGCAAAATATACAGTGTCTTCATATCCATTCATACTTCATGACCTATTCCACATTTTGGTGTGTTGAATTCAAAATTGATTAAAGAGATTTTTTCTCTCTCACCGATCAACACACAATACCCCAGAATGACAAAGTGAAAACATGTTTTTTGACATTTTTGCAAATGTACTGAAAATGAAATACAGAAATACCTAATTTACAAACTGTAAGTATTCAACACCCCTGAGTCAATACTTGGTAGAATCAACTTTGTCAGTGATTGCAGCTGTGAGTATTTCTGAGTAAGTCTTCAAGAGCTTTCCACACCTGGATTGTGTAACATTTTTCCATTATTCTTGGTTGTGGATCATTGCTTGACAGCCATTTTCATATCTTGCCATAGATTTTCAAACAGATTTAAGTCAGAAACATTCACTGTCTTCCTTGTAAGCAACTCCAGTTGCATTGTGTTTTAGGATATTGTCCTGCAGAAAGGTGCATTCCTCTCCCAGTGTCTGGTGGAAAGCAGATTGAACCTGTTTTCCTTTAGGATTTTGCCTGTGCTTAGCTCCATTCCATACTTTTTTTACTGTGAAAAACTCCACAGTCCTTAACGATACCAAATACAGGTGTGCCAAGCTTGTAGAATCATACCCAAAAATACTCATGGCTGTAATCGCTGCCAAAGGTGCTTCAACAAATTACTGAGTAAAGGGTCTGGATACTTATGTAAATGAAATATTTCAATTTGCAAAACGTTCTTACAAACCTGTTTTTGCTTTGTCATTATTGGGTATTGTGTGTTGATTGATGAGTGAAAAAAAATGATTTAATACATTTTAGAATAAGGCTGTACCGTAACAAAATGTGGAAAAACCATGTTGTCTGAATACTTTCCAAAGGCACTGTATGTCTACGTATCTCTGAACACCATCCAGTTTTGATTTCTACCTGTCATATACAGTGCCTTGCGAAAGTATTCAGCCCCCTTGAACTTTGCGACCTTTTGCCACATTTCAGGCTTCAAACATAAAGATATAAAACTGTATTTTTTTGTGAAGAATCAACAACAAGTGGGACACAATCATGAAGTGGAACGACATTTATTGGATATTTCAAACTTTTTTAACAAATCAAAAACTGAAAAATTGGGCGTGCAAAATTATTCAGCCCCTTTACTTTCAGTGCAGCAAACTCTCTCCAGAAGTTCAGTGAGGATCTCTGAATGATCCAATGTTGACCTAAATGACTAATGATGATAAATACAATCCACCTGTGTGTAATCAAGTCTCCGTATAAATGCACCTGCACTGTGATAGGTCCGTAAAAAGCGCAGAGAGCATCATGAAGAACAAGGAACACACCAGGCAGGTCCGAGATACTGTTGTGAAGAAGTTTAAAGCCGGATTTGGATACAAAAAGATTTCCCAAGCTTTAAACATCCCAAGGAGCACTGTGCAAGCGATAATATTGAAATGGAAGGAGTATCAGACCACTGCAAATCTACCAAGACCTGGCCGTCCCTCTAAACTTTCAGCTCATACAAGGAGAAGACTGATCAGAGATGCAGCCAAGAGGCCCATGATCACTCTGGATGAACTGCAGAGATCTACAGCTGAGGTGGGAGACTCTGTCCATAGGACAACAATCAGTCGTATATTGCACAAATCTGGCCTTTATGGAAGAGTGGCAAGAAGAAAGCCATTTCTTAAAGATATCCATAAAAAGTGTTGTTTAAAGTTTGCCACAAGCCACCTGGGAGACACACCAAACATGTGGAAGAATGTGCTCTGGTCAGATGAAAATAAAATTGAACTTTTTGGCAACAATGCAAAACGTTATGTTTGGCGTAAAAGCAACATAGCTGAACACACCATCCCCACTGTCAAACATGGTGGTGGCAGCATCATGGTTTGGGCCTGCTTTTCTTCAGCAGGGACAGGGAAGATGGTTAAAATTGATGGGAAGATGGATGGAGCCAAATACAGGACCATTATGGAGGAAAACCTGATGGAGTCTGCAAAAGACCTGAGACTGGGACGGAGATTTGTCTTCCAACAAGACAATGATCCAAAACATAAAGCAAAATCTACAATGGAATGGTTCAAAAATAAACATATCCAGGTGTTAGAATGGCCAAGTCAAAGTCCAGACCTGAATCCAATCGAGAATTGCTCTCCATCCAACCTCACTGAGCTCGAAGTGTTTTGCAAGGAGGAATGGGAAAAAATGTCAGTCTCTCGATGTGCAAAACTGATAGAGACATACCCCAAGCGACTTACAGCTGTAATCGCAGCAAAAGGTGGCGCTACAAAGTATTAACTTAAGGGGGCTGAATAATTTTGCACGCCCAATTTTTCAGTTTTTGATTTGTTAAAAAAGTTTGAAATATCCAATAAATGTCGTTCCACTTCATGACTGTGTCCCACTTGTTGTTGATTCTTCACAAAAAAATGCAGTTTTATATCTTTATGTTTGAAGCCTGAAATGTGGCAAAAGGTCGCAAAGTTCAAGGGGGCCGAATACTTTCGCAAGGCACTGTATTTTTTAATTGTGCTGTAATGTTTCACAAAAGTTCTGAACCTTTCTATTCTCATAGTTTCTACAGATTGTATATTAAAGAGTATTATTATATTATTGTTCGATTGACTATAACTTTTTAAATCACCCAGCAGTGCTATTTGCAGAGTTAGCTCCAGGTAAATGTTGATATTATTCAATTATTCCTGAACCTACGACAAAAACGAGCTACATATGGGCAGTACCGAAACAAGTGATCTTATGATTCTGTCTCTTCCCAGCAAAATCTGCAGAGCTGGGATGGTTGTATCCCCCATAACATTCTATTGGTTGCAAAAATGTTGTATAATAATTTAAATTGAAAAATGCCAAGTTTTGAATCCAGCGTAGTTTTGTGTTTCAGTTCAGAAACCATGTGCCATAGTATAGGTACATCGAACCTTGCAACCTTTAAGGCACAGATGCACATTTTTTGGTCCTTAAATGAAACTGCTATACTTTATTATTTATCATATTTTCCTTAATTCAGTTTTGGTCTTTAATGCAGGGCCGACAGACAAGTTCCTTTCTTTCTCCCCCTTCCACTTGCCTCTTTGATATTGGCGGAAATGCTTCAATTAGTTGGTTGTAATTTTGGATAGAGCAGACATTTCCATATATTTTTGTTAGCTGCATGTGTGACATAACTCCACCAGTCCTATTTATGATATAATTTACAAAGATTATACAGTTTTTTTTATTTCCAAAAATAATGATGATCAATTAGTATATTTGCGTCTAACCGTAACATTTGTTGTAATATTTGTTCTGTCTTTTCTGGTTGATTAAACTGAAATTCCAACAAGTTTTCTTTTCAAATAGCAATATTTTGGAGATTATTTCCCTTTAGGTTAGTGAATTAGGTTAGTATTGTGGAGTGACTACAACGTTGTTGATCCATCCTCAGTTTTCTCCTATCACAGCCATTAAACTTTGTAACTGTTTTAAAGTCACCATTGGCCTCTTGATGAAATCCCTGAGCGGTTTCCTTCCTCTTTGTCAACTGAGTTAGGAAGGACTTCCGTAGCTTTATAGTACTGGGTGTATTGATACAACATCCAAAGTTTATTAACAACTTCACAATTTTTTAAATGTATCAACTGTACCAATAGGTGCCCTTCACTGCTCGACTGAGGGACCTTACAGATAATTGTATGTGTGGGGTACAGAGTTGAGGTAGTCATTAAAAAACCACGTTAAACACTATTATTGCACAGAGTGAGTCCATGCAACTTATTCTGTGACTTGTTAAGCACACTTTTACTCATTAACTTATTGAGGCTTGCCATAATACAGGAGTTGAATACTTATTGACTTAAGACATTTACATTTAAAAACAAAACATAATGGAGTATTGTTTGTAGACCATTGACAAAACAATCTACATTTAATTCATTTTACATTCAGGCTGTAACACAACAACATTTTGAAAGAGTCAAGGGGTGTGAATACTTTCTGAAGGCACTGCATGTAGCATGCTCCGAACGCCTGTGTGTAATGGAAGAAGGCCGCCAGAAACGCGTTGTCACTGAAAAAATATACTGTAGGCTGAAACTGTGATAAAGCCGGTTAAAACAATGTAAGTGTATTTTTTGCTTTGTGAAATTATTTTGATGTGATATGAAAGTAAAGGGCTTTATGTTTTCTAGAACCATATCGTAATTTTTAAACAATTTACTTTTAGATGGAGTATTTGGCTGTTTTGGCTGCCAGAGCCAGTTTACTTCTGAACATAACATAAGATCCTTGGACGGTAGGCTCATTAAGAGTACATCGTGGGCTAACACCAGGCATTCTTGTGAGTAAACTGAAATTCAATTGGGTTTGCTATAAATTCTGGAGCTGCCAAGGTTTTTTTTCATGTAGAAGTACACTCGTGTTTTATGTTGAAAAGGTTGTTAAAGAACGGTGTCCTTGCAGTGTCTCTCTCACCTTCAACACATTCAGATTGATGTCGTAATTTCCGGAGCATCTAAAAGCATTTATTTGTCAGATGCCTTGCTGTTTAGGTTGCACATAGTGCCGTGTAAACTCATTAACACCTCTGTTGCACACTCACCCCTGAACCATAAATCAGACTATGCATTTATAAAACCTTTATAGTTCATGGCACTGCCATTTCTAGCCTGTATACAATAACTGGAAATGACTGTCAAGGGAAATACTTTGTATCCAATCACTTATACTCTACTTCTACATTTTAAAGAGACACTCCACTCGTTACAGAAGTAAACAAATAATGTTGTTATTGTTGCAACAACATGATTGAGGCTTGTTTTTAAAAAGTTGGTTTTCGGGCAGTTTAGCCACACATGTTTGAGCTGGGGTCTGACTGAGGAAGAGGCACTGGTAGTCATCAAGATAATTGAGACGTATGCCTTAACCAACATGTGTCTCAATAGGAAGCTAACGATATCTTATGAATCCTATAATGTATAGGTATATTAGCCAAGGGCGTAGGAGCTGGGGGGGGGACATGTCCTCCCCAATGATAGAAGCAGATAACCCCCCAATAAAAAAAGTTGGCATTTTCTTTGAGGGACACTTATTTTGAACAGGTCACTTCTCTGTGTCACTTCTCTGCCCACATTGACTACTGAGTACTGGTCTCTTTCACCCCAGACAATAGCAATCAGTCAATATAATCGAGAACTATCATCAGAAATCACGTGATATGAATCAGACAGTGGGGCGCCACCTGTCCCACTAGTTGGTCGGAAGGTTAAAATCAACATTTCATATCATGATGTAGATGTGCTGTATTGACAATGACACAATAATGCAAGATCATATTTCCAGCATGGCCGACAACCAGACCTCTGTTGCCTGCCATAGGAAGCAAAATGGTCATTAAGAAATAATAAGTGAGCAAAACATTTGCAGCTCATAAATTAATACAATAATTTAAAACATAGATTTAAACGTCACCTCTGAACAAGCTCCTTTCAACTCGTGGCCCAACTGGCTAGTTTGACTGACATTGCTAGCCCGCGGTCGTGTTGGAAGTTGCAGATTCAACACGGGTGCGTTCCAGGTGGACTTCATTGTGTCTGCTTCTATTATGGCTGTGTTATAATGCTTGGATAGTCAAATCAGTTTCCTTGATCTTCTGATTTTGTTTGAGGATAATGTGCTGTACAATGATCTTCACAGGAATCCTTATGATCGTAACAGTTTGATGAGGGCGGATAGCTGTCACCCACTTTCTTTGAAAAAGAGTTTGCCCTACAGCTAATTCTGTTTTATCAAAATAATTTAAAAAAAAAATCAGATTGACAGAAATATGGCTGTGACGCAAAGAAAATTCAAGGAGAGGGGGTACAAAAATGGTCAGATTAATACTGCCATTGAGAAAATCCAAAACAAATCAGGACATGACCTCTTTCATGGACAGTCTCACAAATAGAAGCATTCTTGCATCCTCGCCAACCACTATTCAAAGTGCTCTGAACAAATTAAGGCAATCGTTCACAATTATTGGCACATTCTAAGATCCGATGACTGTATCGGTAATATGAATACGACCCTCCCTTGGTCGTATTCTCGCGGTGCAGAAATCTCAGAGATCAATTGGGAAATTCAGATTTACCACCCCAAAATAGCCCTGCACAACGTCTATTTGCACCTCTACATGATGGAAACTACAAGTGTAACTGCTGCGCTCAATGCAATGGCACTTACAATGTAGATCCTTCAAACACCCCCAAACAGGGAAACAGATCCCAATCAAAAGTGTTATCACGTGCTCCACTAAGGCAGTTATTTATTTTATAACTTTTCCTTGTGGTAAAAATTATGTGGGTAAAACTAAGCGCAAATTAAAAGTACGAATCTTGGCGCATCGTAGCACCATTAGGTGCAAAAACTCGACGTACACAGTTGCCGCCAACTTTTTGGAAGCGAACCATTCGATTTTGTCCCTTAAGTTATATTATTATATTACTTGTGCGGCATCGAACATGTCACCCTCCCTAGGGAAGGGGGTGACCTCAACAATTTGTTAAAATGAGAGGCTGCCTGGATCTTTAATTTAAAGACCCTTGCTCCCATCGGTCTCAACGTAGACTTTGATCTGAAGCCGTTCTTGTGATTATTGTGATTTTGCTATTTATGGTAAATGTTTGTAAGCCTATGTAGCCAAATTGTATCTATGATCACATGCTATCCATTCATGTTTTTTGTATGTTCTATTTATATCTGAAAATTAACCAGTAATATCAAGCCACACCCGGACATGATTACAGACACCTGTGTGTGTCAAATCAAATCAAATCAAATGTATTTATATAGCCCTTCGTACATCAGCTGATATCTCAAAGTGCAGTACAGAAACCCAGCCTAAAACCCCAAACAGCAAGCAATGCAGGTGTAGAAGCACGGTGGCTAGGAAAAACTCCCTAGAAAGGCCAAAACCTAGGAAGAAACCTAGAGAGGAACCATGCTATGTGGGGTGGCCAGTCCTCTTCTGGCTGTGCCAGGTGGAGATTATAACAGAACATGGCCAAGATGTTCAAATGTTCATAAATGACCAGTATGGTCGAATAATAATAAGGCAGAACATTTGAAACTGGAGCAGCAGCACGGCCAGGTGGACTGGGGACAGCAAGGAGTCATCATGTTAGGTAGTCCTGGGGCATGGTCTCAGGGCTCAGGTCAGTTGAAACTGGAGCAGCAGCATGGCCAGGTGGACTGGGGACAGCAAGTAGTCCTCATGTCAGGTAGTCCTGGGGCATGATCCTAGGGCTCAGGTCCTCCGAGAGAGAGAAACAAAGAGAGAAAGAGAGAATTAGAGAAAGCACACTTAAATTCACACAGGACACCGAATAGGACAGGAGAAGTACTCCAGATATAACAAACTGACCCTAGCCCCCCGACACATAAACTACTGCAGCATAAATACTGGAGGCTGAGACAGGAGGGGTCAGGAGACACTGTGGCCCCATCGAAGGACACCCCAGGACAGGACAAAACAGGAAGGACATAACCCCACCCACTTTGCCAAAGCACAGCCCCCACACCACTAGAGGGATATCTTCAACCACCAACTTACCATCCTGAGACAAGGCTGAGTATAGCCCACAAAGATCTCCACCATGGCACAACCCAAGGGGGGGCGCCAACCCAGACAGGATGACCACATCAGTGAATCAACCCACTCAGGTGACGCACCCCCTCCAGGGACGGTATGAGAGAGCCCCAGTAAGCCAGTGACTCAGCCCCCGTAATAGGGTTAGAGGCAGAGAATCCCAGTGGAAAGAGGGGAACCGGCCAGGCAGAGACAGCAAGGGCGGTTCATTGCTCCAGAGCCTTTCCGTTCACCTTCCCACACCTGGGCCAGACTACACTCAATCATATGACCCACTGAAGACCCACTTTGACACTATATAAACTAGTGACCCGCAGTGGTTGTCAATCTGGTTTCCGAGCCGGTCACGGGTGTACCTCAGCCACGCTCAAGGTACTAAACGATATCATAACCGCCATCGATAAAAGACAGTACTGTGCAGCCGTCTTCATAGACCTTGCCAAGGCTTTCGACTCTGTCAATCACCGTATTCTTATCGGCAGACTCAGTAGCCTCGGTTTTTCGGATGACTGCCTTGCCTGGTTCACCAATTACTTTGCAGACAGAGTTCAGTGTGTCAAATCGGAGGGCATGCTGTCCGGTTCTCTGGCAGTCTCTATGGGGGTGCCACAGGGTTCAATTCTCGGGCCGACTCTTTTCTCTGTATATATCAATGATGTTTCTCATGCTGCGGGCGATTCCCTGATCCACCTCTACGCAGACGACACCATTCTATATACTTCCGGCCCGTCCTTGGACACTGTGCTATCTAACCTCCAAACGAGCTTCAATGCCATACAGCACTCCTTCCGTGGCCTCCAACTGCTCTTAAACGCTAGTAAAACCAAATGCATGCTTTTCAACCGTTCGCTGCCTGCACCCGCACGCCTGACCAGCATCACCACCCTGGATGGTTCCGACCTTGAATATGTGGACATCTATAAGTACCTAGGTGTCTGGCTAGACTCTAAACTCTCCTTCCAGACCCATATCAAACATCTCCAATCGAAAATCAAATCAAGAGTCGGCTTTCTATTCCGCAACAAAGCCTCCTTCACTCACGCCGCCAAACTTACCCTAGTAAAACTGACTATCCTACCGATCCTCGACTTCGGCGATGTCATCTACAAAATTGCTTCCAACACTCTACTCAGCAAACTGGATGCAGTTTATCACAGTGCCATCCGTTTTGTCACTAAAGCACCTTATACCACCCACCACTGCGACTTGTATGCTCTAGTCGGCTGGCCCTCGCTACATATTCGTCGCCAGACCCACTGGCTCCAGGTCATCTACAAGTCCATGCTAGGTAAAGCTCCGCCTTATCTCAGTTCACTGGTTACGATGGCAACACCCATCCGTAGCACGCGCTCCAGCAGGTGTATCTCACTGATCATCCCTAAAGCCAACACCTCATTTGGCCGCCTTTCGTTCCAGTTCTCTGCTGCCTGTGATTGGAACGAATTGCAAAAATCGCTGACATTGGAGACTTTTATCTCCCTCACCAACTTCAAACATCTGCTATCTGAGCAGCTAACCGATCGCTGCAGCTGTACATAGTCTATTGGTAAATAGCCCACCCATTTTCACCTACCTCATCCCCATACTGTTTTTATTTATTTATTTTTCTGCTCTTTTGCACACCAATATCTCTATCTCTACCTTTACATAACCATCTGATCTTTTATCACTCCAGTGTTAATCTGCATAATTGTAATTATTTGCCTACCTTCTCATGCCTTTTGCACACAATGTATATATAGACTCCCCTTTTTTCTACTGTGTTATTGACTTGTTAATTGTTTACTCCATGTGTAACTCTGTGTTGTCTGTTCACACTGCTATGCCTTATCTTGGCCAGGTCGCAGTTGCAAATGAGAACTTGTTCTCAACTAGCCTACCTGGTTAAATAAAGGTGAAATAAAAAAATAAAATAAAAAATTATACGCTGATGAAGACAGCTTGTTGGTTATTAGGTTATTAAATTATTGCATCTGAGCTCCTGGAGTGTGCGGCTCCCCTTTTCTTTTTCAAGTGATCTACTCTGCTGTCAAACACCTCGCCTAAACAGGTGTACATTTCTTTTGAATCCAAACGCTTGAATAGTTAACATAACAGATGAGCATAATAGCTACAGATTATTTAATTATTTGATGATTTATTGGTCTAAATTTTTTTTACAAATCACTATTGCAGGGCTGACCAACCAGTTAGTTAGGTGTGCTAGATAAGGGGTTGAACAAAAACCTAAACTCCCCAGGTGGTAAGAGTAGGCAACAACACGTCTGCCATGCTGATCCTGAAAACACTGGGGCCCCTCAGGGGTGTGTACTTAGTCCCCTCCTGTATTCCCTGTTCACCCACGACTGCGTGGCCAAACACAACTCCAACACAATCATTAAGTTTGCTGACGACACAACAGTGGTAGGCCAGATCACCAACAACGATGAGATGGCCTATAGGGAGGAGGTCATAGAACTGGCAGTGTGGTGCCAGGACAACAACCTCTCCCTCAATGTGAGCAAGACAAAGGAGATGATTGTGGACTACAGGAAAAGGCGGGCCGAACAGGCCCCCATTAACATCAACGGGGCTGTAGTGTAGCGGGTCGAGAGTTTCAAGTTCCTTGGTGTCCACATCACCAACTAACTATCATGGTCCAAACATACCAAGACAGTCGTGAAGAGGCCTCAGCCTCCGCACCTGGTTTCCAGCAACCCGCCCGAACTTCCCCTGACCTGCACTCCATCTCCCCCCAGTGCTTCAATAAATACCTTGGTTACCTCATCCCAGTCTCCTCGTCTGAGTCTGCTCTTGGGTTCCCCTGTTCCACTCCGTGTAACAAGGAAACTGTGGAGATGTCACCATGAGGTCATCTGTATATTTTAAAACAGCTAAAGAGTTCAATGGCTATGATAGGAAAAAACTGAAGATGGATCAACAAAATCGTAGTGACTCCACAATAATGACCTAAATGACAGAGTGAAAAGAAGAATCAAAATATACCAAAACATGCATATGTATGCAACAAAGCACTAAAGTTGCTGCAAAAGAACATGGCAAAGGAATACACTTTTTGACATAAATGCAAAGCCTTATGTTTGGGGCAAATCCAAAACATCACAGAGTAACTCCCTCTTTATTTTCAAGCATGGTGGTGGTGGCATCATGTAATGGGTATGCTTGACATCGGCAAAGACTGGGGAGTTTTTCAAGCAAAATCCTAGAGGAAAACCTGCTTTACAGAAAATAATTTAACTTTCAGCAGAACAATAAACTACAACACAATCATATCTACACTGGAGTAGTTTACCAAGAAGACAGTGAATGTTCCTGGCCAAGTTACATTTTAACTTGAATCTGCTTGAAAAACTATGGCAAGACTTGAAAATTGCTGTCTAGCCATGATCCATCCCCAACACCTTGACAGAGCTTGAAGAATTTTGAAAAGTATAATGGGCAAATATTGCACAATACTTGTGTTTATAGGTCTTATGAGACTTACCCAAGAAGTGTCACGGCTGTAATCGCTACCAAATGTGTTACTAACATGTATTGACTCTGGGGCGTGAATACTTATCTAATCAAGATATATTAGTGTTTACATTTCATTAGTCTTTAAAGAATGTTCACATTTTTTTCTTACACTTGACATTACTGTGACAAGATTGCGTTTAGAGGTATGTGAAGGGGTCAGGCGCAGGAGAGCAGAGATGTCCAAGATGCGTATTTTAATGGGCAAGTCCACAAACGTACAGGTAAGGTACAATACCAAAATAAAACGCCCTCGACAACAGAGAAACCCGTTACTCACGAAAGGAGGAAAAAACAACGCTCCTAAATTTATACACACTCAGTATAAATACGTGAAAACAAAATAGGCACAACCTTAACGAGCAACATCACACGAATAATCCCGCACAAACCTAGGCAGGCAACAGGGGTAATTATACACACAGAAATGAAGGCAAATGAAACCATTTGTGAAAGAACCAAAGACAAAACAAACAGAAAAGGAAAAAAAGGATCGGTGATGGCTAGTAGGTCGGCAACGCCGAGCTCAGTCCAAACAGGGAAAGGAACTACCTTCGGTGGAAGTTGTGACAATTACAGAGTGTTTTGTGTAGATTGTTGACAAAAAAATGACACATTATATACTTTTTAATCCCACTTTGTAACACAATAAAATGTGAAGAAATCTAAGGGGGGTGTATAGTTTCTATAGGCACTGTAAAAAAAAGTGCAAAGGACTAAGTAAGGTTCTTGGCAACTGCCAACACACCACTCCTGGAAAACTAGCTGGCAATTTTGAGTGCTTTCAGCTTAGCTGTCTTTAACTTCATCACAATGATTATGGGTCATGAAGGTGTTAAGACATTGTTTGGAGCTCTCATGATCATGGTAGGAGAGTGACAGCCATGAACAAACAGACAGGCTGACACTATGACAGTGGGTGGGGCCCCAATGCCCTGCCAAGGGTGGGGCCCCAAAAGGCTAGAGGAGGCGTTGGTCTGACTGTGTCCTGTCCTGACCTTAGTTCCTTTTTTATGTCTCTGTTTCAGTTTGGTCAAGGCGTTCTCTGATTGAGAACCATACTTAGGTAGCCTTTTCCCACCTGTGTTTTGTGGGTAGTTGTTTTCTGTGTCTCTACCAGAGGTTATATTTACTCAATATCATCATATTTGTTAACAGTACTCTAAAACATTAAGTGATAAGAAATCTTATTGACATATGAGTTAGTCCTACTTTTATGATTTGAGTTCTACTGACTGTTAGATATGTTTGAGTAGCCACTACTCAAATTCTTTAATGAGTTGGGCAGTTACTTTTTACAGTGTGTATTGCATGTGCTAACTTCATGCAGGAGAGATACAGCCATGATGATACCCACAGATGGACGGGAAAACAGGCAGAGAGAACGACAGGCCACAAACCAACAGGTAAGATAGTGAGACGTGCCACTCTTTGCTGATAGAGGTCATAGACTAACGTTCTGTCATAGTGTGAATCAATTTGAATTATCATATACTATATGATATTATGATCTTTGGTTAAATGATAGCAGCTTCAATCTAGAGGGTGTATTGCATGTGTTAATTTCATGCAGGAGAGAGGGAAGTCATGATATTTTATTTTTGATAATTGCGTAGAGTGGAAATGGATTAATTTCACTTTGACCTTTCAGGTCTACCTTTAAAACTAGAAATTTTCCAAAAGTTGCTCCTACACCCCTGATATTGGTGTAAAAGTAAAATTTTGTCAGATGGCTTGTATGCGCTGAAAAACAGCTAGCTATTTGTATCTAGAATATTTTTTATCCTACTATATTTGCAAATGACTGTTTCAGACAAGAAAATACTGAATCCAAACACACTTTCAATTTGCATTCTGATGGACATTGTAATATAAAAGATAAAAGCAACTTAAATCACACTGAACAACTGGCCTACTGTGAGTTGAACAATTCTGAGCGGGTCTAACAAACTACAACGGATGACACAATTATAATAAGTCACAGGTCACAATTCATATGTCCAAGCGGGACTCATTTCTTATGCTCGGCATTGAATCTCCTCCTCACGCCCCTTTACCCGAGCCAGATTCCTATCGGCTCAATCTGAATTAACTATTTTGGGCCGTAGGGATGGATTGAATCCCATCTCGAGGCTGGAGGCAAAGCCTAAGGTGGAGTGATTTGAGAAAGAAGGGAAAATCAATTGCGGCGAGTTGCCAGAGATATAGGCTGTTTATTCTTGGAGAAGGGAAATAAAATAAGTCTGAGGAGATACAAAACACTCTTATCCCTCTGAGGTAATCAGGTTTTACCCACCTTTCCCTATTCAGGGCCCCTTGAAATGGCCAACTTGCAAGGTCGTGACCCTGAATATTTTTCAGGATTTTACCTTCTCTCAAACATTGTACGCAAGAAGGATTAACATTTCTGAAATACCTCTATTAGGTTCATTTCCATTTTTTTCACTTCTGATCTCTCTATTACAGTTGAATAATTTAGAATTGATTTATCCAGATCGAATAAATCGGTGTTTTAAATATGTTCTAGTTGATGAATAAATAATGAATCACGATTAAATTAATGAAAGAAACAGTTTCAATATCGGTATCAACAAACAAGCTCCTAATCATCTATAATACACTAGTAACTACCTAAGGTCCGGATCTCTGTATTAATAACTACATTTATAATTTTTTATAATAACAATATATTTTGTGCACAATAAAGAAAGTCTATTATGGTTCAACATCTAAATATTGACCCAGCATTTATCAAAGCTCAGAACACTTATATTCTTGATCTGACTGAGTTTTAATCGCACCTGCCTCTTTGCGAATGAGTTGAATCATGAATAGTGGTTTGTTTGTTATGTTCACCTGCGTCCTCTGGATTTATAGAACATTAACCACTCTCTCAAATGGCTAACTCCACCCTCTAGTGGTACAGGCCGAGGGCCTGTTTGAAACTCAGTAGTGAGTGTCACAACCAAGGACAGCCCTCGGCGGACCGATTCTGTGAGCTTGTGTGGCCTACCACTTCACGGCTGAGACGTTGTTGCTCCTAAACATTTCCACTTCACAATAACACTGCTTACAGTTGACCAGGGAAGCTCTAGCAGGGCATACATTTGTCACTGAGTTCTTCAGTACGGTCCATTCTATTTCCAATGTTTGTCTATGGAGATTGCATGGCTGTGTGTTCGATTTTGGGGCGGTAGGGTAGCCTAGTGGTTAGAGTGTTGGACTAGTAACCAGAAGATTGCAAGTTCAAATCCCTGCGCTGACAAGGTACAAATCTGTCATTCTGCCCCTGAACAGGCAGTTAACCCACTGTTCCTAGGCCGTCATTGAAAATAAGAATTTGTTCTTAACTGACTTGCCTAGTTAAAAAAATAAATAAAAATACACCTATCAGCAACGGGTGTGGCTGAAATTGGCAAATCCACTAATATGAAGGGGTGTACACAAATCCTGTTAAACACCACTATTGCACACAGTGAGTCCATGCAACTTATTATGTGACTTGTTAAGCACATTTTACTTCTGAACTTATTTAGGCTTGCCATTTCAAAGGGATTGAATACTTAATGAAATTTCAGCTTTTTATATTTAATTAGTAAAAAATGTGTGTAGGTATCACGTTCGTTATAAGGATCGGACCAAGGCGCAGTGTGGTATGCGTGCATTCTTATTTATTTAAAGAATGAACACTGAACAAACTAACAAAATAACAAAACGAAACGTGAAGCTATACAAACCAGTGCTGACAGGCAACTACATATTGACAAGATCCCACAAACACCAAAGGGAAATGGCTACCTACATTTGATCCCCAATCAGAGACAATGATAAACAGCTGCCTCTGATTGGGAACCATATCAGGCCACCATAGACATACATATCACCTAGACCTACAAAAACCCTAGACATACAAAAAACCCTAGACAATACAAAAACTAGCGTACCCACCCTAGTCACGCCCTGACTTAGTCACGCTGTGTCACTGCTGATCATGGCTGGAGATCCCGGACTGGGGACCGTCGCCGGAGACCCCGGGCTTGGGGACCTTCGCTGGAGGTTCCGGACTGTGGACGGTCGTTGGAAGTTCCGGACTGTGGGCCGTCTTTGGAGGTTCTGGACTGTGGCCTGGACTGGGAACTGTTTCCAGAAGCTCTGGACTGGGAACTGTCGCCGGAAGCTTTGGACTGGGAATTGTCGCCGGAAGCTCTGGACTGTGGAGGCGCACTGGAGACCTGATGCGTGGTGCCGAAACTGGTGGTACCGGGCTGAAGACACATCTCAGGGCGAGTGCAGGGAGCACAGGACATACAGGACTGTGGAGGACTGGTGCGTGGGACCGGTCGGTACAGGTGGCACCGCTCTGAAAATACGCACCTCAGGGCAAATGACAGAAAATCTCAATTTAATCAATTTTAAAGTCAGGCAGTAACACATTTTTGGGGGAAAAAGTCAAGGGGTGTGAATACATTCTGAAGGCACTGTTCTTGACAAATGCTTTTGAATTAAAAGAAAATTGTACCTACACATTGAAGAAGGCACCAAAACGTCTGATTACGCTATCCCTGATGCAGTGAAAATAATTTTTAAAAAGTAATAATAATTAAAGAAGCTTTATGCAAGCTTTATCTTTTTGAGTGCAAAACCATTCCACCTTTTTGTTTTATAGGTTTTTCAGCCCCAGGTAGGGCGGCAGGTAGACGGTTAGTGCGTTGGGCCAGTGACCGAAAGGTTGCTGGTTAGAATACCCGAGCCACAAGGTGAAAAATCTGTGGATGTGCCCTAAAAGAAGGCACTTAGCTACTATAACTGACCCTGTAAAACAACAAATGTCAGTATAAGAACAATATATCTGGTTTCATTTGCATAGCTATGAGAAGTCTGCTGAGAATTCCCTCTCCCATAATAATTTCAGACCAAGCACACGTTCCCTGTAGTTGCGGTAGCAAATTCTGCCTCTCCTACTAAATGTTCATTAGGAACAAGTCTATCTCATGAGCAGATGCTCCTCATGACTGGAGGCTGGACTGACCCGCCTCTGTTATCTCCCAACAATCATCTGGGAGAATGCAGTTAGTGCCGGGAAGATAGAAATACATTTTGTGTCAAAACACCCCCACCCTCGATCAGGGGTTAGAAGACCTAGACTGTTAATGCACTCATGATTTAAAGGACACTTCGTTTCCCTGTCATCGTATATGTGCAGGATTTACATTGAAAACGGTTTACGTTCTGTTGGAAAGTAACAGGTTGAATAGATTAAATGCAAATTGATATCATGAAACCAAGATGTTCTTCCCCTGGTTGTGGTTTTCAATAGGCAATAGGGATTCCCCTTTGTTATGTGGTTCCAAATTTCTTCCGTTTAGGAATGATGGCCACTGTGTTCTTGGGGACCTTCAGTGCTGCACACATTTTTTGGTACACTTCCCCAGAACTGTGCCTCGGCACAATCCTGTCTCTGAACTCTACGGACAGTTCCTTTGACTTCATGGCTTGGTTTTTGCTCTGACATGCACTGTCAACTGTGGGACCTTATATAGACAGGCGTGTGTCTTTCAAAATGAGTCCAATCAATAGAGTTTACCACAGGTGGACTTCAATGAAGTTGTAGAAACAGCTCAAGGATGATCAATTGAAACTCAATTTTGAGTCTCATAGCAAAGGTTCTGAATACTTATGTAAAGAAGGTATTTCTGTTTTTAATTTTTAATACATTTGCAAAAAAACTGTTTTTTCTTTGGCATTATGGTGTATTGTGTGTAGATTGGGACAATTTTTTTTACTTAATCCATTTTAGAATAAGGCTGTAATGTAACAAAAGGTGGAAAAAGGGAATACTTTCCGAATGCAATGTACAGGTCCGCCTACCTACAAGTTGGATTGTTCCTGGAAAGTACTGAATAATTAACCTCAACAAACTGAAATGCAAGTCAAGGATACCACACATACTTATTTTATTCAAACACTGCACTGTGTGGTATACAGTAACCACATGTCTGCAAGTATTCACTAAACTGTTCATTGTTCTATATGATTTATTGTTTGACATGTTCCCCAAGCCTTGGATGACTCCCGTCTGATATGACTCCCGTCTGACTCCGATATGACTCCGATATGACTCCCGTCTGATACAAAAAGGTTAAGTATCCCACAGTATCATCAGTTAATCTTTAGATGGGGATATGAGTCATTGCTTATGTGCAACACAACTCGATACTGTCTTATGTTGGGATGCTAGAAGCAGGCAAGCTGTTAGGTCTGTTACAATGTTTCAGCTAGCATTTGATGTCCAACAAATACTAAGTACTGTACATACATAAAGCTAAGGTAGAAATGGGATACTATAAAAAAAAAAAAGTTGTGTTCTAAAATGATTATTATTTTTTAATGGTTTTAATGGATATTTTTCACTCCATATACAAACTTATACAGTACATACGAACAACAACTTACAGACGCACACAAACAACGACTACATCTCATCTGCCCAGATCCGCATGCTCACACCACGTCCCTAGTGTCTGCATTATCGTTTGCCAAATTGTATACATTTGTTTTTTTCAGTCGCCAATGCTACTGCAAATATTTAAATAATAAATAATTACATTTTTCCATTGTGTTAATGATGGCGAATTGATTGTTTTCCAAGTCTTTAGGACATGTTTTCTCAAGATGAGTGATGAGAAGATAATTATCCAGCTTATTGGGTATCTCACCACACCCCCATAAACTTTGTCTTTAAACATGTAGTGTCTTGACACCTGTGAGAGATCCAAAGATCAGGTTGCAATGGATCAGCATCTACAGAGCCCTTTCACCCGCAGAACGGAGGAGGGTTTGGTGTGGGGTTTTTATGACACCTCACGTCAATCGTAAATTGTTGGCAGCAGACAACTCCTTTTGCTCTCTAGTATTTGTGAAGGGAATCTCTTTGTTACAGAAGGTTTTGCTACCCAAAAACCCTAACACCCAACAGTGAACACTGGGACAATATATTTCAACATCCAAATGTGCGGAATGATGAGAGATGGAATATGGGAAATGAATGTCTATTTTGTGATGTCATAAATTTTTTTATAAAAGTGATATAATGAAGATATTATAACTTGAAGAGCTTTCACACTGTGTATATCAGGTTTGCATCCTTTACTTTGGAAATATCAAGGTTGAAGATAATATTTTTATTAAGATAGGAATGTGATTTTAGTTTTCTAACGAGATCATCGTTTTTGATGATGCAGTGCCCCTAAGTAGCCACGCCTGAGGGAGTTCAGAGAGCTTGTCAGTATAACGAAAACCCCAATTTTTACCCAAGTGTATAAAAGACTGAGTTAAGAATGAACATATCAGACTAGAAGGACCACAAGCTGCAGCTAGGTCTACATTGGTCAGGACCTTGAAAATCAACATGCGTTGAAGACGATGAAATAGCCTCTTACAGTACTTAGAACAGCTACTCAACTGTATCTAAGAAATTTAATTTAAGTAGGACCATCCGGTTATTCTCTTCAAATCATCATTGACTATGCTGCTCTTATCACAAAAAAGTTTTAAAAAAGTGCAATCAAAACATTTACTTATTTTGTATAAACCATTCAAGATACAGGACAAACCTGCAGGTCACTTTTGACCTATCCAACAGGATCAATTCTGTTCCTGTCTGACTTATACTTTGCTCTCCATTGAAAGAAAAGACAGCATAGAAGCACTTCCAGTAATAAAACGCTTGAACTTGATACCCTTTGACCACAGCTTTGAAAGACCGACTTCAGGTTAGAGGAGCTAAATACATGTCTACAGGTGTGTGTGTTCGCACCTACGTGTGTGGGTGGCAATTCCACGTTAATGGAATTGCGCTTAGACTGCGATTTTTCACTTAAAATGTATGCCGAACAAAACCATCTATGCACAAGTACTACTTTTAACAATTTACACAGAATATTTGACAAAAACACATTTACTGGAAGAGCTGTGCAGATGGAAAGTTTGTTAACAGAATTTCTGTAAAACTCCCTCAGTTTTTTATGTGTTCACGTTTTCCAATATCTGCTCCGAATTAATAATCATCGATATCTGCAGAAAAAAATGGGTTGTTAGCCATGACATGACACATTGACTTTGAAAAAAAATCTATTTTGGTTATTGAAATACAGTAACGGAATTGTGGTAACGGAATTTCATCACAGGCCCCTGATCTCTACTACACATACATTTAGAGTTTTATTCACTTAATATTTAATAAACAAAATTAATATCAGTAAAAACACCATAACTAATTGATAGGTCTGCCTTTACTTGTTACTTCTGTGAACTTTCATTATTCTACCTCCTCATGAGAGACAAATTAGAAAATATCTTAAAAATATGTGGATTTTTGGTAATGGAATTTCAAGGCACATGGCAATGTTTCTTAAAACCTCTTAGATGTAAAGTGTGGTTCTGCATGGTTCTGGTATCGGTTCCGACTGACATTTCTTCTTATAAATGGATCTGTGGACAGCGTAGATCAAAATGGCTTGCATTAAGCGGTCGCTCTGGCTCTCAAGGACTCATGAGTGTATCTCTTCCACCTGTTTGACGTAGGATGTGAAATCTGACACCACTTGAAGATGGGATGTCCCTCCTACCATTTAATATACTCTTCATACTGTCCATCAACTCTTGGCTGAACCCTACATCACATGCACTGACAGGAGGGAGTTGTTTTGTCGCTCTAGCACATTCAGAGGTCGATTTTATAGCTAACTTTATTAAAGTAATCTAAAATAATTAATAGATTTTAAAGCAAAACAACGTTCTATTTGTCATAGACGGACAATATTAATATGAGATGAAATGCGAGTTCAGGAAGCCACTAAACATACAAATATGTATTTCATAAGTAACGTGAAATCTTATAGTTACTCTAATTATCATTTTATTATACTATATTTAGAAAGCATATAATTAATTTCAAGCCTTGATCATACAGTTTTGTTGAACAGGAAATACTTGTCATATTTGCACTGTGTACTTGACTACACCTCAGCAATTTATTTAAAACAATGCCGGAAATTGATTTTAACACTAATTGGAGTATGCAGCATTACTTGTTATTGTTTATGGCCCTCTCGTGATACATCATCACTTTTGGGGATTACATAAATTACATGTTAGATTAATTTAGTTACATTTAAGAGGTTTCTTAAACTTTCAGAAGGCAGAATTTTTTTCTCCAACTCAATAAACAGTAATTGTTAATATTAGTTGGCAGAGGACTTTACTTCAACATATTATGTTTTAATATATTTCTAATACAATTTTTTATGTTTGACCAGAAATCAAAGCCTTCACTTATTCCTCATTTTTAGGATGGAAAATAGTTGAAAAATGTATATGCGCCTTAAAACTTCTTAGGGCTTGACGGGATTGATATGACAATAGCCAGTGAAAGTGCAGAGCGCCAAATTCAGAAAAACAGAAATCTCATAATTAAAATTCCTCAAACATACATGTATTTTATACAATTTTAAAGGTAATCTTGTTGTTAATCCCACCAAAGTGTCTGATTTCAAATAGACTTTACAGCGAAAGCACCACAAACGATTGTTTTTTCCAGCCAGAGGAGTCAAAAAAAGCACAAATAGAGATAAAATGAATCACTAACCTTTCATGTTACACAATACAAAGTGTATATTTATATAAACAAATCTCAGTATACATTGGCGCATTACGTTCACCAGTTCCAAAAACATCCGGTGATATTGCAGAGAGCCACATCATTTTACAGAAATACTCATTATAAATGTCGATGAAAATTCAATTGTTAGACATGGAAATATAGATACACTTCTCCTTAATGCAACCACTGTGTCAAATTTCAAAAAATCTTTACAGAAAAAGCAAACTGTGCAATAATCTGAGTACAGCTTTCAGATAACAAAGCAGCCAAAAAGATATCTGCCATATTGGGTAGTCAACAGAAGTCAGAAATAGCATTATAAATATTCACTTACCTTTGATGATCTTCATCAGAATGCACTCCCAGGAATCCCAGTTCCACATTAAATGTTTGATTTAGTTCGATAATGTCCATCATTTATGTCCAAAGAGCTACTTTTGTTAGCACGTTTGGTAAACAAATCCAAAGTCATGAAGCGCGTTCCCTAGTTGCAAACGAAATGTCAAAAAGTTTCGTTACTGTGTAGAAACTTGTCAAACTAAGTATAGAATCAATCTTTAGGATGTTTAACATAAAACGTCAATAACGTTCCAACTGGAGAATTCCTATGTCTGTAGAAAAGCAATGGATAGAGAGCTAACTCTCTTGTGACCTGGCACTCTACCAGACACCTGGCTCAAACAGCCCTTATGAGCCCCCACTTCACAGCAGAATCCTCAAACAAGTTTCTAAAGATGGTTGACATCTAGTGGAAGCCTTAGGAAGTGCAACATAACCAATGTCCCACTGTGTATTCAATAGGGGCTGGGTTGAAAATCGTCCAACCTCAGATTTCTCACTTCCTGTTTGGACTTATTCTCAGGTTTTTGCCTGCCGTATGAGTTCTGTTATACTCACAGACATCATTCAAACAGTTTTAGAACTACAGTGTGTTTTCTATCCAATACTAATAATAATATGCATATATTAGCAACTGGGACTGAGGAACAGGTCATTTACTTTGGGCACCTCTGGGCACCTTTCATCCAATCTCCTCAATACTGCCCCTGCAGCCATAAGAAGTTAATACAAAAATGGACTCTTAGCTTTCATTTGACACCCAATTTGACATGCTCCTATGTACTTCACAAGTTGGCGCTCATGGGTCCTTTTACATGGAAATGACCTGTGCCTTTAATCTGTACTGTTTTGAGTGTGGCAGATAAGGACGTAACAGTTTAGAAGTAGACAGAATCTGGGCACAAACTCATATTTCCACCTGTAAAGCATTTGTGTCTGAATGGGGTTGAGTGGACTCACAGTTTCTTAATTATTGTTTGACTAATGTCTGGTAAACTAACATAAATCTCACAAAATGTCACATACTATTTTTATGTACTTATTGTGACAACAATACTCTGGCCTGTAATATAACTGATGTAACGAAGGCGAGAATTATTAAAGATGCTCCAAAGCAGGAGAAAGCATCAAAACTCATTTGAATTAATACTGGGTGAGAACCACTAAAATTATAATCAGCTTCATCTATTTGTTAGTTCACTGGATGTTTCCCTTATGCTTCAATCGCTATCCAAGTACACAGGGGGTTAATGATGTTGCTGAATTGTAATTACGGAAATGTGCTTTTGAGAGATTCACCTGTTCTCACATTTGATTAAATCTACTGGAGTCATTATGACGGATTCATTATAATGTCTGGACTACAGTTACAATGGTGCTCCTTATCATACTGCAGAGATCATCAGCAATGGACTCTTTTCATGACACCTACATTGTACCTCTTCCCCTCTCTAAGTGACACTAATGTCCTTGGACCACCCCACCATTACTCTTTTTTTCCCTCTCTCCCTCTCCCTATCTCTCCTTCAGGTGTTTTCTTTCCCTCCTGCCTAATGATACATGCTAATTGTTTTTAAATGGCTTTTCGGTGTCTGTGCGTTCTGCCCCCTTCAATTCTATTATGTGCGGTGGAGCGAGGCAAAGTGAAAATTCATGGAGATTGGTCAGAGGTACAAATCAATAAGGACAAATACAATCGCTGTGTCAGCTGACCTGAATCACCTGGCTGATATGGGGGGAATAGTTGGCGCAAGACCTGTAAGCCTATGTGTTTGTCCAAATGGGAAAAAACTAACCCGCTTAATTTCTTTTATATTATCTGTGGCACATGGAGAGATGCAGAACTAAGAAACTGTGCCTTATACAATATCTTACACAATATCTGGAAGAGGAGACCTTCAAGTAAGGAGATGTTGTGGTGGGTAGGCTGACAGGGAGTAGTGATTGTAAGAAAATGCTGCAGCTGCTGTCCAGGCCATTTTAATTTCATCAGAGATTACAAAGTGTGATGAGCTCTGTTGTCGTAATACAAAACCCCTCGACACCACGGCGGGCATCGCCGGCGCTGCTGCTGGCGGAGTGCGCTGCTGGAGCCCATGAATTCCCCTTATTATTATTTAATGGAGATGGGAATTCAAACAAATAAGCAGCCTTTGCTTGGCTCAGCACCACAGGCCCTCATTAATCCAGCTGCGGAGACACTGATGGCACTAATTTCTCAGCCGCCGAGGTGTCTATCTCTCCACCCGTCATGGCCTAGCACATCAAAGCGGCCTCAATCAGACACAGCCTCAAAGGCATGAGACCTTGTGTTCATATCTCACCTGGTCATCCCAGTGTGCTCCCTCACTGTCCACCCGTCTCTGTAGTGAAACAGAGAGGCAGAAAGCTCTGCAGGGTTATGTCACGGTGTATGAGTGAGCATCAGTGTTCAGTAACACTGCTGGTGGCTGTGGAGGGTACGGTGATGATGGAAAGATATAAAGGTACAAATTACATTCTGATGATTAGGTACAGTAGGTAAAGATAAATATCATCTGTGGTGATGTGAAAAGCCAATGTACATAAAGATGTAGCAAATGCAGTAGGTTCCGGTGCCTTCCTCCAAAGGTTTCGGCGACTTCATCCCTGGGGGATCGGATCCGGATGCACCTGTGCCTTTGTCCTCTGTTTTGTCTCCCTCTTCTGTGGTTTTTAACTCGGTTTCAGACCCCCCCCCCCCCCCCCCCCCTCATCGGACCGTGAGGGTGTCTGAGACTCCTGGCCCCCTCCATCAGCCACGATGGATTCAACAGCTGGCTCGGGTCATTCAGGCCTCACACCCCATCAATCCTCGGGGGGTCTGCGAGGCCACTCGAAGTGAAAGAGAGGCCGCACCTCTTCAGCCTTTTCCACCAGCTGTCGTCATGGGCAGCTCTATGGTGAGAAATGTCTCGGTTCTTGGGCAAAAACCATGTGCTACCTTGGACACGAGTACAGGACATTACAAGGCTGCTTCCTACCATTCTACGACAGATGCCGGGGGCTAATGCTGTCATACTCCATGTGGGGGTCAAACGACATCAGGAAGGCTTGCTCAGAACTGCAGAAAATAGATTTTAAAAGAACTGATTATAGCTCTAAAATTTTAAAAAAGGTGGCCAATTATTTCAGGCGAAGTACCATCATTGGGCAGCAGCTGTGAAAGATTCAGCAGGCTACTGGCATTAAACACCTGGCTAAAAGACTACTGTAGCTCTGTTGGCATAACTTTTAGAGATAACTTTGATACCTTCTGGAAGCAGAAGATGCTCCACAGGAATGATGGAGTCCATCCAAATAATCTTGTCTCCTGATCTCTGTCCACGCATTTCAAGGCTGCATTGAGACAATGACTTATCAATGACCCAAGCCCTGCTCAGATAATCCTTATCATTGTGTCACTGAGTTGCAGTAGTGCTGCAGCAAATGTACAATTGAAGTCAGAAGATTACATACACCTTAGCAAAATACATTTCAACTCAGTTTTTCACAATTCCTGACATTTAATCCCAGCAAAAATTCTTAGGTCAGTTAGGATCACCACTTTATTTTAAGAATTTTTCATGTCATGGCTTTAGAAGCTTCAGATGGGCTAATTGACATCATTTGAGTCAATTGGAGGTGTACCTTTGGATGTATTTCAAGGCCTACGTTCAAACTCAGTGCCTCTTTGCTTGACATCATTGGGATAAATCTAAAGAAATCAGCCAAGACCTCAGAAACAAAATTGTAGATCTCCACAGGTCTGGTTCATCCTTGGGAGCAATTTCCAAACGCCTAAAGTTACCACGTTCCTCTGTACAAACAATAGTACGCAAGTATAAACACCATGGGACCACGCAGCCGTCATACCGCTCAGGAAGGAGATGCATTCTATCTCCTAAAAATGAACGTACTTTGGTGCAAAAAGTGCTAAACAATCCCAGAACAACAGCATAGGACCCTGTGAAGATACTGGAGGAAACAGGTACAAAAGTATCTATATCCACAGTAAAACGAGTCATATATCGACATAACCTGAAAGGTTGCTCAGCAAGGAAGAAGCCACTGCTCCAAAACCACCATAAAAAGCCAGACTATGGTTTGCAACTGCACATGGGGACAAAGATCTCACTTTTTGGTGAAATGTCCTCTGGTCTGATGAAACAAAAGTAGAACTATTTGGCCACAATGACCATTGTTATGTTTGGAGGAAAAAGGGGGAGGGTTGCAAGCCGAAGAACACCATCCCAACCGTGAAGCATGAGGGTGGCAGCATCATGTTGTGGGGGTGCTTTGCTGGGTCTTCCAAATGGACAATGACCCCAAGCATACTTCCAAAGTTGTGGCAAAATGTATTAAGGACAACAAAGTCAAGGATTTGGAGTGGCCATCACAAAGCCCTGGCTTCAACCCTATAGAAAATGTGTGGGCAGAACTGAAAAAGTGTGTGCGAGCAAGGAGGCCTACAAACCTGACTCAGTTACATCAGCTCTGTCAGGAGGAATGGGACAAAATTCACCCAACTTATTGTGGGAAGCTTGTGGAAGGCTACCCGAAACGTTTGACCCAAGTTAAACAATTTGAAGGCAATGCTACAAAATTCGAATTGAGTGTATGTAAACTTCTGACCCACTTTTAATGTGATGCAAGTGATAAAAGCTGAAATAAATCATTCTCTTTACTATTATTCTGACATTTCACATTCTTAAAATAAAGTGGTGATCCTAACTGACCTAAGACAGGGAATTTTTTACTAGGATTAAATGTCAGGAATTGTTATAAAACTGAGTTTAAATGTACTTGGCTAAGGTGTATGTAAATTTCCGACTTCAACTGTTTGTATATTCTTTACTGCTCCATGGATATAATTATTGTTTGCATAACCTTATTTACTATTATATACAGATTTGTATCTTACATTTTTTTCTGTCTTTATGTGATGCACACTGCAGAAAACACCGGAAGAATAATTATCACTGAATTATCACAGTGAGTTATTGTCATTTGAAGTTTATTTATTTATTTATTTATTGTTTGTGTGTCAATTATTCCCATAAGGGATGGGTTGCCATCTGGGGATTTGACACAAAAATAATGTCATATATTCATTCATTTGTAGAGACAACGTTCATGAAATCGATAACTTGCTAGTAACAGATGACATTCATATTCTGATTATCTCTGAAACTAACTTAGACAATACCTTTGATATAGTGGAAGCAATACATATAACATCTACAGAACAGACAGAAATGCCAATGGGGAGGTGTAGATGTTTATGTTCAGAGCCACATTCCAGGAAAGCTTTAGAAGGGATCTCATGTTAAATACTGTTGAAGTAATATGGCTACACGTTCAACTGCCTCACCTAAAGCCCATTCTGTGAGAAGTTTCTATAGACCACCAACTGCAGTCAGTATCTGGATAATACATTGCATTCGGAAAGTATTCAGACCCCTTCACTTTTTCCACAATGTTACATGACTGCTTTATTCGAAAATGGATTAAATAAATGTTTTCCCCATCAATCTTCACACAATACCCCATAAAGACAAAGCGAGAATGGGTTTTAGTATATTTTTTTAAGCATGAATAAAATAATATATATATAAAAAATACCTTATTTACATAAGTATTCAGACCCTTTGCTGTGACACTCGACAATTGAGCTCAGGTGCATCTTGTTTCCATTGATCAAATTTGAGTTGTTTCTACCGGTTGTAAATTCCATTGATTTGGAAAGGCATACAGCTGTCTCTATAAGGTCCCACAGTTGACAGTGCATGTCAGAGCAAAAACCATGCCATGAGGTCAAAGGATTTGTCCATAGAGCTCAGAGACATGATTGTGTTGAGGCAGAGACATTTCTGCAGGATTGAAGGTCCCCAAGAACACAGTGGCCTCCATAATTCCTAAATGGAAGAAGTTTAGAACCACCAAGACTCTTCCTATAGCTGGCCAACCGTCCAAATTGAGCAATCGGGGGAGAAGGTCAGGGAGATGATCAAGAACCTGATGGTCACTCTGACAGAGCTCCAGAGTTCCTCTGTGGAGAGGGGAGAACCTTCCAGAAGGATAACCATCTCTGCAGTCGTGTGGTCAGGTGCCACAAAGAGGGACTTGGCACTTAAGTATACACATAGAGCTAAAATTAATAATCTGCATATCAATCTCTCATGGATCAAAGTAAAGGAAAGACTGACTTCATCACTACTTGTTTTTGTAAGAATTATGGATATGTTAAATGCACCGAGCTCGGAAACCCATGCCTACTCCACAAGACATGCCACCAGTGGTCTCTTCACAGTCCCCAAGTCCAGAACAGACTAGACTATACAAATGCACTGTTGCCGCGAATGACTCTGAATTTACAATGGCTAGCCCCAAGTTGTTATATATTAGATTTTTTTCTTGCGCATTTTGCTATTTTGCCATTTGCCTCATGACCCCTGCATACTTTGTTGACTACAAACTGTCTTTACCCAACCGTTGGACAGACTGTTTGTTCACTCAGGACTCTCTATTGGTTACATGGACTTTTGGCCTCCCATCCTATTCTAACAACCTCTCGCCGGCTTTGTATTCATCTTACCTGAAATTACTGTACAATATGATCTTGTTGACGTCTGATGCACATTCAGATGTTATAAATCAGCAATGCAGAGTCCTCCCTGTCCTGCTGTGCCATGATTGTATTACTGTTGATGATATCTGGAAATGTACATGTACACCCTGGCCCATCTACTGTTGCTAGCCCCAATTCTGACTTGTGTTCTGATATCTGCTTCACTGATTTATGCTCTCGTAAAAGCCTGGGTTTTCTGCATGTTGACACTCAAAGCTTATTACCTAAAATGGATCCATTTAAAATGTGAGTACACAGCTCCAATCCAGATGTGTTGGTCATTACTGAGACGTGGTTAAGGATGAGTATTTTGAATGCTGATGTTAATCTTTCTGGTTATAACCTTTTTTGGCAAGACAGATCTTCCAAAGGTGGGGGAGTGGCAATCTTTACCAAGGATCACCTTCATTGCTCGGTTGTCTCCACCAAATCTGTCCTCAAACAATTTGATATGCTGGTTTTAAGCCTTCAACTTTAAAATAGCTTTTGTTGACTGTTGCTGGGTGCTATCATCCTCCATCAGCACCGGCCTGTACCCTACCTGCTCTAAGCTCTCTCCGGGCCCCTTACACAAATTCTGAATTTGTCCTGCTAGGTGACCTAAATGGGGACATGCTTAAACCACCTGATCAAGTCCCAAAACAATAGGACTCCCTAAATCTTTCTCAGATTATTACCAATCCCACAACGTATTACTCTAAACACGCAGAAAAGGCTACTCTCCTCGATGTTATCCTCACAAATAATCCTGATAGGTATCAGTCTGGTGTTTGTGTAATGACGTTAGTGATCACAGTTTTACAGCTTGTGTTTGTAATGGCTGCTTAGTGAAACGACCTGACCTGATTTGTCGTAGACGCTTGATAAGAACCTTTAATGAGCAAGCCTTCCTTCATGAACTGGCCTCTGTAAAATGGTATAGAATCAGCTAGAATCAGCTCCATTCTGTCGAAGATGCTTGGACCATCTTTTTTGATATTTTCAGTGGTATTGTTAACAAACATGCCCCCATAAGGAAAATTATAATGAAAAACAGGTTCAGCCCTGGTTCGACTGTTATTTTGCAGAGTTACTCCACCTCAAGAATTGCATTTGGCGGAAGGCTCGGCACACGCATACTCAGGCTGACTGGCTATCACTCAGGCAAATGAGAAATAAGTCCACTCAGGCTATCCGGAAAGCCAAAGTTAGTTACTTTAAAGAGCAGTTCTATCTCTCTGTGAGTCTAACCCTAAGAAGTTCTGGGAAACGGTTAAAGACCTGGAGAATAAACCCTCCTCCTCACAGCTTCCCATGTCCCTTATTGTTGATGATGTGGTTGTTACTGACAAGAAGCACATGGCTGAGCTCTTTATTCACCACTTCATTAAGTCGGGATTCCTATTTGACTCAGCCATGCCTCCTTGCCCGTCCAACATTTCCTCATCTCCCACCCTTTCTAATGGGACTATCCCAGATACTTCTCCCTCTTTTTCCACTGCCCTGCTACAAGGTTTCTCCCAGCAGACAGACACTGAGTACGAGGTGCTAAAGGAGCTCCTTAAACTTGACCCGAAAAAAACATGTGGGTCAGATGGTTTAGACCCTTTCATCTTTAAGGTTGCTGCCCCTATCATCGCCTATACTTTCTCCAACCTTTTTAACCTCTCTCTCCTTTTGGGGGAAGTTCCCATTGCTTGGAAGGCAGCCACAGTTTTCCTTTATTTAACGGGGGAGATCAAGCTGACTCTAACTGTTATAGGCCTATTTCTATTTTGCCCTGTTTATCAAAAGTGTTGGAAAAACTTGTCAATATCAACTGACTGGCTTTCTTGATGTCTATAGTATTTTCTCGGGTATGCAATCTGGTTTCCGCTCAGGTTATGGATATGTCACTGCATCTTTAAAGGTCCTCAATGATGTCAACAAGCAATATTGTGCAGCTATTTTTATTGACTTGGCCAAAGCTTTTGATACGGTAGACCATTCAATTCTGGTGGGCCGGCTAAGGAGTATTGGTGTCTCGGAAGGGTCTTTGGCCTGATTTGCTAACTACCTCTCTCAAAGAATGCAGTGTATAAAGTCAGAAAATCTGCTGTCTCAGCCACTGCCTGTCACCAAGGGAGTACCCCAAGGCTTGATCCTAGGCCCCACGCTCTTCTCAATTTACATCAACAGTTCAGGCAGTAGGAAGCTTTCTCATTCATTTATATGCAGATGATACAGTCTAATACTCAGCTGGCCCCTCCCCGGATGTTGTGTTAAATGCCCTACAACAAAGCTTTCTTTGTGTCCAACAAGCTTTCTCTACCCTTAACCTTGTTCTGAACACCTCCAAAACAAAGGTAATGTGGTTTGGTAAGAAGAATGCCCCTCTTCTTGTTATTACTACCTCTGAGGTTTTAGAGTTTGAGGTAGTCACCTCATACAAGTACTTGGGAGTATGGCTAGACGGTGCACTCTCCTTCTCTCAGCACATATCAAAGCTGCAGGCTAAAGTTAAATCTAGACTTGGTCTATCACAATCGCTCCTCTTTCACCTCAGCTGCCAAACAAACTCTGATTCAGATGACCATTCTAACCGTGCTAGATTACAGATACATAATTTATAGATTGGCAGGTAAGGGTGCTCTTGAGCGGCTAGATGTTCTTTACTATTCGGTCATCAGATTTTCCACCAATGCTCCTTACAGGACACATCACTGCACTCTGTACTCCTCTGTAAGTTGGTCATCTCTGTATACCTGTCGCAAGACCCACTGGTTGATGCTTATTTATAAAACCCTCTTAGGCCTCACTCCCCCTTATCTGAGATATCTACTGCAGCCCTCATCCTCCACATACAACACCAGTTCTACCAGTAACATTCTGTTAAAGGTCCCCAAAGCACACACAGCCCTGGGTCGCTCCTCTTTTCATTTTGCTGCCGCTAGCGACTGGAACGAGCTGCAACAAACACTCAAACTGGAAAGTTTCATCCCAATCCAAATTCAAAGACTCAATCATGGACACTCTTACTGACAGCTGTGGCTGCTTTGCATGATGTATTGCTGTCTCTACCTTCTTGCCCGTTGTGCTGCTGTCTGTGCCAAATAATGTTTGTACCATGTTTTGGCCTGCTACCATGTTGTGCTGCTACCATGTTGTTGTTATGTTGTATTGCTACCATGCTATGTTGTCATGTGTTGCTGCTATGTCGTTGTCTTAGGTCTCTCTTATGTAGCATTGTTTTGTCTCTCTTGTTGTGATGTGTGTTTTGTTCTATATTTATACTGTATAATCCCAGGCCCCCGTCCCCGCAGGAGGTCTTTTGGTAGGCCGCCATTGTAAATAAGAATTTGTTCTTAACTGACTTGCCTAGTTAAATAAAGGTTAAATAATAATTTAATACAAATATGGGAGGTGCACAGTATTACACAGAGCCATGGCTACATGGAACTCTATTCCACATCAAGTAACTTACGCAAGCAGAAAAATCTGATTAAGTTCCTCCCCATGCACCCTTCCCATCACACTAGCCTCATAGGCCCTACCCCCATTAAACGATTCCATTGCTCAGCGAAAGGATTTAGATTAAAAAAGTTATTGGCTCGCCTGTTATTGGCACGCCAAAATTATTGGCACGCCTGTTATCAACACTCTGGCATCGTCCCCTTGTGAGGATAACGACACTGAGCCTTTTTCTAAAATGTTTTATGAGATTGGAGATGGTTGATGGTTACTTAAGACAATAACGAAAGTAGGGTGGTTGGCCAGGGTGCATGGGTGGGTGTATAACGCGAACGCCTAGCAACCCAAAGGTTGCGAGCTGGAATCTCATCACGGAGAACTTTTCGCTAATTAGCTACTTTTCAACTAGATGCTACTTTTTTAATCTACTTTGCAACTACTTAGCATGTTAGCTAACCCTTCCCATAACCCTAACCTTAACCCTTTTAGATAACTCTTCCCCTAACTCCAACCTTAACGCTTTAACCTAATTACTAAACTTAATCCTAATTCCTAACCCTAACCCCCAGCCTAGCTAACGCTAGCAAGCTAGCTAGCATTAGTCATCCAGCTAGAACTCATTAAGTTCTAATGCCCATTTTGCAAATTCGTATCGTACAGTACATTTTGCGAATTTGTAACATATTGTACGTTTTGAAAATCTGTAACATGTAATATGAATTGTAATTCGTAACGTATTAGAGGAAATGGGTGATGGACATCCACAAATGAATACATACCAATGCATAATGTAATGTACTATACTAAATGAAGTTTATCGGATTTACGTACAGAATAATACGAAATGCTGTTAGACGAGCTTGAGTTACATAGGAGTAGTAGAAGTAGAAGTGTAGGCCTACGTGTTTAAATGTGCGTCTACTTGATGTTCCTTATGGGCGTTTATGCATTTGCGTAATGTTATACTAGGGCACATGAACTTCTCAGCATTAAATAATATGCTGTGTTGCTTTGTTGACCACTTCATCTAATTTTAGATGTTTTGTCTTTTTCACCTGTCTCTTAGAATTGTAGGCTACTAAACAATGGTCTCACAAAACAGCTCCGCAACACACACTTGCTAAAGACATTTACACAATAAGTAGACAGGAGAGGTGGAAAGTTTAGGGATGCATCTCAAACTTAGTGGTACTGTACATGGCTCATGAAATAATGAGCTCTGAATGTAAAATGTAGGACGTGACTGGGGAAGGGATAGGAAAACGGCAGAATATCTTGTGGCTGACATGGGTTTGCGTCCACGCAAACCCCCTGGGTTCCCCTCTCCTCATGACCAGTTTTGATATCAATGCATGTACTAGAATCAGGAGGAAAGGAGGCCGAAAGACACCAGGCCTCTGCTGTATGAGTTGATTGGTGAACTAGATGGCTCAGTTGGTTGGAGAAATTAGTTGGCATCACCACAGCGGTGTGTTCCATTCCTGCATGGGTTTCGTAAATAGATGTTCTTTATGATGATGCAGCAACAGAAAAAAGTGTGCAACATTTTTTACAATTTTCAATTTAAAAAAAGTAGACGGAGAGTAAAATGTAACATAAAGATCATCAACTATTGCTAGAGATTGTTTGAACCATCCCTGATGACAGAGCCTCCTATTTAGATATCCTCATCAATACAAGAGAAAGGCAACAAAATGGCTTCCAGATAGTAGTGGTCCCTTGAGAAATCACAAGCCTGCTTCGTATAAGGGTTTGTTATTGACACACTGACAGATGTGACGCTACCTGGGGGGCATACTTAATAGCAATTTGATTTGCTTTTGTTGATAGTCTACAGAGGATCAAAGACAAGCTTGTTTGACATTCGGATGCATTTGGCTGATTGGCAATTCATCATCTCGCCTCATACAGCCAAAGTGGAGCTGGCCTCCGAATTCTAGTTCACAGACCCAGCCCTCTCTACATTGGTATATTTCAATAATTTACACACACAATTAGTTGACAAAAATCAAAATAACAGTAACTATTTTTCCATGCTTGAGATCTGAATAAATATGAGTTTAATGAAATACGTATTTGTAATGATAATAGATCACATTTGTTTTGGCTCTGTTGGTATGTGTCTGATCCCTTGGAACGGTATTGTGTAAAATTCCACGTGGATTTGAATTGTCAAGGTGATGCTGGTTCAACCTAACTGGCATAAATTATTATATAAAAACAACAGAAAAGTCAACATGATCCTTTGAAAAAACATTTCAGTTAGGCAAATAAAATAATTGTACTTGTAACATTTACGCATTGACCCCCCCCCATATGTCATTTAATTTAGGTTAAATGCAAATCCAATCAGTTTTCCATGTTTTTTATATTTTTTTTTTGACTTGGAAACAACTTTGACTCAAGCACTTTTTAACCGGTGGACTTTGTCTTTTTCAGTGATGAAGTTGCACGGGATATTGACCCCCTTTCATACCATACTGTAAATGCATACATCCTTACACAAATTAATCCTCTCCTTAGCTAATATTTAAGCTCTCTTGTGACATGGTAAGGAATTACTTAGAAACACCTTCACATGGCATACAGATCAAAGAATCACATACTTTCATAGAAACTACTGATTCAAATGACTAATAACAATTTGTTTTGTGTGTTCACAAATACCTACAAAGGGATGAAAGGGTCCTATAGGAGAGGTGCCATGTTCTATTGTTCTTTCTCAGTGCAGCATTGAACTCTGTTGTGTTTTTTGTCCTTTGTTCAAATTTCATTTCACTCAGCAGAAGTGGCAAATTTGAAAACCCCCTGACCTCTATTTCTCTTGACATTCAATGTGTTTTTCTGTTAAAAAGCAATCCTGCGACATGGCAATCAAGTGTCACAACCACTTCAGTTGGCCTTGAACGAAGCACACTTTTTTTCATTTCTGTGATCAGAACACTCATTGCTCAGAGGAAAACAGTCCAGGATCGGAGGCAAAGACCGTGAGACATTGTTCAAGCTTCTCATTTTTCCAAACTCACTGTAGAGACGGCCCATGAAGTGAGAACTGAAATGGCATTTTTCTTCATAATATTGATTTTTACATACCCTTTACATTATATCTCTGGACCTATTGAGAGATGTATTGTTGTACATCCTGAATACCTGCACAATCAAATTACCATCTATTACATTCTAAAGGGTTCAGGTTCTAATTCCCTCTAAATCAATCACCTTATGCAATAATAAGCTTTGGAATGTGCAACACCTGGTGTGCCCCAAATAAAGAATTTAAGAATTTGGAAGAGAGTAAACTACAATCTGTTACTATATTGCATGTCTTTATCGTGGAACTTTAGCAACATATTCAACAAAGCAGTACTGAATTAAAGTCCAGGAAACTGAACCATATCCCCATTTCCTGCACAGAAGGGTCAAGGCGTATTACCATGTGATTTGTTGTGTAGTGTCACATGTCACTGTCCTTTCCAGCAATACCCATGGAATCATGGAAAAGTAAAGGCCTCAATGTCTACCATTGTCACTTTCTAAGGTTACATCATGTCCTGCTGTCATCCAGGCCTGTGTTGTACACATCACTGCAAGGGAGCAAAGTTAGAGAACATTATCTTTCTTGGCTGCAAGAAAAACACTCAAGCGCAAGTGCAAGCACACACACACACACCTTTTTCACTTGTGTAGCCAAAACTACCAATTAAGGATTTGGCTCATGACTTCTTTGAAATAAATCTTAATCACTGAAGCTTTATAAAAAGATCAAGTTTGGGAGAAGCAAAATAGTGAGTGGACATCCTCTTTTTTTATCTATGTATTGTAGGCCTACATTATTTTAGCCAGCTCCTGTTTTGGCTGAGCATTAACACCCCTCCATGTAGGCTACAAGCGTACATATGCCCATGTCACGCCCTGGCCATAGAGAGGCTTTTATTCTCTATTTTTCACTAGGCCAGGGTGTGACTAGGGTGGGCATTATAGTTTGTTTATTTCTATGTTTTCTATTTCTTTGTTTTTGGCCGAGTGTGGTTCTCAATCAGAGGCAGCTGTCTATTGTTGTCTCTGATTGGGAATCATACTTAGGCAGCCGTTTTCCCACCTGTGTTTTGTGGGTAGTTGTTTTCTGTATAGTTTATTTGCCTTACAGAACTGTTCGTTTTTTCACTTTGTTATTTTGTTCGAGTGTTTTTTGGTCAATAAAAATCATGAACACTTTCCACGCTGCGCTTGGGTCCGATTCTCATTCTGACGAGAGACGTAACACATCATGAAATGAGAGATGATATTATGCTGGTGATCCTCCTATTTAGAAGTTATTTTCCTGTAACAATTGCTTGTTTTCTATTTCATATAATTCAAAACCAAGTCTGTAGGCTACCCTTACCTTAGGCCTAAACTCTCTTGGAAAAAAAGTGTAGAACCTAAAAGGGTTCTTTGGCTGTCTCCATAGGAGAACCCTTTGAATAACTCTTTTTGGTTCCAGGTAGAACCCTATTGGGTTCCATGTAGAACCCTTTAGAGGGTTCTACATGGAACCCAAAATAATTCTACCTGGAACCAAAAAGGGTTCTACCTGGAACTAAAAAGCGTTCTCCTATGGGGACAAATTTATGCCTGTTTTGATAGGATAGTGTTTTGGCCTGCCTAAAATAAGTTAATAGCCCAATAACCAGGTTTGGGTAGGTTACTTTCTAAATGTAATGTGTTACAGTTACTAGATACCTGTCCAAAATTGTAGTCAGTAACGTAATTTTTGGATTGCCCAAACTCAGTAACGTAATCTGATTACATTCAGTTACTTTTAGATTACTTTCCCCTTAAGAGGCATTAGAAGAAGACAAACATGTATAATACCAATTCAACAACATCTATTGCAGGACAAATCAATGTTAAAGTTTACACAGCTGGCCATATATGGATGTTAAATTTTACTTTATGGGTTGGTTCTTCTAACCCATTGCTTTCTACTACACATGCAATTAAATTATATCTTTACATTAAAAACCAAAATGTATCAGAATTCCAGTCATTCCAATAAATCTTATACCCCTTGATCTTCAAGACTAGGATTTGGAAATATGCATGTATAGATTAGCCAACTTGTTTTACCTGAGCATAACCCCAAAACTGAGAACTTACTAGCCAGCCCTACTCTGTTGTTTATGATTTTGTTGTCATGGAGGACTGATTGGGCTCATTGATTCAAATTGAAAAGTAAATGCTGCGCTCATGGAATGGCATGCTTTGGGCACTACTGAAAAGTGCTATTTACATGTGAAAAATGAATGCCACATGCTGCATTTACTATAGGCTGTTTTGGTAAAAAGCTGAGGGATGGGCCTGGAGAAATGTAACCACTCTCAGATGAATAGACAGAGCTATGTAAGGATTGCAAGGATTGACCATCCATGATATCAAAATGATTGTTTTAACCATGTTGAGGCTATACAGCGTTTGTTTACCTTTACAATGTTTACAAACATTGGAGAAAAACAAGCTTATAATTTGGCTTATCATGGAGTTTGACAGTTTAACTAAACTCAAGAGGCATTTCTTAATTATGTTCTTCAACAATCAGTAGATTTATATAATTATAAGTCCAAAAATGGATGCAGCAACTAACGATTGCCCTTGTAAGTCAATCAAAACTATGATTTTGAGCATGTGTCCATTAGGCCTACGGATTTTTTTTTTTTATCAGCATGAATTAGATTGAGCAATAAAAGCCCCACTTTTATTCCATAGGCTGGGATCCGCACTATGCAGCTGTTGCAGAGCGCATTTTTCACTGGCTGTCCACTGGTTTCAAAAACAATGATTGACCGGCAGCTTAAACTTTTTGAATTCAACCATTATTGGGTTCAAATACACATTTAGATTTGTGAACAGCCATCCACAACAACCACAATCCGTAAGGTGCAAATAGTTAAATGAGAGAGCAGCAGTGTGATTCACATATGTGTCCTATGTAGATATCAATAATAAGTGAATCCTGTATCGCCATAGACTACACCACTGTTGTCATCCTTACCTCCAAGCGTTTATTCAAGTTGGATGATCTTTGGATGCCGACAGCAGTCGCACCATTGGAAGACATAGCTTGGACTGTAGCCTACAAAAGCCTTTGTTCAATGCTGATTTGAATGTCATTGAGAAAACAAACAGAAGTGTCAAAGATTTTCTTTCGCAAACATCCTTTCTGAATTAAAAAATAATACTCAAACTAATCATCTAGTTTTTCAAAAGTATCTGTAATCTGATTACAATATTTTTGCTGGTAATGTAACGGATTACTGTTTTTTTGCAATCCTTTACATGTAACAGATTACATGTAATCCGCTTCTCCCCAACCCTGCCAATAACCATGATAGTTTCTAACCTCTCTGGCAATAACAGCTAGTTTTCAGTGTACATATTCCCCTAATTAGGCTTGGCCAATTAGGCCCTCACTCAGATCACTCCCAGACAGTCCCAGCTAAGTGTGAAACCTACATGTTAAGTATATAACATATGTTGTGTTTTGTTACAGGTTATAGAAGAGAGCAGAAGAGATGAACTACCTGTTCAGACCCCAGTCCTACCAACCTACCTAATTTGGTCCAACTTTAAATGACATGCAGCTTATAAAGCCTTCATGAACACTGCATACATGTGTTACAGATCATCTATAACTGAATGTCAAGCTTTATAAAGGGTTAATAAATGTGGCATAACGGTGTAACAATAATCACCAATGTCAAATGTGACATAACCCACTATGTCAAATATGACATAAACCTGTGCTTTATAAAGGGTGGCATAAGCATCGCTTATTAAAGGCCTTATAGATCATATTAAATGGATTCTTCACAAAGTATTTCTCACCCTGTCATGCATCTTGGTAGAGCATTGTAATGCCAGGATAGTGGGTTCGATTCCCGGGATCACCAACACTTAAAAATGTATTCATGCATGACTGTAAGTAAAAGCATCTGCTACATCTTATGTATTATATTACATTCTAGGATGGCCAAACTTCTTTCTCTCTTGGATGCATAGTCAATATTGGACCTGACCTTAACTTTCCCCAAAACGCTGTGCTGCAGGATGATACACACTCTAAAGTGCAGTAATGCACAGCAAAAAAACAATCATTGGTGAGGCCTTTTAAAATCCGTTTTTATTTTTTTGCCTACTTTTCGGACTTTTCGGATTTCCCCCATTTTTTTCAGGTTTTCCTCCATTTTTTTTCACAAATTTATTTCCGGTGTTCACAACCATGCTTAAACCACATCAGGGGATGACTTTTGAGGTTTGTGAAAAATGTGAGAACCTTTTTTGAGTGCAGTTGACCTTTAATTCAGTGCACATGCCCTGCACTGTTGTTTGGTTAGAGGGTTTTTCTGTAGTGCAGTAATCGCACGTGTGGTGATTATGAATGCCATATACTTTGATTCGCATAATTAATGCCTGACCTTACTGAGTATAGTGTTTGTCATCATCACTAATTAACTCAATAAAGAAAATAAATTATGGCTAAACCCTGGCCATTTACACAATTTATCTTCTCAAAATTTGATTATAAACCCAACCCTAACTAATGAAGGCCAAGTTTGCTGCGTTGGTCCACAGACCTTCCACAAATTTGGGCGGAAGTGTCTGGGAATGAGAATAGGTGTAATGTGACTAACATGACTTCACTTTAGAGCATATTCCAAACCTTCAACCCAACATGTCACCCTGTGTAGAGCACATGTTTATATAATATTCGACATAGTGGGTTATGTCACACGGTTACACCATGTTTATGAACCATTTATAAAGCATGATATACTGTTATAGATACATTTATTTGAAGGTATTATGAAGCCTTTATAAGCTCAACGAAATTTGAAGAAGAGCTGAAAATGTACTCTTTTAGTATTTATCTATTAGGTTTCCTGATGGAGAAAGCCTCGCCTTCTATGTCAAGGATAATAAAACAAAAATACTACAGTAAATTCTACAGTATACTCCACAAAAAATGTAATAATTACTTTAGTATATATTACAGTTATTTTACTACAGTATTTATACCATAGTTAACTGTAAATACTTTAGTATACTACTGTATCCTACTGTATACTACAGTAAATTCCACAGTGACTACGACAGTAAAGTCTGCAAAAACACTACAGTGAATGCTATTTACACATTAGTAAATAGTACATGTAAATTATTAAATGGCAAACTTCATGAATGAAGTTTGCCATCTCAATTTTATCCTGGAGTGAATGAATAGCAGCCCTATTTAGAATTCAGATTTTCAAAAGTTTAATGGCAAAAATGTGAATATTCCTCCCATACTGTGTGATTGAAATGTTCCATTTGTCCTTGAGCTTTGTATAGACTGTGGGCTCTGCCCCAGTCACTCCATAGCCACACCAATAGTCACTTCCTTGTGTGCTCTCAGTTCGATTGAACGTTTGCTACTTTGCGGAATGGTTTGTAAGGAACAACACTTTTCCCAAAAAGTTATTGTACGTTCAAAAACAGACTTTGAGGTATGTCTGCTCTGTTTGGTGGGTGTGGCTTGAAGCAATGCTGACAGCGTTCCCAAAACCACAACCCAACCCCTCCCGGTTTTTCATCTGGTCATTCAGTACAGCAGCGTTTCTGTTTAATTGAACATTACCAGTACGTTTTTTTCGTACTGAACGCAGCCCTGGTTTGAGTTACATACCAAGTGGGTGTTTCAGGAAGAGGGAAGCCATTTTGACTGATTGCATGTTGTAGTCAGAAATGTTTGGTAAGTAGGATACTGTTAAAAGCATAGTTTTCTCACTCAACTTGTTTACTGATGCCTTCATAATGCCTTCATAATGCCTTCATAAGCACTAAATAAATGTATCTATAACAGTATATCATGCTTTATAAAGGGTTCATCATCCCTAAAGCCAAAACCTCATTTGGCCGCCTTTCCTTCCAGTTCTCTGCTGCCTGTGACTGGAACGAATTGCAAAAATCGCTGAAGTTGGAGACTTTTATCTCCCTCACCAACTTTAAACATCTGCTATCTGAGCAGCTAACCGATCGCTGCAGCTGTACATAGTCTATCGGTAAATAGCCCACCCAATTTATCTACCTCATCCCCATACTGTTTTTATTTATTTACCTTTCTGCTCTTTTGCACACCAGTATATCTTCCTGCACATGACCATCTGATCATTTATCACTCCAGTGTTAATCTGCTAAATTGTAATTATTTGCCTACCTCCTCATGCCTTTTGCACACAATGTATATAGACTCTTTCTTTTTCTTTTTTTTCTACTGTGTTATTGACCTGTTTATTGTTTACTCCATGTGTAACTCTGTGTTGTCTGTTCACACTGCTATGCTTTATCTTGGCCAGGTTGCAGTTGTAAATGAGAACTTGTTCTCGACTAGCCTACCTGGTTAAATAAAGGTGAAATAAAAAAAAATAAAACAATTCAGAGACATTTTATTGATTGTTAAGGAGTTTCCTCTGTGGACTTAATTTCCTCTAAGGACCAACATTTGGAAGACAATGTCGAATGCCTACTTATACATTTTGGGTTCTTCTTCTGGACACTACTTCCCTTTGGATTATTACACCTGTAGAATAATAACTGATCTCATTTCATCCCTTGCGGCTGAAATATTTAGATTTAAACATCATTCTTTACATGACTTTCGCCCTCCCTTGTTTTTCTATTAGCAGTGTTGGATTTATTATTGCTTTAAAGTGGAACTGACAGCGTTTTAATTACTTTGCATATATGAAACAAACAGACAATCATAATATCAGTCAAAAATATAAAATTCCCAGTTTAAGCTACAAAACCTCCTCCCTAAACCTCCTCGCTATAGGCTGTCTCATCGTTGTCTGTGATCAGGCCTACCACTGTTGTGTCGTCAGCAAACTTAATGATGGTGTTGGAGTTGTGCTTGGCCACACAGTCGTGGGTGAACAGGAAGTACAGGAGGGGACTAAATACGCACCCCTCACAGGCCCCTGTATTGAGAATCAGCGTGGGAGATGTGTTATTGCCTTACGCTTACCACCAGGGGGAGGCCCATCAGGAAGTCTAGTATGCTGTTGCAGAGGAAGATGTTTAGTCCCATGGTCCTTAGCTTAGTGATGAGCTTTGTGGGAACTATGCTGTTGAAAGATGAGCTGTAGTCAATGAACAGAATTCTCACATAGGTGTTCCTTTTGTCAAGGTGGGAAAGGGCAGTGTGGAGTGCGATTGAGAATGCATGATCTGTGGATTTGTTGGGGCGGTATGCGAATTGGAGTGGGTCTAGCATTTCTGGGATGATGGTATTGATGAAAGCCATGACCAGCCTTTCAAAGCACTTCAAATCAAATCAAACTTTATTTGTCATGTGCCGAATACAACAAGTGTTGTACACCTTACCGTGAAGTGCTTACATACAAGCCCTTAACCAACAGCGCAGTTCAAGAAGACTCAAGAAAATATTTACCAAATAAATTAAGGTAAACAATAATAAAAGTTACACAATAAAATAACGAGGCTATATACAGGGGGTACCGGTACCCGAGTCAGTGTACGGGGGTACAGGTTAGTTGAGGTAATTTGTACATTTAGGTAGGGGCGAAGTGACTATGCATAGATAATAAACAGCGAGTAGCAGCAGTGTACAAAACAAATGGGGGGGTGTCAATGTAAGTAGTTCAGTGGCCATTTGATAAATTTTTCAGCAGTCTTATGGCTTGGGGGTAGAAGCTGTTAAGGAGCCTTTTGGGCCTAGACTTGGTGCTCCGGCACTGCTTGCCGTGCGGTAGCAGAGAGAACAGTCTATGACTTGGGTGACTGGAGTCTCTGAAAATGTTTTGAGCTTTTGTCTGACACCACCTATTATATAGGTCCTGGATGGCAAGAAGCTTTGTCCCAGTGGTGTACTGGGCTGTACGCACTACCCTCTGTAGTGCCTTACGGTCAGATGCCGAGCAGTTGCCATACCAGGCGGCGATGCAACCGGTCAGGATGCTCTTGATGCTGCAGCTGTAGAAGGATGAGGATCTGGGGACCCATGCCAAATCTTTTTAGTCTCCTGAGGGGGAAAATGTGTTGTGCCCTCTTCACGACTGTCTTGGTGTGTTTGGACCATGCTAGTTCATCGGTGATGTGGACACTAAGGTTCTTGAAACTCTTGACCTGTTCCACTACAGCCCTGTCGATGTTAATGGGGGCCTGTTCGGCCCACCTTTTCCTGTAGTCCACGATCAGCTCCTTTGTCTTGCTCACATTGAGGGAGAGGTTGTTGTCTTGGCACCACACTGCCAGGTCTCTGACTTCCTCCCTATTGGCTGTCTCTTCGTTGCCCTGAGGGGCCCCAGTGTTGAGGATCAGCATGGTAGATGTGTTGTTGCCTACCCTTACCACCTGGGGATGACCCGTCAGGAAGTCCAGTATCCAGTTGCTGAGGGAGGTGTTTAGTCCCAGGGTCCTTAGCTTAGTGATGAGCTTCGTGGGCACCATGGTGTTGAACGCTGAGCTGTAGTTAATTAACAGTATTCCCACATATGTGTTCCTTTTGTCCAGGTGGGAAAGGGCAGTGTGGTTTCATACTTTCATGGCTACCAACGTGTGTGCTACTGTGCGGTAGTCATTTAGGTAGGTTACCTCTTGCTTTCTTGGGCACAGGGACTATGGTGGTCTCCTTGAAACATGTAGGTATTACAGACTCGGTCAGGGAAAGGTTGAAAATGTCAGTGAAGACACTTGCCAGTTGGTCCGCACATGCTTTGAGTACACATTCTGGTAATCCATCTTGCTCCAGGGCCTTGTAAATGTTGACCTGTTTAAAGGTCTTGCTCACATTGGCTATGGAGAGAGTGATCACACAGTAATCCAGAACAGCTGGTGCTCTCATGCATGCTTCAGTGTTGCTTGCCTTGAAGCGAGCATAAAAGGCATTTAACCTGTCTGATAGGCTCGCGTCACTTCGCAGCTCGCGGCTGGGTTTCTCTTTGTAGTACGTAATAGTTTGCGAGCTCTGCCACATCAAACGAGTGTTAGAGCCGGTGTAGTAGGATTCAATCTTAGTCCTGAGAGTTCCTCTGTCCAATGTCTGTGTTCTTTTGCCCATCTTAATCTTTACTTTTTATTGGCCAGTCTGAGATATGGCTTTTTCTTTGCAACTCTGCCTAGAAAGCCAGCATCCCGGAGTTGCCTCTTCACTGTTGACGTTGAGACTAGTGCTTTGCGGGTACTACGCATTTAATGAAGCTGCCAGTTGATGACTTGTGAGGCATCTGTTTCTCAAACATTCTAATGTACTTGTCCTCTTACTCAGTTGTTCACCGGGGCCTCCCACTCTTTCTATTCTGGTTAGAGCCAGTTTGTGCTGTTCTGTGAAGGGAGTAGTACACAGCGTTGTACGAGATCTTGGCAATGTCTCACATGGAACAGCCTTCATTTCTCAGAACAAGAATAGACTGACGAGTTTCAGAAGAAAGGTTTTTGATTCTGGCCATTTTGAGACTGTAATTGAACCCACAAATGCTGATGCTCCATATACTCAACTAGTCTAAAGAAAGCCAGTTGTATTGCTTTTTTAATCAGGACAACAGTTTTCAGCTGTGCTAACCTAATTGCAAAAGGGTTTACTAATGATCAATTAGCCTTTTAAAATGATAAACTTGGATTAGCTAACACAACATGCCATTGGAAGACAGGCGTGATGGTTGCTGATAATGGGCCTCTGTTCGACAATGTAGATATTCCATAAAAAATCTGCGGTTTCCAACTACAATAGTCATTTACAACATTAACAATGTCTACACTGTATTTATGATCAATTTGATAAATGTGCATTCTTTTCAAAAACAAGGATATTTTTAAGTGACCCCAAACTTTTGAACGGTAGTGTATATAAACATATTTGTATAAGATTTCATGTTATTAAAATGCTGTTAATTCCATTTCAACTGACCATTATAGAATCTTATTTGACACTCCAGTTATGTTTTTGTTATTTTGTTTCACAGAGTAGTCTATACCTTTGTTTAGGTGTGATTGATAAATGCAAACATTTTCCCAGTGGATGAACGAAATTGTCAGAAACAGTAGGAGCATGTATTCAGTGTCCCCAGTAGTGATCTAAGGTCATGTTCCCCTTTTATTCGTTATGATGTAGGCAAAACTGATCCTAGATCAGCACAACTACTGTGAGTTGCTTTTGTGAATAATATCACAGGCCTTTAACCAGTCAGCTTCATTGTTCCCTTATGATTAGTTATAATTCATGCAGTGACTTCACTTTAATTAAGGTGAGGATTTATCGATGGCCATCTAGCGGTGTCAGGCATTGATCCAACTCTGCTGCAACTGATCAGTCATGCTGAACAAATAGCGCAATATCAATCTCAATGATCATTACCCCGCCCGGTGTCAATAGGGAGGATGTGACGTCAGTGACCTTCACTAAACTAAAATTGTCAGTTACACCAGCCGCCAGTGAAATCCGTGGAGAGCTATGCGCTCTGAACTGGAGCCTATGGTACTGTGTGCAATAGGCAAATTCTTAGTGTGAATTTGTATGCAAAAAAAGTATCTTTGACAGATGAACTCAAACAGTAACCAAATGACCAATACAAAAAAATTATGATCACTTTCATATAGTATTTCTCATACCTGTATTCCCTTACTGTTTACATGTGGTCAAGTGATAGGAATTATTGGAGAACCATCTGACCTTTGTGATTGCTGTCTACGACCTAGGAAATTAGTAGCTTGTCTGCATCCGAAATGCCACCTTATACCATATATAGTGCACTACTTTTGACCAGATCCCTATGGGCTCTGGTGAAAAGTGGTGCGCTAAAAAGGGAATAGGGTGTCATTTGGAATGCCAGACCCCACACTTGGAACGCCAGTCCACTCATAGACAAGCTGTAAGATGTCTTTATCCACCCAGGATAACATTTGTACACTTCGGTGTTTGGAGTTTCCCCCAAATAAACTCTGATGAGTGGGAACATTTGAGATCAGAAGTGCACAAATATAACAGGACATCATATATGAGCCATTGAGGTAGGACATGGAAAGGAGGAAAGAGTAAATACAACAAAGAAAATACACAGTAGCGGTTTATCTTCGGAGTCCCACAAAGAGCTGACGGCTCTGACTCACCCAGCGTTCACCATCATGTCCAGGGCTGCACGTGAGTTATACATACACACACACACACACACACACACACACAGGATGGAAGCTAACAAAGTAACAAAAACAACCCTAAAAAGGAATAATATTTTTATTAGCGCCAGAATTTATATGATATGGGTCTAATTCGCTGTGACTGGTAGGCAGTGTTGAGGTATGTTACTATTACAGTTTTTTCCAACTGCTTACACACAAAATCTTTTCATGTCATACGATTTTTGAAACCTCTCACTCAAAGTGCAAAACTACACACCAAATATCCAAAACCATAAGCTATTTCTCAGCCTTTGACTCAGTTGTCAATTGCATAAAACACCTTTTTCAAAACACTACACACAATTCTCTACCTAAAACACAAAAATCTAACAGGAAGCGACTTGCTTTCCTTTTCCAAACACAACCAATCAAAATGCTACACTTATTCACCAGGTCACACACACTCCTCACATGTGCAAACACTAATACCTTAACTGATCACTAACCAATCACTGCTTTACTGTAGTATAGGCCTATAAATAGGTCAAAGGTCAGATTACCTGTTTTGAACAATGCATGCCAACAGTGGACAGAGAGCAAGAGGAGTGGGAGGAAGAGGAAGAAGAGGACGAGGGCAAAGAAGAGAAGGAAGGAGAGCCATCTCTGATGAGATTAGGGCAACACTTGTTGATCATGTGATCAACCACGGTTTGACCATGAGAGAGGCTGGACTGAGAGTCCAGCCCAACTTGAGTCGATTTATAGTGGCATCCATAATTCGAACCTTCAGAAATGAGAACAGGTATGCAACTATCTAATGACTATTTTAGCATTACAGTAATGTACTGTAAAATACGTATGACTGCATAGTATTGCATAAACATTTGTAACTCTAAGCCATCCATTTACAGTTTTTTTGGATTGCTTACACACTAAAATTAAAAGTAGTACACTATTAGCAGAACCTTACAATCAAGAAGCAAAACATTAGCCCATATTTGCACAACTATGAGCACATTGTCAACCTTAGACTTGTTGCAAAACTCTACGCACAGTGATTTGCAAAACACTAAACACACTTAACATACATTACACGCAAAAATCTATCATGAAGTCACGTCCTTGCAATACCAAAGCACTGACTGTCAAATTACCACACCGTCCAACCTATTGGTTCAAAACAGTAATCAGGTGTGCAAACACTTGTTTGCTCAATTGTAGACACACCAATCAGGTGTATAAGCACTATAAAAAGCAGCAGGTGAGTTCATCGGTCTTCAAGCACAATGGAAAGAGTCAGAGAAAGAGTAAGACGAGGAGGCGGACGAGGAGTAGGACGACGAGGAGGACGAGGAGAACGAGGGGAACGAGGAGAAGGACGAGGAGAACGAGGAGGACGAGGAGGAGAACGAGGAGGAGGATGAGGAGGAAGAGGAAGACAAGAAGGTGCTCAAAGAGGACCGAATCTGACAAATGAGATCCGCGCAACACTGGTTGACCACGTTGTCAACCATGGCCTGACGCTGAGGGAGGCTGGACTGCGAGTACAGCCAAATCTAAGCCGATATACAGTGGCAAGTGTGATGAGAACATTTCTACTGGAAAATAGGTATTGTAAAAATATCATCATATCAAAAACATCTGCACGGTTTCAGTAACTGCTTACAGTACTGTGTTCTATGCACTATCAGCACTTCTGTTACCTTTTCCTGTGAAATTACTGTAGTAATGTATACTGTTTTATTTTTCTACATAGGATTGAGGGTCAGGGACGACAAGGGGGAAGGCCTCCTATGTTCACAGAACAGCAAGAGAGGGAGATGGTAAACATGGTTTTTGCCAACAATGCTATAACACTCAAGCAGCTCCAAGCTAACATTGTCAATAACCACGCCATTTTCAACAATATCCATCAGGTCTCAACATCAACACTGGCACGCATCCTAAAACAAAACATATTCAAATGAAGCAATTGTATCGAGTGCCTTTCGAGCGCAATTCCGAAAGGGTGAAACGACTGCGGCATGATTATGCAGAGCTATGTATTCACTTTAGCAGTGTGATCTTGCATACGGTCTCATAATCTTTTACTGTACTATAATATGTATACTAGATCTACACTGAACTACACAATTTTGCCTGACACTGTTTTTCAGAGAGTTTTACGAATGGCTGGAGAGGAGATCGAGCATGAGTTCATTTACGTAAATGAGGCTGGGTTCAACCTGAGGAGAACACGAAGGAGGGGAAGAAACATCATTGGCCACAGGGCTATAGTCAATGTCCCAGGTCAACGTGGGCATAATATAACAGTCTGTGCAGCCATTATACAGAATGGGGTCCTCCACCGCCATGCCCACATGGGCCCTTACAACACAGCACTCATATTTACATTCTTGGACCAATTGCACAACATAACAGCAGCAAATCAAATCGATCATATGCAATACATTGTTGTCTGGGACAATGTGTCTTTCCACCGCTCTGCTCTGGTTCAGAACTGGTTTCAGCAACATCCACATTTCACCGTCCTATATCTTCCACCATACTCTCCATTCCTCAACCCTATAGAATAGTTTTTCTCGGCATGGCGGTGGAAGGTATATGATCTCCGTCTCCAGGCTGAGGTACCCCTCATCCAAGCCATGGAGGTGGCCTGTGACCAGATGGAGGTAGCAGCAATGCAAGGATGGATTCGTCATTGAAGACGTTTCTTTCCAAGGTGTCTTGCTAATGACAACATTGCCTGCGATGTTGATGAAATTCCCTGGCCAGATCCAGCTAGGCGAAGAGACAATGTCTAGTTATTATTATTTTTTTGAACTTACAATACGTAAAGTGACGTTTGGTTACAGTATTATGAATCTCCTTGTCAACATTTTGGGCGTGTTGAGAAGTAAATACGTTTCTTCAGTCTGCAACATTGGTCTTGTGTAGTGTTTGGTGAATTTACATTATATTTGTACTTTGTTGATAGTAGCCTACTCTAATCATAGGGAAGTAGAAGTGCTAAAAGTGTTTTAGGTTTATCACAGCAGAGTGTAACTCGTGTAAACAGAGTATAGTAATGTGAAACGTGTGTTTCATATGGTAACAAAGTGTGGTTTTTAAAAAGAAGTGTATAGTTTTTACAAGAGTGTTTAATTTAGCAAATGGTCTGTAGTGTTTTGCTAATTGGGTGTGTGGTTGTGCTAATTGTGTGTAGAGTTTTGAAAACACAGGCCCTGTTTTGAAAATCGTGCTTAAGCAATCAAAAAAAAAACTGTACTGCACTGCATTGAATGAATGAGATTTCTGTTACGGTCTTCTTCCTGGGAAGGAGAGGCGGACCAAAACGCAGCGTGGTTATCTATAAACATCTTTAATAAAGATGATAACTTGAACAATGTATAATACAAAATAAGAAAACGTGGAAAACCGAAACAGCCCTATCTGGTGCAACAAACACAAAGACAGGAACAATCACCCACAAAACCCAACACCAAACAGGCTACCTAAATATGGTTCCCAATCAGAGACAATGACTAACACCTGCCTCTGATTGAGAACCATATCATGCCCAAACACAGAAACAGACAAACAAGACATCCAACATAGAATGCCCACTCAGATCACACCCTGACCAAACAAAACATAGAACATACAAAGCAAACTATGGTCAGGGTGTGACAGTTGGTTAACATGCTGTACTACATTTTTTTGTACATTGTTTACAGTTCCTATGCTGAACCCATACTGTATTTGAATTCTGTACAGAGTGGAAAGGCAAAGACATCATGGAGGACGAGGACGCTTGTTTACAGATGTACAAGAGACTGCAATTATAAATATGGTTTTGGTCAACAATGCAATTAGGATTCGAGAGATAAGAGAGCATATCTTGAATAATGACACCATATTTAACAACATCAATGCTGTAAGCCTGTCGACCATACAACGCATCCTCCAACGGCACCGAGTGACGATGAAACAACTTTACAAGGTACCATTTGAGAGAAACTCTGACAGAGTCAAGAATATGCGACATGACTTTGTAGAGGTATGTATGCAACACTACTTCCAGTACTTCAGACATACCATATTTACTCATCTGTATATCCTTTTGTCTGTTGCAGAGAGTATTGGAGCTGGATGCCCATGTAATTCGCCATGAATTTATTTATGTGGATGAGGTTGGCTTCAACCTCACCAAAACCAGGCACCGCGGAAGAAATGTAATAGGACAGAGGGCAATTACCAATGTCCCTGGACAGCGTGGGGGTAATATAACTATGTGTGCTGCCATCACTCAAAATGGGGTTCTCTTATCCATCACAATGCCACACCGGGTCCGTACAACACCGGCCATATGCTCACTTTTCTGGATGCAATTTTTACAATTCTTGTCCCTGATCCAGATCAGGAGCATGCTAGATTTGTGGTTTTATGGGACAATGTTAGTTTTCACCGGGCTGTTCTGGTCCAAAACTGGTTTGCCACACATCCACAATTTGTAGTTTTGCACCTACCCCCATATTCACCTTTTCTAAATCCATTAGAGGAATTCTTCTCAGCCTGGCGCTGGAAAGTGTATGATCGCCAACCCTGATGGTTGTATTCCAAGATGGCGTAGCAGTGAAGACGTTTGTTTGTCCTCTCGTGTACTTTCATATTTTCTCGTATTTTTTGTATATATATTTCAATTTCTTTTCAATCTCTTTTCGATTTTAATTCGATTATACCTTCCGGTAACCTGCCTCACCCAATGTGATACGGAATCGCTATTATTTTAAACTCTAGAACACATTCAAGAACCTTCAGAAGCTTACCAGCTAATTAGCTACAAGCTATTTAGTCATTGTTAGCCACTGCTAGCGGCTTTTACCTTCCGCACAGATACCAGCCCTGTTTTTAGCCTGGATAATACTCGCTAGTCTACCAGCATCGGACTGACTCTCTTTTAGCTAGCTCTCCCAATCAACACCTGTGATTACTTTATGCCTCGCTGTATGTCTCTCTCAAATGTCAATATGCCTTGTATACTGTTGTTCAGGTTAGTTATCATTGTTTTAGTTTACAATGGAGCCCCTAGTTCCACTCTTCATACCTATGATACCTCCTTTGTCCCACCTCCCACACATGCGGTGACCTCACCCATTACAACCAGCATGTCCAGAGACACTACCTCTCTTATCATCACCCAGTGCCTGGGCTTACCTCCGCTGTACCCACACCCCACCATACCCCTGTCTGCGCATTATGCCCTGAATATATTCTACCACGCCCAGAAATCTGCTCCTTTTATTCTTTATCCCCAACGCTCTAGGCGACTAGTTTTGATAGCCTTTAGCTGCACCCTCATCCTACTCCTCCTCTGTTCCGCGAGTGATGTGGAGGTAAACCCAGGCCCTGCATGTCCCCAGGCACCCTCATTTGTTGACTTCTGTGATCGAAAGAGCCTTGGTTTCATGCATGTCACCATCAGAAGCCTCCTCCCTAAGTTTGTTTTACTCACTGCTTTAGCACACTCTGCCAACCCTGATGTCTTTGTCGTGTCTGAATCCTGGCTTAGGAAGGTCACCAAAAATTCTGAGATTTCCATACCCAACTATAACATTTTCCGTCAAGATAGAACTGCCAAAGGGGGAGGAGTTGCAGTCTACTGCAGAGATAGCCTGCAAAGTAATGTCATACTTTCCCGGTCCATACCCAAACATTTCAAACTTCTAATTTTAAAAATTAACCTCTCCAGAAATAAGTCTCTCACTGTTGCCGCCTGCTACCGACCCCCCTCAGCTCCCAGCTGTGCCCTGGACACCATTTGTGAATTGATCGCCCCCCATCTAGCTTCAGAGTTTGTTCTGTTAGGTGACCTAAACTTGGATATGCTTAACACCCCAGCAGACCTACAATCTAAGCAAGATGCCCTCAATATCACACAAATCATCAAGGAACCCACCAGGTACAACCTTAAATCTGTAAACAAGGGCACCCTCATAGACGTTATCCTGACCAACTGGCCCTCCAAATACACCTCTGCTGTCTTCAATAAGGATCTCAGCGATCACTGCCTCATTGCCTGTATCCGCTACGGGTCCGCAGTCAAACGACCACCCCTCATCACTGTCAAAGGCTCCCTAAAACACTTCTGCGAGCAGGCCTTTCTAATCAACCTGACCCGAGTATCCTGGAAGGATATTGACCTCATCCCGTCAGTTGAGGAAGCCTGGTCATTCTTTAAAAGTAACTTCCTCACCATCGTAGATAAGCATGCTCCGTTCAAAAAATGCAGAACTAAGAACAGATATAGCCCTTGGTTCACTCCAGACCTGACTGCCCTCGACCAGCTCAAAAACATCCTGTGGCGGACTGCAATAGCATCAAATAGTCCCAGCGATATGCAACTGTTCAGGGAAGTCAGGAACCAATACACGCAGTCAAATTCCAGCTTTTTCAAGCAGAAATTTGCGGCAGGATAGCCTAGTGGTTAGAGCGGTGGACTAGCAACTGGAAGGTTGCAAGTTCAATCCCCCGAGCTGACAAGGTACAAATCTGTCGTTCTGCCCCTGAACAGGCAGTTAACCCACTGTTCCTAGGCCGTCATTGAAAATAAGAATTTGTTCTTAACTGACTTGCCTAGTTAAATAAAGGTACAAAAAAAAATCCTAACCCCAAAAAGTTCTGGGACACTGTAAAGTCCATGGAGAACAAGAGCACCGCTGCCCACTGCACTGAGTCTAGGTTACAGGGTCACCACCGATAAATCCATGATAATCGAAAACTTCAACAAGCATTTCTCAACGGCTGGCCATGCCTTCCTCCTGGCTACTCCAACCTTGGCCAACAGCTTTGCCCCCCCCCCCCCCCCCCAAGCTACTCGCTCAAGCCTCCCCAGCTTCTCCTTTACTCAAATCCAGATAGCAGATGTTCCGAAAGAGCTGCAAAACCTGTACAAATCAGCTGGGCTTGACAATCTGAACCCTCTATTTCTGAAACAATCCGTCGCCATTGTCGTAACCCCTATTACCAGCCTGTTCAACCTCTCTTTCGTATAGTCTGAGATCCCCAAGGATTGGAAAGACGCCGCAGTCATCCCCCTCTTAAAAGGGGGAGACAGACTGGACCCAAACTGTTACAGACCTACAGTATATCCATCCTGCCCTGCCTAAGGTCTTCAAAAGCCAAGTCAACAAACAGATCACTGACCATCTCGAATCCCACCGTACCTTCTCCGCTGTGCAATCTGGTTTCCGAGCCGGTCACGGGTCCACCTCAGACACGCTCAAGGTACTAAATGATATCATAACCGCCATCGTTAAGAGACAATACTGTGCAGCCGTCTTCATCGACCTGGCCAAGGCGTTCGACTCTGTCAATCACCATATTCTTATCGGCAGACTCAGTAGCCTCGGTTTTTTCTAATGACTGCCTTGCCTGGTTCACCAACTACTTTGCAGACAGAGTTCAGTGTGTCAAATCGGAGGGCATGTTGTCCGGTCCTCTGGCAGTCTCTATGGGGGTGCCACAAGGTTCAATTCTCGGGCCTCCAATACTCTACTCAGCAAACTGGATGCAGTTTATCACTGTGCCATCTGTTTTGTTACTAAAGCACCTTATACCATCCACCACTGCGACCTGTATGCTCTAGTCGGCTGGCCCTCGCTACATATTCGTCGCCAGACCCACTGGCTCCAGGTCATCTACAAGTCCATGCTAGGTAAAGCTCCGCCTTATCTCAGTTCACTGGTCACGATGGCAACACCCACCCGTAGCACGCGCTCCAGCAGGTGTATCTCACTGATCATCCCTAAAGCCAACACCTCATTTGGCCGCCTTTCCTTCCAGTTCTCTGCTGCCTGTGACTGGAACAAATTGCAAAAATCGCTGAAGTTGGAGACTTATCTTCCTCACCAACTTTAAACATCTGCTATCTGAGCAGCTAACTGATCGCTGCAGCTGTACATAGTCCATCGGTAAATAGCCCCCCCAATTTACCTACCTCATCCCCATACTGTTTTTATTTATTTACCTTTCTGCTCTTCTGCACACCAGTATCTCTACCTGCACATGACCATCTGATCATTTATCACTCCAGTGTTAATCTGCTAAATTGTAATTATTCGCCTACCTCCTCATGCCTTTTGGACACAATGTATATAGACTTTTTTTCTTTTTTTTCTACTGTGTTATTGACTTGTTTATTGTTTACTCCATGTTTAACTCTGTGTTGTTGTCTGTTCACACTGATATGCTTTATCTTGGCCAGGTCGCAGTTGTAAATGAGAACTTGTTCTCGACTTATTCTCAACTAGCCTACCTGGTTAAATTCCTGGACTGCCCCCCCCCCCCCCCGGGACCCCACACACACAATTGTGTTCTTTACTGTATTCTTAAGAATATACTTTTGGTTTACATATGGTTATGGTTTTGTTGTGTGCTACTGTATACAACCATTTTGGCCTAATAAATATTTTCTGTTTCTACATTGCATTGGTGTTCACAGTATACTTGTTACCCCTCTCAGCAGATTACTTTTACTGTAGAACATTGTATTGAAATGTAGATAATAGCCTATGAAAGACCAAAGAGCGTTAGATTTAGAACAACAGTGTTTACATGGTATATCCAAAAATGTACTATTATGAAAGCAGTGTTTGCCATTTGATGCAAATGCTTCATTCTGACATGTGTTTATGCCATTTTGAATGCAGTGTTACATTTTGAAGGAGATGGGAGGCATTTCGCATTTTGTGGGTGCAGTTTTTGGAATTGTGTGTAGAGATTTGAAAAAAGGAGACAGTTTTAAAAACGTGTGTAAGCAGTTGGAAAAAACTGTAAAAGTACTGTAACTTGTACTGTGGAAAGTAACTCGTTGCATTACTTTTACGTTACCAAAAACAGAAAACCCTCTTAAGATGACTTGCACGTGTGGGTCATTCTTATGCCAAGTAGAAGGCGCACACTACATTTGAATAGCTTTCATAGATCGCATCTGTAATATATATATCTGGGCTATACCAACTGAACTAATAATGACACATTTTTACGTTTACCTTCTATAATGGTATTTTAATGTTTGATTTGATGCATTAAATATTTAAATATTTCAACAATGACTCAATGTTTTTATTGCCAGTATGAAACGTGTAACTGGGGAGAACTGCTAAATAACTTGCAGACACAACAAGTCAACAACATTGGGAGTACACACCTCCACGAATCAGGTGACTACAGCAGCCTTTACAATATTCGAGGTGACTTATTTTTTTCATGTGAGATTTCTAGCCACAATCATGCATTTGTACTAGGACCCAACGGATCTGTGTAAAACCACACACAAGATAAAGGAGAACATGGATACACTTCAGGGTATGTAAGCGCTTCCATCTGTGTCTTAGGAGATAAGTTGTTTTCATCAAAAAATTCAATTTAGGACTACCAATTCGGAGCAATCACAATCAAGCCACACAACCCCACCGCTCACCACGGCTGAGGAGGAGAGTCTGCCTCTTCTGTATGACTGTGATATGAGATGTTCAGTGAAGATGTGTCAAAACTGCAGGGGAAGTACACAAAGGCAGCTCAGTCATTGAGTATGAAATTGGTGCTCTGACCTCTAAGCACTACCTTTGAAATAGCCATCGTATGTAACTGCAGAAAAGCATTCGCTATACCTGGCTTTCACACATTCACATCCAATGGGGACTGGCATTACACAACCGATTTAATCTAAAACAGAGAATGGACAACATTTCGCTAACAGGAGTCCAATTCACATGGTTCTGGCGGGTATGCTGTAGTAATAGGGATGTGCACTGAAGCCTCAAAATGGGCAGTGCTGTCCTGTCAGTTGTCGTGAATCAATGACAGCTATTCAAGCACATACAATATTAACAATAAGTAGGCCTACATGGTATGATAGAGTTTCCCAGTTGCCATCTTTAAACTATTTATTTACACACTTCAAGTCTTATTAGAACTCTCTGTATCAAATCTGGGACTGAGAGACTGAAAAACAACTTCTATCTTCAGCCATCAGTGTCACGACTTCCGCCGAAGTGGGCTCCTCTCCTTGTTCGGGCGGCGTTCGGCGGTCGACGTCACCGGCTTTCTAGCCATCGCCACTCCATTGTTCATTTACCAATTTGTATCGTCTTGTTTTGCACAACTGGTTTACATTCCCCAATCACACTGCATGTATTTATTCCTCTGTCCCCCCTCATGTCTTTGTGTGATATCGTTTGTGTGTTACGTGTTTTGTAACGCACCAGGCTGGCGTTATTTCCGTGTATTTTCACGAAGCTTGCTTGAATTGTTAAACATTCATGTTTTGTGACTGTTTTGCGAGCTTTACACTTTGACTTGTTGGCTGGAGGTTTTTGACGCAGCTGCGTCCGTCTGTATATCTCTCCTGCCGAAATAAAGTGTGCGCCTGTTCACAATTCTCTGCTCTCCTGCACCTGACTTTACCTCAAGTACGCACACGCCTGACAATCAGACAGTTAAATAATCACCACTAGCCGGCCTCCACCCAGTACCCTGCCCTGAACTTCAGTCACTGTTACTAACCGGCTTCCACCCATTACTCTACCCTGCACCTTAAACTGCTGCCCTATGTACAGTGCCTTGCGAAAGTATTCGGCCCCCTTGAACTTTGCGACCTTTTGCCACATTGTCCTATGGACAGAGTCTCCCACCTCAGCTGTATATCTCTGCAGTTCATCCAGAGTGATCATGGGCCTCTTGGATGCATCTCTGATCAGTCTTCTCCTTGTATGAGCTGAAAGTTTAGAGGGACGGCCAGGTCTTGGATTAGATTTGCAGTGGTCTGATACTCCTTCCATTTCAATATTATCGCTTGCACAGTGCTCCTTGGGATGTTTAAAGCTTGGGAAATCTTTTTGTATCCAAATCCGGCTTTAAACTTCTTCACAACAGTATCTCGGACCTGCCTGGTGTGTTCCTTGTTCTTCATGATGCTCTCTGCGCTTTTTACGGACCTCTGAGACTATCACAGTGCAGGTGCATTTATACGGAGACTTGATTACACACAGGTGGATTGTATTTATCATCATTAGTCATTTAGGTCAACATTGGATCATTCAGAGATCCTCACTGAACTTCTGGAGAAAGTTTGCTGCACTGAAAGTAAAGGGGCTGAATAATTTTGCACGCCCAATTTTTCAGTTTTTGATTTGTTAAAAAAGTTTGAAATATCCAATAAATGTCGTTCCACTTGATGATTGTGTCCCACTTGTTGTTGATTCTTCACAAAAAAATACAGTTTTATATCTTTATGTTTGAAGCCTGAAATGTGGCAAAAGGTCGCAAAGTTCAAGGGGGCCGAATACTTTCGCAAGGTACTGTACATAGTCATTGAACACTGGTCACTTTAACAATGTTTACATATTGTTTTACCCACTTAATATGTATATACTGTATTCTACTGAATGGTCATCCTATATAACTACTGCTGTACACATCTTTTCCATTCATATACTGTCCATAATGTCTATACATACTGTATATATATATATTTATATCCTGTACTCTGACATTGCCTGTTCTAATATTTCTGTATTAATTCCTTTCTTACATTTTTGGGGATTTGCGTGTATTGTTTTGTATTGTTAGGTATTACTGTACTGTTGGCGCTAGGAACACAAGCATTTCGCTACACCCGCAACAACATCTACAAAATATGTGTACGCAACCAATAAAATTAGATTCTATTTTTGTCCAAAAAGCTAGGCTTCACATGTCCACCTATAGACCTGTCTCATTTGAATAGGCAGTAAGTGAAGTGTATACATTCACATTGTGGTCGAGGACTATAAGTTTCAGATACAGCTGGGTGATGGAGCTCGCTATGGGGGACTCCTTTTAAAATCTGCAGGGGGGGAGCTCATCTGGAGTTTCCTGATGCAGTGTTTGATAGGGCCTATTCATCAGCCTTCCACTCTGAGGTATAGTTCTGCCAGGCCTTTCCTCCCCTCACCACGGGTTACTCTGAATAACTAATGGACAATGTGTGCGAGTGAGTGAGCTCCACTGCAACAGGACTGGGAAATTGATAGAGGGGGGGGAGTAAACTCAACAATAAAAGATTTGTGTCACGAGGCTACTCGTGATAATGGGACTGAAGACTGTACAAAAGCCTAGGTACAGTCCCAGTCTATTAGCTAATCATGTTACAACTTGGTTATTACATAGATTTTCAAACTTGAAATTTGTGGGGCAAGTTATGATGTTTCCATGCATGTAGTCTCTAAAGAGTATTGTGGAAAATAGTCATCAAAGACTGTAAAAGCTGTGGTCTGGAAACTAATTTTAATTTATTCTCAGGAGAAGGGAGGTAGACTTGTGTCATGCATTTTCAGCCTGAGGCAAACACAATGATCTCAGTATGCACCCGTAGGTAATACCCCCATTTTGCATGAAGAACTAGCAAAACACAACATACAATGCAAAGACAGGGCACCAAACCTAAACTGAAAGAACGTTGCTTCAAGGTGACAACATGTCAGGAAATCAAAACCTTCAAACTGTGTTCATACTGATGTCTGTGTTGCATTGTCGGGTGTGGTTTATCTCACCTAACACCTCCAAGACATGTACCAGTTAGCCTATTGTAACAGCAGAATATAAATTCACATCCAGATGTTGGTCCATTCAAAAGCAACAACACATAGGCCTACATACAATCTGCAGTACTTTGATGAAATCTATGTATTGTGTTTCAGGATATTGGTGTGTACTTCACAGATTTTGCAACCTCTTGTAAAATATTAGCTCAATGCAACGTATGTGCGACTCCACACATCATGCACTTAACACAAGTACCATTACTGACCATCCGTGGGAAGGGACCATTTTAGGCAGAAAAGCCTCAGGACCAGGCTGCAGGTCTGGAAATGAGAATGGAGTCCCTTGGTTCAGCAAGCAAGTCCATACTGGGAGGAGTACATTGACTTCTTATAGATTTCTCAGCTAACAGGACAGACTTAATAAAACATGACAGATGGCATCTGCTCTCCCTCCTACTGCTCCTGAAGAAAATGAAGAGCTGCAGAAGCCGCATGTTAATGGCCTTACACTAGAGTAGCACTCATATTACATCCCCCAACATCCCCCAAGTGACTGTGATATTCAATGTGAACAACCAACCGACGAGGGACAGAGACGTGGCGTGCTAAAGTTCTCTTTCATCATCTGAGCATGGATCTGGGAAAATGTTTATACAAGCTCTGTTTGGTTATTTGCTTTTTGAAATGTGCTAGATGGATACAGTATTAGTTTATTTATTGCATAACTGTAACCCAAAACACATTTTTAGTTGTACTTTTTAAAATTAAAAAGCAGATTGATGAGCTCCATTGAAAACCTGATTGCCATCTCACTTCGTTGGAAGAAAGCGCAGCAACGCTTATGTAACGGGCCATAGAAAGAGAATGATTCACCTCATCAGATCAGTCTGGCTCACATGAATACGGCTGCAGATTCATTTTGTGATTCCGTTCCTGTATTCAATGGGTGAAAAATTCCATCGTCGTTCCAAACCAATAACAAACTTTGCCATTTTCCCTTTTGCAGATAGTGCTAATATGACATGTTTCAATTTTAAACAGAAACTACAGCTTACATGACGGGGTAATTTGGATTCTGAAAAGAAACATCCTTAGCATCCTACTTTCACTTAAAGTAAACTAAACCATTGAATAGAAACCACGTTGTCTCAAGCTATGCTACCAACTAAAACACTATCTTCCCTTTTTGATTCCTGGCTGTCTATTCCACAAGTTACCACCCGGCTAAATCTATGATGTTAAAATGCCTATTTACTATGTTCCATCTGACTGTGCAATCCACTGTCTCATCAGCCAAGCCAAGCAATTTATAAACTTGATCTCCACTATAAAAAACATCAAGACATTTATCTCACATTTCTTTTCGACTAACATTTCATTTTCAACAGTGAAGATTTGTATAAACTTTGCTTTCTGTATCTCCGACATTTGCAACATTGTTTCAATTCGGCTTTTCTCAGACAGTCGACAAATCATGAATCAGCTGGCATAATTTTTTATGGAATATAAAGAAATGTAAATTGAAAATAGGTAAAATGAAACAAAGTTAAAACTTAATAAGTCAATGGACGAATGTGGAGCCTGTCCCCTAATACTGTCCAGAAAAACATTGACCCGATTGACACTTTTCTTGGTTACTTTTGGGGACTTCCTTTCTTAATTAAATGTTCAACATTTAACTATGATGTAGTCCTTATTTGCTCACTACAGATTGTTATGGTGTTTTGCCTCTTGCTACACTCGGATTGACACAGTTTATCTTGTATTTAAGTGGTTATTGACATTCCTGGTTCAGTTGAAAAAAGAATTGACTGTACAGCAATACACTTCCACTGATGCTAATGACTAAGCTATTTTATAACAAACCATCCTTGTCTCGTTGGCTGTCACAGGAACATGGCAAGATGAGGCTGCTTTGAAAACCTTTCCAGCACCTCCAATATACTATATAATACTTTAAGATATCTGCAATGATTGAATTCCAGTCTATGGCCATCTAAATGCTTTGCTATTTTGTGATATAGCTACACTTCATTCAGTTTCAAACCAAAAGTTTACCCTGTGAAAGTAGGAAGTCTGAATGTTGAGATACCAAGGGAAAAGTCTGAGCCTGTAAATTAGGCCAAGCATATTTTCTCATCAGAATGAGGGATTACTAGCAGGGAAGCTTGAATATCAGTGACTTTAAAAGGGAGGAAGATCCCATCCTTAAATCAGGTAGAAAATACAGTAAATGTCAAGCCTTTACAAGAACACACAACAAAAACATGATTCTGCCCTTTCTTACTCAAGCATTCAAGGCTTTTCTATACACTGCTAGCTTTAGAAATGGTTGTGAGAAGTTTCAACTTTACTGTTAGAACAGGAGTTCAAAAGCCAGGGACCATAGCTGGACTGGTCCTCTACTCATGAGTTAGGTGATACTACCATGTTTCACTCTCAGATTGCTCAAATATCAGGATAATATGGTGCAAAAAAATGTGTCTGAAATGATACATTTGTGCTTATGATCGAAAAAAATTCAGCAACGGGGGGGGGGGGGGGGGTTGCTTCATATTTATTTATGTGCTTATGCTTATGAAATACAACTTTTTTTCACCAACTTGTGTTCAATTTGTGTAACAGCTTATTGATTGATTCGTTGTACTGAACTACAATTTCTACACTCTTTGTCTTGTTACTCATTCCTGTCATTGCTTCAGAAGGATCGTAAACACGTGCATTAACATGGATTCTGGCTTTATTAATCAACAATGGATTTAATCCCATATTTGACTGCAAAAACAAGTGACTTCATCCCCATGGGTCCATACTCCCTTTGCTAGCTAAATAGTATTATAGTGTGTTCCCTAAGAACAACAAATCTTATTTAGAGTCAGTGAATGCCATAGCCTCAAGGCATTTGTGTAGAGTGCCATTTCTCAGGGGATCCCTCCGGAGCAGGAGGTCTGCTCTGCGTAAGAAGATGGATCACCATATAGATTATTAATCAAAAGATGGATGGTGCTGAACATATGCCTCAGGCTAGCTGCTCTCACACTACAAATGGAAGAAAACAGATCTTTGGGTTATTCCTAATTTTCCATGGTCTTTTCTCTTGAAAGAAGGCAGTGACTGGACTTTGCAACTCTATAAGGTGTTGGAAAGCAATCATCTTGTTTTTTAAAATTTTCTTCCAGAGTGAATAGAGAAGACACATAGAGATCAAATAAGTGGGTTAAGTTTTCTTAAGACGTGGAATAGTTAAGTTACATTTCAATTAGGGAACGAGTCAGAGCAATAAAGGACATCGCCTTATTGTCCTGAAATGAAAGATGAGCTGTCATTTACTAATCCACTTGGTCTGGTTAGGAGTCATCTTACAGTAAGCAACAGTATTACCTTTTCAACTCACTTTGTCTCATTGGTATTGTGTGTCAGAAAGTCACTTTAAATGGGTTTTTCATGAGAAATCCTCTGTAGCACTCTAAGCACTTGTCGCAGTGTGGAATACATGCTGTATTGTATCTAAGTAGATAGCAAGAGAATGATTTCGTTTAAATATGTCTCAGTGTGGAATAAATACTTTATTGTATCTAGGTAGATAGCAAGAGAATGATTTCATTGCAATACCTCTCCAAGAAAGGTTCCTTTATGATTGCTACATTTGTTGGAGAAAGAGTGGCGTAGCAGTCGCCTAGTTCTGGTACATCAACCTATCAGAAGTGTACTGTATTTATGGAAAGGGTGCATATCTTTCCACAAGGGGTTAATGATGTTTTGAATGTTCTGAAATAGGTTACAGTATAGTTTTACTGTAATTACTGTAGGCCTGAGGCCATGTGAATAGTGGCCTATAAAGTGGTGGATTTTGTTCTATTTGTCTACTTCAGTGTGCCCCAGCTGTTACTTTGGTAAACCTAGAAAAAAAACCTAGAGTTAAATTGATTCACATGGCTAGAAAATAAGCTATTTGACAAATGTTATGCTCAGACACAGAGGCAAATATTATGCATAACTATTTCAAAATAAAACTAATTTCAGCTTTTTGATTTCTACATTGTCCACCATAGTGACAGTGACTTTTTAAGTTGGACACCAGACAATTGCCTCTTTGGTTATGATCAGACTTTCCATTAACAAATGTTATTAGTATACTATGGCATAAATCAGGGATGGGAAACTTTGATGGGGTTGGGGTCGACAAAAAATATGAAATCATCATGAGGGTCCGTAGAGGTTTGCGGGTCTGCGTACCCACATCCATACCCACACATGCAGTCAGAGCCCGCCCTAGTGTTTAGGGGGCCCTGAGCAAAATTGAAGTTATTGAGTGCAATTCTACTAATTTTGCCATGAGGAGTAGAGAAAATGTTGCAGTTTTACAGCAAATGACCTGCAATTCTACACATTTGCCATAGGCTAGAGATACATGTTTGCTGCAGTTTTTAGTGATATCTGAGTGAGAATGTTTAGATAGACTAACTTACCAAAAAAAAAAAACAGTGTTATCTGACATGGACTAATTGAGTGTCAGTGACTGGCATAACAAGAGAAAAACTTCTGTAGTAAAAGAAAACTGTATATACTATAATAATTCATGTAGTGTTTTTGTGGATTATAGTATGCTGTACCATTTACTGTAGTGTTTTTGCAAACATTACTGTAGCTTTTACTATAGTGTTTTGTTTTGTTAAATTTGACATAGAAGTGGAGTTTTTTTTCCCTTCAGAAAACCTACTGGAGAAATACTAAAATAGCAAATGTTCCATAACATGTAGTTAGGTAGGTATCACAGGAGGCTTCTGAGGGTAGGATGCCTCATAATAGCATCTGGAACAGAGTGAATGGAATGGCATCAAACACATGGAAACCATGTTTTTTATGTATTTGATACCATTCCACTAATTTCGCTCCAGCCTTACCACGAGTCTGTTCTCCCCAATTAAGGTGCCACCAACCTCCTGTAGTAGGTATGTTGTGTTTGTAAATGAGGTATATGTTGATGTTGTGTGGGTTGTGTTTGTATCAGTCTTGCTTTGACATCTGGAGCATGATTGATAGAGGTGTTCATGTGGCCCATTGTTATTCTTATACAGTTTTCTTGAGTGATGGGTTGTGGATTGCTCTGTTCAGGTATTCTTGTCCTTTTATTGCTTGTCTGCCTTTGATGGTCTTGATTCCGGTGGATCTGGTGGATGCATTGGTTGTTGATGCACATGTGACCCGTTTCAGGAAACTACGCGTATGTCACAGGAGAGCCGTTTGAACGTCAACTTTTTTTCCAATCACAATTCACTTTTTGGAGGACCGAGTTTTGAAATCAGTGGAATTCGAGTTTGATAGCTAAGGAGATGGAGAAAACACCTGTCTCCGGATTACATCTTTAAACTACGTGCAACCATGGCATCCGACAGGAGACGCGTCCATCCATGATGCATACGGGTAAAATAGTCTAGCTAGCTACATTTTCAGATATTACACATTTTTAAATTGGTTTCATTTGAAGTTGAAGTGTACTGTTAGCTAGCTAACATTAGCTGGCTGGCTCGCTAGCTAACATCACGTGTATGATCTTATTATTAGTATCTCAGAGCCATTTGCTTTGCTAGTTAAAGCCTAATGTTAGCTAGCTAACATTGAAACTGGTTGGTTAGCTACCTGCAGATTCATGCAGGGTAGTAACGTCATGAGTTATGTCTTAACAAAAGACTCCACTATGCAAGTATCCATTTCAATAGATTGTCACTTTAACAACTGTTGATAGACGTATTAGCTTGTAAATTCGCTCTGGCGATCTACTCCGATTTCAGACCATGTGTAAGACAGTCTCGCTAGCTACATTTTCAGATATTACATGTTTCTAATTTGGAAATAAAGTATTTAAATTTCAAGTTTAAGTGTACTGATAGCTAGGTAGCTAACATTAGCTGGTTTGCTAGCTAAAATTACCTACATGATCTTAATATTCGTATCTCAGAGAAATTTGCTTGACTTGTTATATTCTAATGTTAGCTAGCTAACATTGAACCTGGTTGGTTAGCTACATGCAGATTCATACAGGGTAGTAACATTGTGAGTTGTGATTATGGTTAATTGTTTACCTAGCTAGCTAGCTGCATGTCTTAACAAAAGACTCTCGTCTGAGTGTACAAGAGCGCAGAATAACTGATGAATTTACAAACGCTCAACACCCGTTGAATATGGCCGGTGTCAGTAAATGTTGGCAAAAAAAGCGTAATTAAATTGTTGCCTGCAGCACAGTTAGTCACCAACACTCTTGATAACATGAACACAGCCTAACCGGCTCTGCTAGGGCGAGTGAAATGGTCAAAGTGGGGTGTTCGCTCATGTGTCCGGAAGTATCTAGCAAGCTAGCCAATGTTAGGCAGTTAGCTTGGGTGCTTGACTACCGTTGTGAGGTCAGAACGTTCAAATTAACCCTACTCATTGGCCAGAGCGTCCAGTGTGTGCTCTGAACGCTGAGAGTACGAATGGACAATCTGACAGCACAGCTGCAGTCAACGCTCTGGATAACTTAACAGGCTAACCAGCTCTGCTAGGGCAAGTAATGTTCAGTGAGCTTTTCTCTCATTTGTGTCTGGAAGTAGCTAGCAAGTTAGCTTGGGTGCTTGACTGCTGCTGTTAGTACAGAACGGTCGGTTCAACCCTTAAACAGATGGGTGGGGCTAAAGCTTAAGAGGGTGTGAACAATGCTGAATGGTTGTAGACAAAGGGCTCTCTAGTAGTTGTACCAAAACATTCAAAGGACATTTTCTCAAAAGTGAGTTTACAAGTTTATCAAATTTCAAAGCAAAATTACTTTTCTGTTTTTCCTCAACTGTAGTGTATGATATACCATTTTGTAGCTCTGAGTCTCTACTTTTAATGTTAAAAACACAATTTTAAATGTTGCTACATAAGAACGATTTGAGCCGGTTGGTCACATATTGTCAGATTCTGCAGAAAAGGGGGGAATGGGTCACAGTGCTTGGCTAAAAGACAAGTAGAAATACAAGACTTGAATATTGGATCGTGAGGCTCTTGTTAGGCTCAGATGTATCAATAAACAATCCCTAATTGGAAAGGGGAACTAATCTGGGTAGCCTCTTAAACTCGATCTGGATGCAAGAGGGTTGAGAATTGTTTTTTGTAGTCATGTCATGTCAAGAGTTTAGGCATAATGAGACATTGTTTGGCCAACTATGGGGGACACAGATGGGGGGTGTAACAAAGTCTGAATGAGGGCAACAACATTAAGACAATGATAAAGCATAGAGTTACCATAGGTTCAGAAAGATAAAGAAGCTTTCTTTCCTTCATTGCACTTATGTGACTTCAAGTCAAATAAGAGTCAAATCAAAGTTTATTGGTCACATACAAAGATTTGCAGATGTTATTGAAGGTGCAGCAAAATGCTTGTGTTTCTAGCTCCAACAGTGCATTAATAGCTAGCAATACAAAACAATACACACATAATCCATAAAAGTAAAAAGAAAAAATTAAGAAAGCCCGGAATTTAAATACACTAAGTGTACAAAATATTAGGAACACCTTCCCATGAGATAGACTGACCAGGTGAACCCAGGTCAAGCTATGCTCCATTATTAATATCACTTGTTAAATCCACTTCATCGTAGATGAAGGCGAGGTGCCAGGTTAAAGAAGGATTGTTATGCTTTGAGGCAGTTGAGACATAGATTGTGCATGTGTGCCATTCAGAGTGTGAACGGGCAAGACAAAATATTTAAGTGCCTTTGAACAAGGATATGGTAGTAGGTAACAGGCGTGCTGGTTTGAGTGTGTCAAGAACTGCAACACTGCCAGATTTTTCACACTCAACAGTTTCCCATGTGTATCATTAACCGTTCACCACCCAAAGGACATCCAGCCAACTTGACACAACTGTGGGAAGCATTGGAGTCAACATGGACCAGCATCTCTGTGGAACACTTTCGACACCTTGTAGAGTCCATGCCACGATGAATTGAGACTATTCTGAGGGCAAAAGTTGGTGCAACTCAATATTAGGCATGTGTTCCTGGTGTTTTGTACAATCAGTGTATCATTATACACTGATTGTACAAATGCTGTGTATAGACAGTATATGAGTAGAACAGAACTGAACTAACTGAACTAAATGACTATCACTTCTGTCATCATGAAGTGCTTTGAGAGACTAGTCAAGGATCATATCACCTCCACCCTACCTGTCACCCTAGACCCACTCCAATTTGCTTACCGCCCCAATAGGTCCACAGACGATGCAATCGCCATCACACCGCACACTGCCCTATCCCATCTGGATAAGAGGAATATCTATTTAAGAATGCTATTCATTGACTACAGCTCAGCATTCAACACCATACTACCCTCCACTCTCATCATTAAACTTGAGAACCTGGTTTCTCGACCCCGCCCTGTGCAACTGGGTCCTGGACTCAACAGTGGCGACTCCGGGATTTTGGCCTTCTAGGCAGAATTGCAAAGGAAAAAGACATATCTCAGACTGGCCAATAAAAATAAACGATTAAGATGGGCAAAAGAACACAGACTCTGGACAAAGGAACTCTGCCTTGAAGGCCAGCATCCCGCCTCTTCACTGTTGACGTTGAGACTGGTTTTTGCAGGCACTATTTAATGAAGTTGCCAGTTGAGGACTTGTGAGGCGCCTGTTTCTCAAACTAGACACTAATATACTTGTCCTTTTGCACAGTTGTGCACTGGGCCTCCCACTCCTCTTTCTATTCTGGTTAGAGTCAGTCTGCGCTGTTCTGTGAAGGAAGTAGTACGGAGCGTTGTCTGAGATCTTCAGTTTTTTGGCAATTTCTCACATGGAATACCCTTCATTTCTCAGAACAAGAATAGACTGACGAGTTTCAGAAGAAAGCTCTTTGTTTCTGGCCATTTTGAGCCTGTAATCGAACCCACAAATGCTGATGCTCCAGATACTCAATTAGTCTAAAGAAGACCAGTTTTATTGCTTCTTTAATCAGGACAACAGTTTTCAGCTGTGCTAACATAATTGCAAAAGGGTTTACTAATGATCAATTAGCCTTTTAAAATGATAAACTTGGATTAGCTAACACAAAGTGCCATTGGAACACAGGAGTGATGGTTGCTGATATTGGGCCTCTGTACGCCTATGTAGATATTCCATAAAAAATCTGCCATTTCCAGCAACAATAGTCATTTACAACATTAACAATGTCTACACTATATTTCTGATCAATTTGATGTTATTTTCATGGACAAAAAAACGACTTTACTTTCCTTAAACAAGGACATTTCTTGGTGACCCCAAACTTTTTAACGGCAGTGTTGGTATTTCTGTTGTCCAGGTGGGATAGCGCAGTATGCGATTGCATCATCCATGGATCTGTTGGGGCGGTATGTGAATTGTAGTGGGTCTAGGTTGTTGGGTAAGGTGGAGGTTATATGGTCCTTAACTAGCCTCTCAAAGCACTTTGTGATGACAGAAGTGAGTTCTACGGTGGGATAGTTATTTAATTCAGTTACCTTCTTTTTCTTGGGAACAGGAACATTGGTGGAAGCAAGTCGGGACAGCAGACGTATATGGAGAGATTGAATATGTCCATAAACACTCCAGCCAGCTGGTCTGCACATGCTCTGAGGACGGGGCTTGGGATGACGTCTAGTCCCCCAGCCTTGCGAGGGTTAACATGCTTAAATTACTTACGTCGGCCACAGAGAACGGGAGCACACAGTCCACATGAGCAGCATGGGCTTGCGTCGGTGGCTCAATGTTGTTTTCCTCGACGCGGGCGAAGAAGGGGCATAGCTTGTCTGTGTTCGCGATGTGTCTGGCTTTCCCTTTATAATCCGTAATTTGTCTGGAGTCTTTGCCACATACGTCTCGTGTCAGAGCTGTTGAATTGCGACTCCATTTTATCCCTGTACTGTTTTTGATTGCCTTACGGAGGTCATAGGTGGTCTGTTTGTACACATTAATGTTCCCAATCATGGTTAAACACGGTGGTTCGCACTTTCAGTTTTATGCGAACACTGTCATCTGTCCACAATTTTTGATTTTGATAAGTTCTAATCTTCACAGTGTGAACAACATCCTCTGCACTTATTGATGAACCCAGTCACTGAGTCAATGTACACGTCAGTACTATTGTCAGAGGCGACCCGGAACATTTTCCAGTCCGCATGATCAAAACAAACTTGAAGCATACAGTGGCAAGAAAAAGTTAGTGAACCCTTTGAAATTACCTGGATTTCTGCATAAATTGGTCATCAAATGTGATCTGATCTTCATCCAAGTCACAACAATAGACAAACATAGTGTGCTTAAACTATTAACACAAATTATTGTATTTTTCTTGTCTTTATTGAATACATCATTGAAACATTCACAGTGTAGCTCTGAAAAATTATGTGAACCCCTAGGCTAATGACGTCTCCAAAAGCTGATGTGGAGTTCAATCAATGAGATGAGATTGGAGATGTTGGTTAGAGCTAACTTGCCCTGTAAAAAACAGTTTGTTCACAAGAAGCATTGCCCGATGTGAACCATGCCTCGAACAAAAGACATCTCAGAAGAACTAAGATGAAGAATTGTTGACTTGCATAAAGCTGGAAAGGGTTACAAAAGTATCTCTAAAAGCCTTGATGTTCATCAGGAGTGGCCGTCCTGCTAAGATGACTGCAAGAGCACAGCGCAGAATGCTCAATGAGGTTAAGAAGAATCCTAGAGTGTCAGCTAAAGACTTACAGAAATCTCTGGAACATGCTAACATCTCTGTTGATGAGTCTACGATACATAAAACACTAAAAAAATAATGGTGTTCATGGGAGGACACCATGGAAGAAGCCACTGCTGTCCCAAAAAAAACCCATTGCTGTACGCCAGAGGTTTGCAACAATGCACCATAATGCACCAAAATATTCTGTGGACAGATGAAACTACAGTTGAGTTGTTTGGAAGGAACACACAACACTATGTGTGGAGAAAAAAAGGCACAGCACACCAACATCAAAACCTCATCCCAACTGCAAAGTATGGTGGAGGGACTGCTTTGCTGCCCCAGGTCCTGGACAGCTTGCTATCATCAACAGAAAAATAAATTCCTAAGTTTATCAAGACATTTTTCAAGAGAATGTTAGGCTATCTGTCCGCCAATTGAAACTCAACAGAAGTTGGGTGATGCAACAGGACAACGACCCGAAACACAGAAGTAAATCAACAACAGAAGAAAATACACCTTCTGGAGTGGCCCAGTCAGAGTCCTGACCTCAACCCGATTGAGATGCTGTGGCTGACCTCAAGAGAGCAGCTCATACCAGACATCTCAAGAATATTGCTGAACTGGAACAGTTTTGTAAAGACGAATGGTCCAAAATACCTCCTGACCGCTGTGCAGGTCTGATCCGCAACTGCAGAAAACGTTTGGTTGAGGTTATTGCTGCCAAAGGAGGGTCAACCAGTTATTAAATCCAAGGGTTCCCATACGTTTCCCACCCTGCACTGTGAATGTTTACACAGTGTGTTCAATAAAGACATGAAAACATATAATTGTTTGTGTGTGTTACGGTTCTCGTTTTTGGAATGACCGGACCAAGGTGCAGCGCGGTAGGCGTACATCGTTATTTTTATTGATGACACCAAAAGCAAAATAACAACGACAAAAATGGAAGCGCACAGTTCTGTAAGGCAAAATAAACTGTACAGAAAACAAGATCCCACAAACGCCCAAAAGGAAAATGACAACTTATATATGATCCCCAATTAGAGACAACGATAGACAGCTGCCTCTGACTGGGAACCATACTATGCCAAAAACACAAAGAAATAGAAAACATAGATTTTCCCACCCGAGTTACACCCTGACCTAACCAAACATAGAGAATAATAAGGATCTCTAAGGTCAGGGTGTGACAGTGTGTTATTAGTTTAAGCAGACTGTGTTTGTCTATTGTTGTGACCTAGATGAAGATCAGATCAAATTGTATGACCAAATTATGCAGAAATCCAGGTATTTCAAAAGGGTTCATACTTTTTCTTGCCACTGTAGATTTTGATTGTTCAGACCAGTTGCTTCCTATAGGTGGGGACAAGGAATGATCTGAAAAAATAACCTAAAAGATTTTTCAGAGTGCCTTCTTGACTTCGTTATTCTAGTGACAGCTGAATAAGCCTCTTGTGTGTTCTCTGATCTTCTCTCTGATAAGTATTTTTTAATGAATTCCCCTAAAATACAATTAGTACGCTCCAAGCCCTTAGGCAAGTCTGCAGTTGGGCAAGTCAACATTTCAAACAAAGCTAATGAGTTGCCGGGGTGGTTGATAAATGTGCAGATACGCTATGAAGTGAATATGGAAAATATTAACAATCATATTAATGTGGCCGTTTTCACAGGAATATAGCTTTAATTAGCCCTATCCCTTCTGTGTGAAGTGTGTAAACTGGCAGATAAAATGTTATGAAACTATATCACTTACATTGTCTCTACATCCTTATTAAAAATTGTCAATTATGAATGTTTCGGTTGGTAAGAATTGGCATTATAGCTAAAAGCTAACGAGTCACTGTTGGCATGTTTGTTCAACTTAGCTTTCTATCTTCACTACTATACTTATGAACATTACAGTATACAAATATATTCTCTCATCTTCGTTCTTTATTGACTGGATGAATTCAAAGACAAACTGAGGGGGATTCATGTTATGACTCAAATGATTCAAAAACTGGCTTTTTTCCTGATGAACCCTGGCTTTGAAAAGTGGAGAAATTAAAATGGTTGAGAGTAGAGAGAACAGGGAGAGACCATTTGCATACTTTTAGCCTTGGGCAGTTAAGCAGGCACATTTTGTCATAGATATACAGTTGAAGTCGGAAGTTTACATACACCTTAGCCAAATATATTTAAACTCAGTTTTTCACAATTCCTGACATTTAATCTGAGTAAAGATTCCCGGTCTTAGGTCAGTTAGGATCCCCTCTTTATTTTAAGAATGTGACATGTCAGATTAATAGAAGAGAGAATGATTTATTTCAGCTTGTATTTCTTTCATCACATTCCCAGTGGGTCAGAAGTTTACATACACTCAATTAGTATTTGGTAGCATTGCCATTAAATTGTTTAACTTGGGTCAAACATTTGGGTTGCCTTCCACAAGCTTCCCACAATAAGTTAGGTGAATTTTGGCTCAGTCCTCCTGACAGAGCTGGTGTACCTGAGTCAGGTTTGTAGGCATCCTTGCTCGCACACGCTTTTTCAGTTCTGCCCACAATTTTTCTATGGGATTGAAGTCAGGGCTTTGTGATGGCCACTCCAACACCTTGACTTTGTTGTCCTTACGCCATTTTGCCACAACTTTGGAAGCCATTTGAGGTCATTGTCCATTTGGAAGACCCATTTGCAACCAAGCTATAACTTCCTGAGTGATGTCTTGAGATGTTGCTTCAATAAATCCACATCATTTTACTTTCCTCATGATGCCATCTATTTTGTGAAGTGCACCAGTCCCTCCTGCAGCAAAGCACCCCCACAACATGCAGCTGCCATCCCTGCGCTTCATGGTTGGGATGTTGTTTTTCGGCTTGCAAGCCTCCCCCTTTTTCCTCCAAACATAACGATGGTCATTATGGCCAAACAGTTCTATTGTTGTTTCATCAGACCAGAGGACATTTTTCCAAAAAGTACGATCTTTGTCCCCATGTGCAGTTGCAAACCATAGTCTGGCTTTTTTAATGACGGTTTTGGAGCAGTGGCTTCTTCCTTGCTGAGCGGCCTTCCAGGTTATGTCAATATAGGACTCGTTTTACTGTGTACAGTGCCTTGCGAAAGTATTCGGCCCCCTTGAACTTTACGACCTTTTGCCACATTTCAGGCTTCAAACATAAAGATATAAAACTGTATTTTTTTTGTGAAGAATCAACAACAAGTGGGACACAATCATGAAGTGGAACAACATTTATTGGATATTTTAAACTTTTTTAACAAATCCAAAACTGTCGCTTGGGGTATGTCTCTATCAGTTTTGCACATCGAGAGACTGAAATTTTTTCCCATTCCTCCTTGCAAAACAGCTCGAGCTCAGTGAGGTTGGATGGAGAGCATTTGTGAACAGCAGTTTTCAGTTCTTTCCACAGATTCTCGATTGGATTCAGGTCTGGACTTTGACTTGGCCATTCTAACACCTGGATATGTTTATTTTTGAACCATTCCATTGTAGATGTTGCTTTATGTTTTGGATCATTGTCTTGTTGGAAGACAAATCTTCGTCCCAGTCTCAGGTCTTTTGCAGACTCCATCAGGTTTTCTTCCAGAATGGTCCTGTATTTGGCTCCCTCCATCTTCCCATCAATTTTATCCATCTTCCCTGTCCCTGCTGAAGAAAAGCAGGCCCAAACCATGATGCTGCCACCACCATGTTTGACAGTGGGGATGGTGTGTTCAGCTGTGTTGCTTTTACGCCAAACATAACGTTTTGCATTGTTGCCAAAAAGTTCAATTTTGGTTTCATCTGACCAGAGCACCTTGTTCCACATGTTTGGTGTGTCTCCCATGTGGCTTGTGGCAAACTTTAAACAACACTTTTTATGGATATCTTTAAGAAATGGCTTTCTTCTTGCCACTCTTCCATAAAGGCCAGATTTGTGCAATATACGACTGATTGTTGTCCTATGGACAGAGTCTCCCACCTCAGCTGTAGATCTCTGCAGTTCTTCCAGAGTAATCATGGGCCTCTTGGCTGCATCTCTGATCAGTCTTCTCCTTGTATGAGCTGAAAGTTTAGAGGGACGGCCAGGTCTTGGTAGATTTGCAGTGGTCTGATACTCCTTCCATTTCAATATTATCGCTTGCACAGTGCTCCTTGGGATGTTTAAAGCTTGGGAAATCTTTTTGTATCCAAATCCGGCTTTAAACTTCTTCACAGCAGTATCTCGGACCTGCCTGGTGTGTTCCTTGTTCTTCATGATGCTCTCTGCGCTTTTAACGTACCTCTGAGACTATCACAGTGCAGGTGCATTTATACGGAGACTTGATTACACACAGGTGGATTGTATTTATCATCATTAGTCATTTAGGTCAACATTGGATCATTCAGAGATCCTCACTGAACTTCTGGAGAGAGTTTGCTGCACTGAAAGTAAAGGGGCTGAATAATTTTGCACGCCCAATTTTTCAGTTTTTGATTTGTTAAAAAAGTTTGAACTTATCCAATAAATGTCGTTCCACTTCATGATTGTGTCCCACTTGTTGTTGATTCTTCACAAAAAAATACAGTTTTATATCTTTATGTTTGAAGCCTGAAATGTGGCAAAAGGTCGCAAAGTTCAAGGGGGCCGAATACTTTCGCAAGGCACTGTATATGGATACTTTTGTACCTGTTTCCTCCAGCATCTTCACAAGGTCCTATGCTGTTGCTCTGCGATTGATTTGCACTTTTTGCACCAAAGTACGTTCATTTCTAGGAGATAGAATGCATCTCCTTCCTAAGCAGTATGACGGCTGCGTGGTCCCATGTTTTTTATACTTGTGTACCATTGTTTGTACAGATGAAAGTGGTACCTTCAGGCATTTGGAAATTGCTCCCAAGGATGAACCAGACTTGGGAAGGTCTACAATTTTTTTTCTGAGGTCTTGGCTGATTTCTTTAGATTTTACCATGATGTCAAGCAAGGAGGCGCTGAGTTTGAAGGTAGGCCTTGAAATACATCCACAGGTACACCTCCAATTGACTCAAATGAGCCCATCAGAAGCTTCTAAAGCCATTACATAATTTTCTGGAATTTTCCAAGCTGTTTAAAGGCACAGTCAATTTAGTGTATGTAAACTTCTGACCCACTGGAATTGTGATACAGTGAATTATAAGTGAAATAATCTGTCTGTAAACAATTGTTGAAAAAATGACTTGTGTCATGCATGAAGTAGGTGTCCTAACCGACTTGCCAAAACTATAGTTTGTTAACAAGAAATGTGTGGATTAGTAGAAAAAAGATTTTTAATGACTATGTGTATGTAAACTTCCGACTTCAACTGTAGATTCATATACTGTACAACCCAGCTCTGGCCAATAGTGACATTGGAGCATTATGGTCCTGTACCACAAGGCCTTGAAACCTTTGCTATTGAATGATGCAATCGTGGTTCCAAGGACATCTGAATACTCAAGAGTCCACATACTGTATACAAGACATAGCTATACTAAACAATGGGAGAATCTAAACTGTGTGTAGATATTTATTTTTATCTTCACAAGATTGGGTACCCTGGCCTTCACTTGAGAAATTTGCTGACGATGCATACAATAGCTGGAAGAGATGTTCCAAGATGTTATCATAATACGGAATATAGATATGCATGCAGACCTACATTTGTTTTTCAGGGGCACTTAAAATTCCAGATTGCAGTGACATGATTGCAATGCCCTCAAGATGTTATAAGCTTGCACGTAATGGGATGTATTGGTTGACTGAGCAACGTATTACAAACTTTGTTAGCTCAAAGTTTACTTTGATGTGTTTGTATGCTAGCACAGTTAATTTGCATAGCATTAGCCACATAATATGATGTTTCTTCCTCACTTCCTTGTGTATGTTCAGATTCTGCTCATCGCATGCTTCTCGAGTCTATCTATATGGAGTGGGGAGGAAGAGACAGGCACTCTTGGGTGATTCATTCAATCGTTTGGTGTCATCCAACTATACCCGCAGGTACAGCTAATCTATTAGCCTCCTGTCCACCGTTTGTCGAGTGTTAAGCGCTCTGCACACAATGGCGCTTTGTAGTCACCGAACAAAACCTGGGACTCATTGAAAGAACCCATCAGAGGGCCATACATGCTCAGCCATGCGAATCGCCTGCAGCTCTCTCCCCATAGCCCGTTCAAGAACTAAAAATATTTCTTATTGAAGAGAGAAAAAACACAAGTAAACAACGAACACATTTATTTGAATTAGCTATAGACTGGGAAAACATCTTAAGGTAGGCTATGTATGCACGCCGATGCAATCTCTCCCTCACGCACACAGGCACAACCACTCACTCAAACACACACACTCATTCAAACCTCTCATACCATTTCAGCTTGTAGCTAAGATGAAATGTAGGGAAACCTGACGCTGTTGATTTAGTAACACTTCTCATGGTGTCATCCCAGCACCTCTGTCCAATACATACAGTCAAACAAATTTGTATTCCAACACACATCTGTGCATACTAAATAATTACCACATAATCTGTAGCTAAATGCTAGTGTCTCATTTACACCTGCTTGTACATGTCACAGTGTGGTTAACACCACGCAAAACAATCTCTGAATATCATTAACAGATTTATACCTGCTAGTACAGTATGTCATTGACTCTTTGCTATGTAGTAAGGCCTATATCTCTAGGCTTATATGTTGCTCATTTGAAATGCATTTGTGTCGTTATTTCATTCCAGTACACTGCGTATCAGCATATTGAATAAAATTTAAACATGTTTTACTGAGATACAAAGTATGTTTTTAGTATACTACAAAAAACACGAGTGGTGGGTACACTGCATTTCAGATGTATTATGGACATTGATATGCAATCTTCATATGCACAACGCAATTCAAAATGCCATGGAGAGGCATGGTGTAACACGCCTTTTGATGAGCCCACTGATAACCGTACACGGTGAGAGAACAGATGCACCACAACTGTTCAGTTAACACTTCGGATACAGAGGGACGCTGGAGGGAGCCTAAAGGTATTTGCTGGAGTGCAAGCATGGGACAAGGGAGACAGAGGAGAAGAGGGAGATGAGAGGGGGAAGGAAAACATAGGAAAGGGACAATAGATCCAAAGAACAGGGGGGGAGAGAGAGAGAGAGAGAGAGAGGAGAGAGAGAGAGAGAGAGAAGGAGACAAGAGAGGAGGAGGCAAGAGAGGAAAGGACATTTGAAATTAAGAAAAAAAGGACAATAGATGAAAGAGAAAGGAAAAGCACTCTGTCTGATGCACACACACACACACACACACACACACACACACACACACACACACACACACACACACACACACACACAGACACATACACAGGAGGTGAGTCTGAGGCTCTGTGACATGGGTGGCTTGTAGAACAGTAATTTATCAGGTTCTGAAGGCCACTGCAGACACATTTACTCAGTGTCATGAAAAAACATGTTTCTGCCCAAGCCTGTAAACTATTCCCATATCCCTAGCCTTCCCTCTCTCCATAAAATGTGCTGTTGGCAGTGGTGAAAGTAACATGTGCCACAAACCATGAAGTAAATATATTTTGCTCATCAATAAATGTGATTCTGTAATCCATTTAGAAAACCTTAGCTATAGTCCATCTAGATAAGTGTATTATAGTGACCTTAACCCAACGCCTAGCAACCTCGTCAAGAGGTTCAGACCTCATGGCTTAATGAAGTTAAGGTGTTGCCTTGACAGTTGCTGGACCGGGATTCAAATATATTTTTACGCTGTAAAAACTGATCATATTGATAACATCGAATGCACATTACTTTTAATGGTGTTGATGAGTAGCATCATTTGGTAGCTCTACTTCCATTTAAAATACGAACATGTATGATTATTTATGACTTCATTGTAATGCGATAGAGTATTATTAATAACCTGGTTATATTGTATCAATGGATGTTGTTTTCACAAACTTTTCTGTATATTTAAGTGGGAATCAACTTCACAATGATTGTGAGTAAATTGATGACAGATGAATATAGTGCTGGCAATCACACATGTCCGGTCGAGTTCATATTTACCCAAGCCTGTTTTGGTTTGTGGTGTAGTGGATCAAACCACAGACAGCGTTGCAAATGCCAATTCAGATAGCCTATGCGCCGGCGCTGCACCCATCGAGGAGAAGAAGCCAGTTGCGCGCATCATACACGACAAAAGAGTCAGTCGCCGAATACCCGGAGTCCACATATGCAACAGGGAGTTGCTGGATAGACGGTCACTGCTTTATATTTTGCTTTGGTCGGTGTTTGCCAGGTGCTTTACATTTTTGGGGGGATAGGAACGGCTCGTGGGTTTCCAAGATGAACCAAACTGCCGGCGTTTCGCACCAAGTGAAATGCCAGTCTTCTGTGTCTTCGAAGGCTATGGCCAAGGTATGAACTTTATATCTACAGGGACAGGCATACGTGAAATTAGTTTGAAACGTAATTGTTGCCGTATTAAGCTTGCGTTATTATGCTTGGGTTATTACGCAAAATAGCAAGAAGTTCCATGTGATCACCTCTATGAGCAAATGTAACTTTTTTTTGTGATGGAAAGATTTGCGAAAAGAGACCAGAACTCTTTGGTCTGGTTTAAATGATCGATCATGTTGATGTGTGGCTATTAACTTGACCTAATACTCTGTTTTTGTGGCTGTTGTTGGTTTTAGACGTGGTTGGGTTTGAGAAATATTGCAGTACTACCACATAGATTAGGCTATATATTGAACATTAATTTAACTTTATAGCGGTGTGTTGGATACTGTTCAGCGCGTTAAGCAAAAATGTTGAAGCCAAATGCAAATATTTTGTAGGATAAAGAGCATTGTAGTTACACACAATGCTGCAGTACAGCAATTTAAAATTCAGATCACGTCGAGAGTAGAAGAAAGAGGGGGAAATATGCTACCAATATATTCCTTTGAAAAAAGGCATATCGATTCTACCCACCACCCATTCACTTTCACGTTAATACAAAATATGACAACAAGCAGCGTTAATTTAGTTAATCCATCATACCCATAGGCTATTAGTAAATTGCCATTTAAAGCTTGACAGATTGCCGTAATTAGGCTACGTTTCTTTGGTGTGTGTATATGATGTCTCAAGGGAATTTGGGCCAGATGGACCTGTTGTTAAGAGTAACTCAATCAATGTTCATCAAGACCGTGCTCTGCGTCTTTTGGCAACTACTTGAGGAGGTCTCTGTCTCTCTTATGGGAATAAAAGTAAAGCAGAATAAATAGGTCAATTCTTTACTGGTTTAATTGTGCATAATTTCTCTCTGGATTTCCAGGGAAATGCCACATTTGGGTCATGTTTTGTTGGAAGAAACTTTATTGATATTTCCCTTAAAATGCATGTATACATATTTTGGGAATGACATACAGTGCAGAATAGAAATGTAGTCGATTGCCATCTTTTGGCGGATACATTGCTCACGGACAGCCCGTCTCACTACTACATACCTTGTTCATTGTAGAATGTGTTTGAAAGCTGAAACCCAATTTTCCCAGGCATGATGAGTGGCTTGTCTTAGGCTGTCAAATGTAAACAGGTTGCATCGTGAAGGCTTTGATTTCTTAGACATAGGATTACACATCGTGGGTCTTATATGCATACATTTTAGTCCATATAGATATTAGAGGGATTTCAAGCTCATAAAAATTGGTCGCACGCATGCTTCTTGATGGTATTGTATTTAGATTTGAGCCCGGATTACAGCGACACAACCCCTGCCACCAACAGTATTATTACCCTGTAATGGCACAGGCCAGGCCTGCCTACATAAGTGTTAGTCTTTTGCCATATATAATACCACATTAGCCACTCTCCATATAAACTGGATGCTTTTCTAAGGGCTAACAGTGATTCTGTGACTGAAGGTCAATCACTGACTCACGACTCGGTAAGTAAAGCTGGGTGTTGGCTCCATCGATGGCTTCATACTAAAACATCTGTCCATTGGCAGACTGCTAAATGTACTCAGGGGATAGTCTAAATGATGCAAGATTCACATCAACATTCAAACATATTACATACAATTAAGGTGGTATTGGAAATTGGTGTGAGTGAGTGAGAGAGTGAGAGAGAGAGCAGTTTGGCATGTGTCTATGTGTTGGTGGAAAGCACGTGGTGCTGAAATAGTTTGAGCCTCGCAGAGACAAAGCAGCGCTTGAGGACAGTGGCATGGTGCTGAAATGGGACGGAGCACTACGCTGACTGACTCATCCCTATTTCATGTGAGGAAAGCTCAGGTGCAACCTGAGTGGGAGTGAGACACTCCAAGACAAACGGATCTCCACTGGACCTTGATGTATTGAAACATTACGAGTATTGACGTAGTGAAAGATGGGCTACTTACTTTCAGAAAATCATGTTCCATATGGAGTGCTAGAGTACAAATTGTGCTGGGTTAAAATTGAGGGCACAACAGTATTTCAAACCCCAGGTAAAATACAGTGCCTTCGGACCCATTCACTGTTTCCACATGTTGTTACAGCCTTATTCTAAATTTAATTTTAAAAAATTCCCCTCATCAATCTAAACACAATGACAAAGAAAAAACTGTTTTTTTAGGCATTTCTGCTAATTTACTAAAAATAAAAAACAGAAATATCACATTTACATAAGTATTCAGACCCTTTACTAAGTACTTTTTTGAAGCACCTTTGGCAGCAATTACAGCCTCAAGTCTTCTTGTGTATGACACTACAAGCATGGCACACCTGTATTTGAGGAGTTTCTCACATTGTCTCTGCAGATCCTCTCAAGCTCTGTCAGGTTGGATGGAGAGCGTAGCTGCACAGCTATTTTCAGGTCTCTCTAGAGATGTTCGATTGGGTTCAAGTCCGGACCCTGACTGAGCCACTCAAGGCCATTAATTTACTTGTCTCGATGCCACTCCTGCGTTGTCATGGCTGTGTGCTTAGGGTCGTTGTCCTGTTGAAAGGTGAACCTTCACCCCAGTCTGAGGTCCTGAGCGCTTTGGAGCAGGTTTTCTTCAAGGATCTTTGTGCCGTTCATCTATACCTCAATCCTGACTAGTCTCCCAGTCCCTGCCACTGAAAAACACCCCACAGAATGATGCTGTCAACAACATGCTTTACCGTAGGGATGGTGCCAGGTTTCCTCCAGACATGGCATTCAGGCCAAAGAGTTCAATCTTGGTTTCATCAGACCAGAGAATCATGTCTTTAGGTGCCTTTTGGCAAACTCCAAGCTGGCTGTCATGTGCCTTTTACTGAGGAGTTGCTTTCGTCTGGCCACTCTACCATAAAGACATGACTGTGGAGTGCTTCAGGGATGGTTGTCCTTCTGGAAGGTTCTCCCATCTCCACAGAGGAACTCTGTATCTCTGTCAGTGTGACCATCGGGTTCTTGGTCACCTCCCTGACCAAGGATATTATTCCCTGGTTGCTCAGTTTGGCCGGGCGGCCAGCTCTAGGAAGAGTCTTGGTGGTTCAAACTTCTTCCATTTAAGAATGATGGAGGCCACTGTGTTCTTAGGGACCTTCAGATGGTGCAGACATGTTTTGGTACCCTTCCCCAGATCTGTGCCTTGACACAATCCTGTCTCGACCTCATGGCTTCGTTTTCTTTTCTGACATGCACTGTCAACTGTGGAATCTTATATAGACAGGTGTGTGCCTTTCCAAATCATGTCCAATCAATTTCTAAAAACCTGTTTTCACTTTGTCATTATGTGAAATTGTGTGTAGATTGCTGAGGCTTTAAAAAATATATATACATTTTAGAATAAGGCTGTAACGTAACATGATCTGGAAAAAGTCAGGGGGTCTGAATGCTTTCCGAAGGCACTGTAGCAGCAACTATCTCTTCATCTCATGCAAACATGTCCTGGATCGTACATTTGATCCAATTTACCATTCTGTAATACACAGTTGGATTAACTGTTAGGCCACCTCCGTCTCATACAAAAGATAATCTCCTTTCCAGTGCCTGATCTCCCCCTGCCAGTGTTTTGGATCTTAACCACCCTCTTTGATCCTCTAAAACACTCCCATGTCTTCTTCACTTCCTCTTTACACACAATCCAATTAAGAAGAGGCAGCAGATTGTTTGTGGGCTTTCACTCTCCGAGGCTCCTGCTGGGTTTACGAGACCAGCAAAGTCTGCGAGCAGCTGTGGCTCACACCATTCGGTCCTTAAAAGTGACAGGTCCACCCAAGCACAGATAGGGCAATAAACTGAACCGGCCCCATCAGAAAGTAGGAAGCCAAGGCTATAGTGACTGTAGTCATCTGGGATACCGCAACCATATTACTGATGAGGTGATAAGAGCACAAAAACGTTGTCCAATAGCAGGACTGGCTATCATATAGGCGTAGGGTACTATTATGGTTTTACATCTCCTTCTCACTAAAGGGTCTTATTAGCAGTATCTGTATGAAGTTGTAGTTTTATTAGCAGTGTCTGTATGAAGTTGTAGTTTATTAAACAGTTAGAGGAACTGCTTGCATGCTTATCGGCTCTTTATGTGTGAGTGTGATTGTATCAGACCTTCTGGATTTCTGTTACCTTGCGGGCTCTATGGGAAAGAAGACTGTTTTGGGCTGATTTTCCTTTAAGATCCAGAAATATAAGGCCATTCAAAAGTAGTTGAAATTTGGGTGAGTTAAGAGGATTGCACTCACAGCCACTTGCAAACTGAGAAATGTTGCGAAAGCAATCACAACTCTCATGTCCTGTACACAATTCACTTGAAAAGTTCAATAACCCAAACCTCAGCTATTTACTGTTTGAGAAAAAGACATTTGAGTTTGAGAGAGCATTTGAGAAAAGTAATTGCATATCAAACAACCAATATTTATAGATGGTTGAGTTTACACAGTGGGGGAAGTTCATTAATTAGTAATCATGCTCATTAAATAATTATAAATGATGGAACATATTTATTAGCCATTAAACAAGCACAGCGAGAGAGAAAAATATGCCATGCTCGTATTTCTGTAGTATATTTGATGTGAACTTCATTGTACCGTGTGGATATACAGTGGGGAGAACAAGTATTTGATACACTGCCAATTTTGCAGGTTTTCCTAATTACAAAGCATGTAGAGGTCTAATTTTTTATCATAGGTACACTTCAACTGTGAGAGACGGAACAAAAATCCAGAAAATCACAATGTATGATTTTTAAGTAATTAATTTGTTTATCAAATATTTGTTCTCCCCACTGTATATATCATATAATCACATTAAACCATTAGATAGGCCTATCTTTTTGGCTTTGGTATATCATCTTCATATTTTCATGTTTTTGGCGTAGTATGCGAATGATGCTGACGTGTGATGATGTGAAGTTGTACTGAAGGCTGGATGATGAAAGGTCACCGTGAGGGGAAGTAGGGGTTAATGGATCCTATAATGGAGGAGTGATGGAGGCCAGTATCTCTGATTAATGGGTTGATAGGATTGTGTAGGACTGAGGGTTGTAATGGGGGAAAAAAGATAGGGCAGACTGGAGGGATGTGATGAACTAGGAATGATGAGTGAAGATGAATCAACTGTGGTGACCCAGCGGGCAAAACTGGTTGCAATGATGTCGTTATGATGTGTTTTATGACGCCATGGTCAGGTTGTGTACTGGTTGTAAAAGGATGTTTTGTTAACTTGTTTTTAGCAACCAGAAACGATGTCTTAATCTGGTTTTAATCAGATTATCTGACCAGATAACAGGCAAAATATGCTGTCATAATAAAAGATGTCTTTACCCGGTTACAACTAGAAAAATATGTAATTAAGACGTCATGGGACAACATTTTACTGGAGATGGTAATGATGGTAGTAATATGGTAGTATTGTTCCGTAAAAGTATTATTTTGGTAGTATTCTTCTGTGACATTGGCATATTTCAAAGATAAAATCCATGAAACATGGATGAACATGTTCGGACACTTTTAAAAGTCCAAGTATATACAGTATACTTGCCTATCTAACATCTGCTTTTTCTCTAACCCACATGAGACACCCAAAGCACCTTGGATCTTGAATATCAGAGCCATCTTTCAACATACCATCTACCTTCATCTCTGTAGCTAGCTCTACTCCCCTGGTCCCAAACAACACCAATGGTGGGTTATTGAACCTCTGAGGCACTCCCTGTGCATTCTCTCCCCTTGCTAAGATCTATCAAATAAATTGTCTCGAAAAACTCCCAGCAACTGACGTGTTGCAGGCTGCCTGCTCGACAGCCATCCTCAGCATCTGATCGATTGCTCAAATTTGTCTCAAAAAGAATAATTGCATCACCGCTCCAGTCTGTGACTCTATAATTTATAGTCGGCATGCCAACTGATCTCAATATATTCTCTCCCCACAGTGCATCTCTCATTCTTTCTCATTCTCTCTATTCACTGAGGAATGGGTGATAAATGTGTTACTAATTTGTTTTTTGTTGTTGAGACACGTCTGTTGTTCATTTGCATATCAGTGCCTATTCCCAAGAAGTGGCTTATTTGTCCCTATGTCGAAGATTACGCCTAAACCAATACTTTTTTTTTTTTTAAACACGTCAGAATGTAAAATACCATTTGTCAAACTACTGTCTGACCGGTAGTAATCATTCTTTGGTTCTCTTGAGTTCTCACAACCGGTACTAATGACGTGAACCCTGAGGCTTTCCAGGCTTCCTATTCTTTAGATTCCTGAAGTATATTATAGCCTCGGAACAGAACTGACCATCCCTTAGGTGCAACTATTTTTTAGAGCCTGCGGCAAAGTGGACTGATGTGAATATGTTATGAGCTGGTAATGGGGGCCACTGTGTTGAGGTGTGATTAAAAGTTATTTATGAAATGCCAAAGCTTTGGACAGTTGAGCTGAGAGGTCTCTATACCATTAGTTCTTATAATATGACACATATGAAATTTAAAAGAGGGCACACGAAAGATACATTTGATAAATATTAGACTTTACTTCATAATATCTCCTCTTTACAAGCTTTTTACTTCAGTATTCTTAGTTTTTACCTCAATAAGTTGTAATAGATCTGGTATTTGTGTAATCTGTTTGAATCTTAACTGGGCCGTCTTTGAAGATCTTTTTATACTCCCAACACTTTAGATCCCTTTGAAGAGGACTTATTTTGCCAATATGCCGCTGATCATTTGTTATGCTATCTTTCGGATCTCATTTGTTATGGTGTCTTTGGAGATTGTCAAACATGATATGGTGACATCTCTTGCCATGCATTTAGACTGTATAAGAGTAAAACGTCTCAACGCATTAGCTGGCTTTTGTTTGAATCGAGTGATCGATCCATCATGAGGTTGTCTTAAACAATATTTAAAGTTTGACATAACTTGTAATAATAGTTTATGACAACTTATGTACTCAGACACTATCTCTTTGATTAAGCATGAAGGTGTCTGCGCAGAGAGCATTGATTTTACATAAATGGGCATAAGGTCAGCAAATTATGACATTACATGATATGTCATGTTAATGAGAACCTTATGGAGACATCATGACAAGACATTCAAATCCATACCTGGGTCAAAATAGCATTTGTTTCATTTCAACATTTTGAAATAGTTGGCCTGACGTGCTGGATAGGTGAAGTTTGCACTTTCAGGACCATTTTTACCATTGAGCCTGGCAAACTTAACCAAGCACAACTAAAGTTTTCAAAAGGAAACAAACACAGTACAATGTCAAGCCAGGTCTTTAAAAAAAAAAAAAAAATTTTTACAAAAATTCACATTTTCCAGAACATTTCTTGTGGCAGCTCCTCAATACTTTCTGATGTTGCCAATCCAGTTTGTGACTCTGTTGAGACAATGGAAATCTATTGATAATGTAAACTATGTATATTCCCCTTGCCTTTACTCAGGCTCCTTTACTACATATTTAAATTGTGCAGCAGACTTCCACTTTCTTAAATGACTACCCCATCTCTGTACCCCACTCATATAATTATCTGTAAAGGCACTCAGTCGAGCAGTGAATTTCAAGCACAGATTCAACTACAGACTAGGGAGGTTTTCCATCGGTTCGCGAAGAAGGCCACCTATTGGTAAATGGGTAAAAAGCATGGTGCAGTTATTAACAGTGGTGGAGAAAGTACTTAATTGTCATACTTGAATAAAAGTAAAGATACCTTAATAGAAAAGGACTCAAGTAAAAGTGAAAGTCACCCAGTGTTACGTAACTAGGAGTGGTGGGTGCCCAGTCAGGCGCAGAGAGCAGAGGTTTAAGGAAAACCATATTTATTCCGGTGAGAAAAGGCAAATAAATTAATAAATGACCGGCCCAAAACAGGACACAAACAGTCCGGAAAAATACAAAACAATACCATCCACAAAACAGAACAGAGAACCAAGCTCGCACAAAAGCAGGCGGCATAACAGGCTTAAATAGCCCTATACCAAACCCCAAACGAGAAACAGGTGAAACCAATAAGACATAACCAACAGAAAAGGGAATCGGTGGCAGCTAGTAGACCGTTGACCGCTGAGCGCCGCCCGAACAGGAAGGGGAGCCACCTTCGGTAGAAGTCGTAACACCCAGTAAAATACCTCTTGAGTAAAAGTCTAAAAGTATTTGGTTTTCAATATACTTAAGTATCAAAGTAAATGGAATTGCTAAACTGTACTTAAGTATCAAAAGTAAAAGTATAAACCATTTCAAATTGTTTATATTAAGCAAACCAGATGGCACAATTTGTTTTATTTTCTATTCATTTGCGGATAGCCAGGGGCACACTCCAACACTCAGACATCATTTAGAAATGAAGCATTTGTGTTTAGTGAGTCGGCCGGATCAGAGGCAGTAGCGATGACCAGGGATGTTTTCTTGATAAGTGTGTGAATTGGACCATTTTCCTGTCAATATGTAACAAGTACTTTTTGGTGTCAGGGAAAATGTATGGAGTAAAAAGTAAATTTTTTCTTTAGGAAGGTAGTGGAGTAAAAGTAAAAGTTGGCAAAAATATAAATAGTAAAGTACAGATTACCCAAAAAATTACTTTGAAGTATTTTGACTAAAGTACTTTACACCACTGGTTATTAATTCCACTTTGGATGGTGTATCAATACATCCAGTCACTACAGCGATAAAGCTGCCGGTCCTAACTCAGTTGCCGGAGAGGAAGGACACCACTCAGGCATTTCACCATGAGGCCAATGGTGATTTTAAAACAGTTACAGAGTTGAATGGCTGTGATAGGAGAACTGAGGACGGATCAACAACATTGTAGCTACTCCACAAAACAAACTTAAATTACTAAGTGAATAGAAGGAAGCCTGTACAGAATAAAAAAATATCCCATAACATGCATCCTGTTTGCAATAAGGCACTTAAGTAATACTGCAAAAAATGTGGCAAAGAAATTAAACATTTTGTCCTAAATACAAAGCGTTATGTTTGTAACAAATCCAGCACAACACATCACTGAGTACCACTCTTCATATTTTCAAGCATGGTGGTGGCTGCATCATGTTATGGGTATGTTTGACATTGTCAAGGACTATGGAGGGTTTTTTGGATAAAAAGAAACAGAATAGAGCTAAGCACAGGCAAAATCCTAAAGGAAAACATTGTTCAGTCTGTTGCATCAGACACTAGGAGACAAAGTCAAGTTTCAGCAGAACAAATACCTTAAACACAAGAACAAATATACAATGGCGTGGCTTACCAAGACAGCATTGAATGTTCCTGAGTGGCCTAGTTACAGTTTTGACTGAACCCGGCTTTAAAATCTATAGCAATAATTGAAAATGGCTATATAGCAATGATTAACAACCAACTTGACAGAGCTTGAAGAATTTCTTAAAGGATATTGGACACAAATGTGACCGACTGGCTCGATTTGGTCTCATGTAGCAACATTTAAAATAGTGTTTTTTTACATTGGATAAAAGTAGAGTTTCAGAGCTAGAAAATTGTATATCATACATTACAGTTGAGGAACAATTAGAAAGTAATTCTGTTTTGAAAGTTAATAAACTTGTATCCTCACTTTTGAGAAAATGACCCTGGAATGTTCTGGTAAACCTACTGGAGAGCTCTTCTTTGTCTACACCCATTCAGCATCGTTCACACCCTCTTATACCTTACCCCCACCCATCTCTTTAAGGATTCACATGTGAGGCCATGTACTAAACAACCAAAGATTTAAGACTAAAGTCAGGTTTATACTACGGGTGTGTTTGTAAATTCAATCTAGAGTGCCAGAGTGTGCTCAGAGTGCGCTCTGGGCTTTCGTAAACTCAGAGTGTTGTCAGATTGTCTGTTGGTAAATTTCAGAGCCTTTCGCTCTCGGAGCATTCAGAGTGCACACTGGACTCTGGCCAAGGAGTTGACTAGCTTGCTAGCTACTTCCAGACGCTGGTTAGGCTGTTTTTTCTGTTATCCAGAGCATTGGTGACTGTAACTATGCTGCTGGCAACAATTTAACTATACATTTACCAGCTATGTCTATCGACAGTTGTCACAGGGACATCATGAACATTCTAATGAAAACGTTAGTGGGAGTCTTTTCGCACCAAAGTATGTTCATCTCTAGGAGACAGAACACGTGTCCTTCCTGAGCGGTATGACGGCTGCGTGGTCCCATGGTGTTTATACTAGCGTGCTATTGTTTGTACAGTTGAACGTGGTACCTTCAGGCATTTGGAAATTACTCCCAAGCATGAATCAGACTTGTGGAGGTCTACAATTATTTTTTTTTATTTATTTTGATTTTCCCATGATGTCAAGCAAAGAGGCACTGAGTTTGAAGGTAGGCCTTGAAATACATCCACAGGTACACCTCCAATTCACTCAAATTATATAAATTAGCCTATCGGAAGCTTCTAAAGCCATGCCATAATTTTCTGGAATTCTCCAAGCTCTTTAAAGGCTCAGTCAATTTAGTGTATGTAAACTTCTGACCCACTGGAATTGTGATACAGTAAATTAGAAGTGAAATAATCTGTCTGTAAACAATTGGTGGAAACATGACTTGTGTCATGCACAAAGTAGATGTCCTAACCGAATTGCCAAAACTATAGTTTGTTAACAAGAAATTTGTGGAGTGGTTGAAAAACGAGTTTTAATGACACCAACCTAAGTGTATGTAACTTCCGACTTCAACTGTATATTAGTGTTCTATTTTCCCTAAAAAACGTTTTAAAATATATTTTACTTCCACTTTGACATCACAGAGTTATTTTTCGTGTGAATCATTGACAAAAAAACGTAAATTAAATCCATTTTAATCCCACTTTGTAACATTATAAAGTGTGGAAAAAGTCAAGGGGTGTGAATACTTTCTGGAGGCACTGTAAACTGCATGAAAATATTCAGGAGAACAGCCAGTAAACTGCTCTTCTAAAGCTATGTTTATTCTGCTCACGCTATCACACAATGGAGTGCTGCAGAAAGACCACATGAAGACCACACAAAGAAAAAACGTGGACTTTCTCAAAAGTAAATATTTCTGTTTTGAATTGTTGACTAGAGGACACTTTGGTGGAGACCACAAAAGATGGGTGACGTGTAAAATGTGTCAGCGAAAGCTCCCCAGTTTGCTGCACGTAAAGACGGATGACTGGAGTTATCCCAGAGAGGTGAAGTTCTGCTGGAGACATCAGAAGAAACAGTGAGCAGTGCTTCATGTCAACATGTGGCCATACTGGGACCAGTAACGGAGATTGTACTCCAGCCATCTTGCCTGTCCAAATCAAACATGCTTGCTCAGGTAGCTCTGCAACCTGTATTGAGAAGCTGATGATAGACTTGCTTGCATCTGAAGGATAAGAAAGAAAGAGATTCTTCAAAAAACAATGGGACAGGAGAAATATTTGAGCAGCTACAAATTCAAGGGCCTAGAATTGTATATTCTTACAGCTGCCAGAGGCCTACACTCAGAGACAGATTCCTGTCACCAAAGAAAACACAATCACAGAATATCAATGGTCAATGGTCCACTCAACAGCAGCACCAGCGTAGATAAACATGGAAGACAGTGCATGGCATCAAATTGTATCTCTATTGCAAACATCGAAGCACTCCTTGTCAGGCAATACAATCAAGATTTCCCAGAACAGCGTCACAATGACCAGCAGTTCCTCAAGATAGCATCAGACTCTGCGACACTGAAGGATTGACATTACCACCTTCAACACCCTTTTCGGAATCAGAACAGCAAGCCTTTAACCTCATAATGAAGTTCAACAATGACAAAGTTCTATTTGAGTACTACAAAAGGTTTTTATGAACGAGGTCATACAGAAAGGTCACGTTGAAAAGGTACCAGAAGACCAGCTGCTTGATGAAGGACAAGTGTGGTACATTCCACCTTATGCTGTCTACCATCCAAGATTGAAGACTATCCGTGTGGTTTTTGACTGCGCTGCTTCATTCAAGGCCACATCTCTCAACAACGAGCTCCTGCAAGGCCCAGACCTATCCAACACACTGCTCAGTGTTCTGCTCAAGTTTCAGCCGGAGCCCATTGCCTTGATGGCCAATACTGAGGGCACGTTCGTTCAGGTCAAAGTACCACCTCAGGACGTTGACTTCCTGAGTTTCCTGTGGTGGCCTGATGTTGATGTAAGCCAACAGCTGGCAGAGTACGGGATGACAGTCCATCTATTCAGTGCAATTTCATCCCCCCGCTGCGCTAGCTTTGCACTTAGTAAAACTGTTGAGGATACCATTAGAAGGAACGACGATTGCTTGAAATCCATTCCCACAGACGGTGAAGCCGTCACCCCGGTCGGAGACCTCAGAGCTGCCGTGCTGTCCTGGCTGTCCTGGCTTCATTACCTGCAGTGGAGAAGGTGAAAGAGGTGAAAGAGCTTGACCACAACAGAGAGAATTTACCTGTGGAAAAGCACTGTGTGTCCAGTGGGACGTGGAGGCTGGCACACTTTGATTCCGAACAGTCACGAAGAATCGACCACACACAAGAGGTATAGTATCTGTTGTGTGCTCAGTGTATGATCCTCTGGGATTCCTTGCACCTTTCATCCTGACAACAAGGAGAATACTCCAGGAGCTGTGCAAATCCAACTGTGGCTGGGATGAAGAAATACCAGATGTATTTTCTCAGCAGTGGAAGAAACGTCTTGCAGATCTGAACCAACTGACTGGTTTCTATGTCAACAGATGCATTAAACCAAGTGGCTTCGGCAAGGTAATATCTGCACAGTTGCAACATTTCTGCGATGCCAGTGTTGTGACCTATCTACTGCAAAGAAACCCCACAGACGATCCCCACGTCACATGCATCATGGAAAGAGCGAGAGTGGCCCTGCTAAACTACCCTCCCCAACTAGAGCTTTCAGCAGTAGGTCTTGCAGTATGTGTTGATACAATGTTGAAATCAGAGTTTCAGATTCAGCTGCAAAAATCCGTCTTCTGGACTGATAGCAAATCTGTGTTAAGCTACATAGCCAAAGAAACATGGTTGCACACATTCATGGCAAACAGAGTCTCAGTCATCAGAGGTTTGTCAAAGACTACTGGGTGGCGGTATGTGAGCTCCAAAGTCATTCCAGCAGATGATGCGTCACGTGGCACGACTGCAAATCTTTCCTGAAATACAGAGATGGATTGAAGGTCCAGATTTCCTATTGAGGGTGGAGTCAAAGGGGCCAGAAATGCCAGATGAGCCCCGTCCCTTCTGAAGACCCCGAGGTAAAGAAAGACATCACTGTCAATCACATAGTGGTGAAAAAAAGAAAAGAGCCCCACAAATCAACAAATATAAATCTCTTTTCACAGTGTAGCTTGAAAATTGGCAGTTGTTTGGATGCTGAGAGTAAAGACAACACTACAGCAAAGAAAAGTCAGAAAATAAAATAGATCCAAAGCAACTTACTTCCTGAAGGAATAAAATTGACTTGGAGGTCAAGTCGTGGAGGTGTGTGGGAGCGGCTGATACGCCAGGTAAAATCCATTCTGACCTCAGTCATGAGAAAACAAACACTGGATGATGAAGGCTTTACAGACAGCTTTCTGTGAAGTGGAAGCTATCCTGAATGATTGTCCAATCACCACAGCGTCTGATGACCCCAATGATCTGGAGGCCCTCAGACCAAACCACCTTCTACTATTGAAAGGTAAAACCCATCATGCCACCAGGGCTGCTTCAGAAGGAGGACTTGTAATTCCAGATGAAGATGCAAACAGATTCAGTATCTGATGGATCTGTTCTGGAAAATATTAATCAGCGAGTACCTTCCATTAATGCAGGAGCGCCAAAAATGGAAGCTCTTAAAAAGGAGTCTCACCACAGATGACATTATACTACTAGTGGACAATATAGCACCATGCAACTCCTGATTGATGGCCAGAGTCATCAAACCCTTCCCTGATTCTAAGGGTCTGGTAAGGAGTTCACTCTTCAAGACCAAGACGAGCATCTTGGAGCGGCCAATCAGCGATCTGTGCTTGCTGCTGGAAGCAACATAGTAGGACTAACATTAGAGTATACTGACACTTTACAAAGACACATTCAGAAAATGTGTCTTGCCTAGCTAAATATATGTATTTAGCTAGGCAAGTCAGTTAAGAACAAATTCTTATTTACAATGATAGCCTGCCCTGGACAAACCCGGACGACACTGGGCCAATTGTGCTCCGCCCTATGGGACTCCCAATCACAGCCGGTTGTGAGATGCAGTGCCTTAGACGGCTGCGCCACTCAGGAGCCCATAAACCAACATGGCCCCGGGTGAGTCTCAACAAAGGACTAATACACACAAAAGAACTATGGACATGAGAAATACTGTATGTATGATGTATGAAATATAATAATGCTTTATTTTGGCTTGCAGCCACAATTAGGGGCTGGAATGTAGGAGCCATTTCTCATGTTTTGTGTTTTATTCTCTTCCTCCCTATTTACTTACCTGTTTAGCCCTGACTAATCCCCCTTGATTTTGATTTGTCCCCATTGATTATATATGGCTGCCAGGTGTGGGGTAGTCTGCCTGGGAGCACAGGCAATTTTCAACCGCATTGAGTCGTATCGTATTGGTTTGATTTTGGATTATTGGAAAGAAAGAAAATAAATGGACTAAAACTATTCTTGGATTCCTCTTTTTTATTGGATTGTGTGTGTTGTAATTGAATCCAGGTCACTAGTAAGTTGCATCAATAACTGTTTTGGTATTTTCCACTACAAAGTGTTGTACAAATACCCTTGCAGCTTATATGCAGATACACACACACACACACACACACGTCTGCATACACATATCTACAGTGAGGGGAAAAGTATTTGATCCCCTGCTGATTTTGTACGCTTGCCCACTGACAAAGAAATTATCAGTCTATAATTTTAATGGTAGGTTTATTTGAACAGTGAGAGACACAATAACAACAAAAAAATCCAGAAAAACACATGTCAAAAATGTTATAAATTGATTTGCATTTTAATGAGGGAAATAAGTATTTGACCCCCTCTCAATCAGAAAGATTTCTGGCTCCCAGGTGTCTTTTATACAGATAACGAGCTTGTTACGCACGCCTCTATGAAGAAGGAACGCAACACCCTGCTACAACTCAACTCTCCGTGAATTGAAAGAGGTATGGACTGTAGGTGTGAGTAAGGATGACAAAAGGCACACAGTAATATGGGGAAAAGGGGCTGGACGGAACCAAAGCAATGAAAGTAAATATCAAAGCCCCCTCTCCTACCTTACCTGCCTAACCACTACTTACCTAATTTAGCACTACCTGGTGCCCTAACCAAAATACAGGGGGTGGTCCGCCCAGATCTTACCTAGTGTGCCTAGACAGTGAATATACTACGGGTATATGTATGCCCGCTGGCCTCTTGCCTAAGCACTCCCTAGGTGCCTGCCTTCCCCTTCCCCCCTGGGAACAAATGAAACAGGGGAACAAAATTTCTCAAACAAACTAAGCAACAAAGGACATCAAATAAGCTCTATCTCAGCAACAAACTCACACAGAACATACCAACTGCTCCCAGCAACAACTAACACAGTACATACCAACGACCAACATGCTATAACCCTCAGCCATCAACCTCCTCTCTCAGCAATGATCTATCACATTCAATCTCTCTGCAATGACCTCCCAGTAATGATCACTCTTCTGAACAGAACACTGGCTTTTAAATAGCTTCAGAAGGCATTGGAAATTGGAGACAGCTGCGTCCTGACGAGGGGGCCTAGCCAGTCTCCAGACCTTAATCCCATAGAAAATCTGTGGAGGGAGCTGAAGGTTCGAGTTGACAAATGTCAGCCTCAAAACCTTAATGACTTGGAGAAGATCTGCAAAGAGGAGTGGTACAAAATCCCCCCTGAGATGTGTGCAAACCTGGTGGCCAACTACAAGAAACGTCTGACCTCTATGATTGCCAAAAAGGGTTTTACCACCAAGTACTAAGTCATGTTTTGCAGAGGGGTCAAATACTTATTTCCTTCATTGAAATGAACATTTTTGACATGCCGTTTTTCTGCATTTTTGTTGTTGTTATTCTATCTCTCACTGTTCAAATAAACCTACCATTAAAATTATAGACTGATCATTTCTCAGTGGGCAAACGTACAAAATCAGCAGGGGATCAAATACTTTTTCCCCTCACTGTATGTGTCTAACAATGTACAATGTCCTTATACACTTTTTCTTGCACCGATTCTAAAAACTCCGTAATACCGTATTGTCAGCATCGGGTGCACTGCACAGGACTCCTGTGTGTGTGTGTCTGGTGATGAAAATCCAGGCTTCATCAACATTGTCACAAAGTCTATGCATTCCATAGTACAGCAAGATGGGCAAAACAGCCCCTGAATACCAATGAATTCATGTTCCCTGTCAACAGAAAAACATCACATCCTGTATTGGAAAGCTAGAGCGGAACAATCACTTTTCAACAGTAAAATATCACATCCTGCATTGGAAAGCTAGAGCAAAACAATCACCTTTCAACATAATATAATTCCAAATTAATAATTTGTAGAGTACTCTGTATGTCATATAAATGGGATAGTTTTCAGAAATGTTAAACCAATCTCAATATTATTTTTGTTGTAGAATTCTAATACTAGCTCTACAGAAACCCCTGCCAAGTAAACCATGCATGGAATGCAAATATGCAAACTTGGCCTAAAATGTTTGTGAAACTATCTCTTTATTTCAAGCCTCTAGAGAAGCATTATGGCCTATAATAATGTATTAAACCACAATGAAGGTGTCACAAGCCGTAAGATTAGAACCAGTCCAAAGTCCCTGGAAATCATGTAACCTGCCAGGTATCGTGCCGGGTGAGATTACAACATCAGCAAATCCTATTGTACCATGAGCTTATCCTGTTAGTGGAATTTACTTGTTTGGATGGGAAAGAGGTAGAGATTACACAGTCTTAAACACGGATGAGACAAACTGAGTGGTTTAGAAAATGAAAGAAAGAAACTATATCCTAATACATTACACACACACACACACAAACGATCACACACAATTACACACACAATCCCACTGTGGGGGATGACATCATATTACTAATTCGCTGTGGTCCAGGCTTTTAGTACGCATTCCTCTACTAACGCCCTGTATCGATGTGTGCTAAAGTTCATGGACAGGACTAGAGCTGATGGCAGATCCAATAGAAAGTTGTGCAGTTCCAGTACAGGCCAGCAGAGAACAGACTAGTCCACCTGGCTGCCTATGGTGGTATCTCACTTTGCAGTCTTGAAAAGGGGAGGTGGCTGAGATGAGGGTGTTGGGGTGGGTGTTTGGTTGTAGTGCCTTTACGGTGAAACTGAGGTTTTCTGTCTAACATCTTAATGGCTAAGCTGGCACCACCAGCGCCCAGGGACACAGAACATTTCCCCCTGACACCGGTTTCCTTTTCTCTCACGTCTTCCTCCTATGACACATTGATCTGTAAATACACATGCGAGGGCATACACACATATCATAGTTTCGGAGATGATTCTCTGACAGATGACAAATCCTTCTACCTCTCTCTTAGGTGCTTTCTTCCACAGCACCAGGCCGACTGAAGAAGAGTGTTTGTAATATTCATTGTTAACACTTCCGCTGTCCATAATATTTTATTCTGAATAAGAAGAAAAAAAACTAGTTGCACTTGAAGATGTCTGACCAACTTTAACCAACATGTTGGTGTTGCGTTAATCTCTAAACACCGGCCATCCCCTCTATTATGACACATAATGCCAAAGGTTACCCAATCCTGACGTTAACATGTTATGTCAGGTGCCATACTATGCTTAGGTGTGAGGATAGTTATGATGATGCACTCTCACAATCTGTTGTCAGATGTCACGGCATTATGCAAGCTCTCAGCCTGTACATTTTGCACCCCCCCCCCCCCCCCCCCCCCCCAGTGATAGGATACAACCGTAGTCGTACAGTACCACTGGTACCACTTGTTGAAGTTCCTGTCTCTTGATAAAGTAATTCATGTGGGGTTCTTACACCTCCTACCGAGGTTGAAACACTAATCAAACACCTCGCTGACACTAGAAGGAGAAGGAAAGAACAGAAGAAATAGAAAGGAGGAAGATCCTCTCAATTAACAACACCAGGATCCCACTCCGTTGGAGTAAGAGACAACCCTCCTCTCTCTCTCTCCACTACGATTTTGGGGCCCCTACCAACCAGCTTTGACAGAGGGCAGAGGAAAAACTGGGTGCTGTTCTCAGCAGGCCATGGCAATGGAGTGTCTGCCTCTCACGCCATCGCTCGCTTCATATTCTTTTTAATGTCTAACTTTGGAGAAGCAGAAGGCTGTGGTATAGCATTGTAAGTTGTGACTATTACGTCTGTCTGTACCATGAACACAGGAAGTATGTACATTAAGGCCTCCTCCACATTCAGCTTGTAAGAGAAGACAAGAACACCTGAGGTATCTCATTCTCCTGAAGAAGGACAGGAAGAATCCTCCATCCTTCAACAAATTCAGCATAACTAACATCAGGCATTGACCAAAACAACCTACGAAAGGCACTCCTTTGTTTAATAGTGTATGTTGTTTAAAAGGGTCAGAGAAATTGGAATGTGTCAATCGGCTCTATAGTGGATACTCTGATACATGGTTACATACTGTGTATGACCTGTTCTCATACAAAATAATGACCTGAGTTGATTTTGCACCCAATAATGCTATAGCGGTTATTAGGAATCGTATTCATGTTAAGAAAAGTGAAATTCTTCTGATACTGCCCAGTGGATAACAGCAGAAATAGTCAATTCTTGTTTTAAAGAAAGAAGTACATCACTCACACATACACACACCTGTGTATGCAAAACACAAAAATGAGGTATTCCAAGAAGAAACACCTTCAACTGTTTGTGTCTCAAAGCCATGTTCCGCACAACTTCCCATAAGTCAAATGTCAACACTGTTTTGATTTGCAACACACAAGTCAATAGAGGCACACAAAAAAAACAAGAACAAATGAAAACCTGGTTTTAGTGAAAAAATAATCAACTAAAACAGTCATAGAGGTCATGACGTTGTGTCGAGAAGTTTGCTTGGCACCGAATCTAAATATAAATCAAAGCACACCTACTGTACCTACTGTGGTATTGATTTAGCTATGTACCGTATATCACAGCTTTGTTAAATACGCTGTTCTGATTGACAAAGTTGATGTTTAAGAACGTAAGATAACCACATGATTAAAAAAAGTGACATGTGCCTTGAAGTCGCTCCAACAAGAAGTGTCTGTATACTTTCCACATACACTGTAAATAGACTACCACATGTTTCTCATTTGACTTGCTGTTTCCCCAAAATAAAACTGAGAACATAACTGCAGTTGTTCAAATTGATTTTGATATAGACATAGTGAGCTACTGAACGCTGGTCAAACAATACGCTCCGGGTAAAGTTTCCCCTAGGTACAGATCTAGGAGCAGGTTTCCTCCCCTAACCTAACCTTAACAAGGTGCTCTTCCAAAAGGGTATGGCACTTATTAAACCACATAGAGAAAAACAGCCAACAATTTTGAATTTTTTTGCATAGATGTTTAAGGCATTCTTTATTGAAGGCCACTGAAAAAAATGATTGTTTGAAAAAGCCTTGGCATTACTAAGCTTTCATGTTTTAGCATATGGCCTTTACCCAGGTGTGCATTTTAGGGACATTGATATTGACACCCTAAAGGCTCTGGCAAGTGGACTAGTCCAGTGCCACTCTCATTATGCATGCACATCATGGTTCACCAGACGCCTCAAACATCTATGCTAGACCAGAATAAGCTAGACCAGTAAAAACAAGCTTGTAAGAATAGTACTTAAACTTCCCCCTCGTTCTCATCTGGAGGTTGTGCATTTTAAGCAGCTGGGCAGGCTATCTGTGGGGAAAAAAAGGGTAGTTTTAATTCAACTTGGTCTGGTCCACAGAATTATCAGCCCCCAGGTACCTATCCATCTATTTTTAACTTGTTAGAGTTGTCCACCAGTGTAATACCAAAACCAGAGACTAATATTCACTGATTTAAATATATAAATCTATCTGTTAAAAACACATTTTTATATACCAGCAGTGTCGAGTGGAACAACTACCAAATCAACTCAAGGCCATACTGTACCAACCACAAATACTTTCATAAATTATTTCAAAAGCTGGCTAATGTGTGAACAGTATCATTTTTGTATGTATTGTGTCTGTATCATTGTAATTGTATATGTATTTACAGTGCCTTTGGAAAGTATTTAAACCCCTTGACTTTTTCCACATGTTGTTACGTTACAGCCTTATTCTAAAATGGATTACATAAAACAAACAATGACAAAATGAAAACAGGTTTTTAGAGATTTTTGCAAATGTATAATTCTTTAAAAAAATATATATTCAGACCCTTTGCTTTCTGACTCAAAATAGAGGTCAGGTGCATCTTGTTTCCATTGATCATCCTTGAGATGGGTTCTACAACTTGACGTGAGTCCACCTGAGGTAAATTCAATTGATTGGACATGATTTGGAAAGGCACACACCCGTCTACATAAAGTCACACAGTTGACAGTGCATGTAAAGAGAAAACACCAAGCCATGAGGTGAAAGGAATTGTCCGTAGAGCGCCGAGAAAGGATTGTGTCAAGACACAGATCTGGGGAAGATTAACAAAACATTTCTGCAGCATTGTAGGTCCCCAAGAACACAGTGGCCTCCATCATCCTTAAATGGAAGACATTTGGAACCACCAAGACTCTTCCTAGAGCTGGCCACATGGCCAAACTGAGCAATCGGGGTAGAAGGGCCTTGGTCAGAGAGGTGACCAAGAACCTGATGGTCACTCTGAAAGAGCTCTAGAGTTCCTGTGTGGAGATGGGAGAACCTTCCAGAAGGGTAACCATCTCTGCAGCACTCCACAAATCAGGCCTTTATGGTAGAGTGGCCAGATGGAAGACACTCCTCAGTAAAAGCCACATGACAACCTACTTGGAGTTTGCCAAAAGGCACTTTAAGCATCTCAGACCATGAGAAACAAGATTCTCTGGTCTGATGAAACCAAGATTGAACTCACGTCATGAGGAAACCTGGCACCATCCCTATGGTGAAGCATGCTGGTGGCAAAATCATGCTGTGGAGATGTTTTTCAGCCGGCAGGCACTGGAAGACTTCTCAGGATCGAGGCAACGATGAACGGCGCAAAGTACAGAGAGATCCCTGATGAAAACCTGCTCCAGAGCTCCCAGGGTCTCAGACTCGGGTGAAGGTTCAAATTTGTGATTTTTCGTTCCAACCGCTGTGTTTTTGTGAGACGCAGAGTAGGTGAATGGATGATCTCTGCATGTGTGTTTCGTGAAGCAAGGAAGATGGGGTGTGATGGTGTGGGGGTGCTTTGTCAGTGATTTATTTAGAATTCAAGACACACTTACCCAGCACGTCTACCACAGCATTCTGCAGTGATGCGCCATCCCATCTAGTTTGCTCTTAGTGGGTCTATCATTTGTTTTTCAACAAAATAATGACCCAAAATACACCTCCTAGCTGTGTAAGGGCTATTTGACCAAGAAGGAGAGTGATGGAGTGCTGTATCAGATGAGCTGGCCTCCACAATCACCCGACCTCAACCCAATTGAGATGGTTTGGGATGAGTTGGACCACAGAGTGAAGGAAAAGCAGCCAACATGTACTCAGCATATGTGGGAACTCCCTCAAGACTGTTGGAAAAGCTTTCCAGGTGACTACCTCATGAAGTTGGTTGAGAGAATGCAAAGCTGTCATCAATGTAAAGGGTGGCTATGAAGAATCTAATATATATTTAGATTTGTTTAACACTTTTTTGGTTACTACATGATTCCATATGTGTTATTTCATAGTTGTGTCTTCACTATTATTCTACAATGTAGAGCATAGTAAAAATAAAGACAAACACTTGATTGAATGAGTATGTGTCTCCAAACCTTTGACTGGTCCTGCATATGTATGTATTTTTACTCACTAATAAAATAAAATCAATCGAAACTGTGAAGGGGCCATTTCATGAATGTGAAGAGACATCAATTACATAACACCAAAAACATTGATATTTTGAACTTGTCAAGTCAAGCCTTCGATATTGGGTAGGCCTACATGGTGGGAAGGGATGTATTATATTTTTGTCGAGATTGACAGTCTATTTATTGTGGTGTTGAAAATGCAACCATGTTATTGAAGTGCCTGAAGTCGGTATGCCTAGTTTCATGGTTGTGTTGGCACAGAAACCTGTTGGTGGAACATTTCACATTGTCCCTTATTATATACATTTATTATATTTAAACTTGTTTTCCCTCCTCCAATTGAGAGCGCCTTGAAAATAAAATATTTGTTTCCTGTCTCTGTGCTTTCACTTCTGCTTTGCTCACACTTGGCTGTGTATGCTATGTAACTGTAAAGCACTCTGTGACTACTGAAATAAAAAGGGTTTTATAAAATAAATGTGATTTATTGGAGGTGAGACACTGAACCCTGAACCTACTTTTCCGTGATGCTATGTATCTATCAATGTGTGTTGTACCTTGACTGACAGGCCCAATGTCTCATTTTTTCTCTCACAAAAAATGACTTGTGAATGTGAGCATGCCCATGCATGCTTCAGCCCAGCTTGAATAAAAACAGAAAATGTGGAAAAGTGCTCAATTGCAAAAGAGCAAAAAAAAAAAAACTGTTGTTCTGATTAAATAAGCAATAAAACTGGCCTTCTTTTGACTAGTTGAGTATCTGGAGCATCAGCATTTGTGGGTTCGATTACAGCCTCAAAATTGCCAGAAGCAAAGAACTTTCTTCTGAAACAGTCTATTCTTGTTCTGAGAAATGAAGGCTATTCCATGCGAGAAATTGCCAAGAAACTGAAGATCTCGTACAACGCTGTGTACTACTCGCTTCACAGAACAGCGCTCTAACCAGAATAGAAAGAGAAGCGTGAGGCCCCGGTGAACAACTGAGCAAGAGGACAATCATTGTTGACAAAGTCTCTCTCACTTGATTAGAATATTCCACCACAAAACTGAGCTGCACTTCCTAACCTCCTGCCAAATGTATGAACATATTTCCCTCAGATTACACACACCCACAAATAATTCTAAAACAAATCCAACAAATCCAAGCAGCAAGGTTTGTTTTGCCAGTTGTACTTAAACAATTTGCACATCATTACAACACTGTATAATGACATTTGACATGTCTTTATTATTTGAGAACTTTTGTGAGTGTAATATTTACTGTTAGTTTTTCATTGTTTATTTCACTTGCTTTGCAATGTAAACATATGTCCCATGTCAATGAAGCACCTCAAATTGAAATTGAATTAAATGCGGAAGACACATTTCAGTTGAATGCATTCAGTTGTACAACTGACTAGGTATCCCATTTCCCTGTCCTGCCTTTTGCTCAGGAGTGACTTGTGTCTGGCCACTCTCCCATACAGCCCAGATTGTTGAAATGCTGTAGAGTCTGTTCTCCCATCTCAGCCAAGGAACTCTTTGGTTCTGTCAGAGTGGTCATTGGGTTCTTGGTCACCTCCCTGACCAAGGTCCTTCTTGGTCGGTTGCTCAGTTGGGTTGGACGGCCAGCTCTAGGAGTCTGTGTAGTTCCATATTTTTCATTTCCCAATGATGGAGACCACTGTGCTCTTGGAAACTTTCAACACTCTAGAAATGGTTTAATATCCTTCCCCAAATATATGCCTCATCATAATTATTTTTTGGAGATCTATGGACAGTTCCTTGGACTTCATGGTATAGTCTCTGCACTGTCAAATGTAGTTCCTTATATAGACCGGTGTTTCTTTCTAAATCATGTCCAAACACTTGAATTGGCCATAGGTGGACTCCAATCAACTTGTAGGAAGGATGATCAAAGGAAATGTGATGCAGCTGAGCTCAATTTGGAGTGTCATCGCAAAGGTATCTGAATATTTATCTAAATTAGATATTTCTGTATATATATATATATATATATATATATATATATATATATATATATATATATATATATATATATATATATATATATGTGCCCAAAAATCTAAAAACATGGTTTTCACATTGTCTTTATTAATCAATTCTGGATTCTGGCTGTAACGCTACAAAATGTAGAATAAGTCAAGGGGTGCCATACTGTATATGGCAACAGCTCCTGCCAACCAGCCAAATAGCAGCATTTCTGTCGCATAATTACAACTTTGTCACATGTCGTATTTGAAATGCTGCAGTGTTTTCATCCTGTCAAGATGGCAATGTGGGTTATGTACATGTCAATCAAATCCCTTTGTGTTTATGGGTGGCATATTTCACATGCAAGCCAGAAGATAAATGTGAACTGGGCTATGGCTCTAGTATAATAAAAGCACTTGAAAATAATAAGGCACATATAAAAGAGATAAATATAATATAAAATGTGAGTTTGAAATTGAAATCTATCTATCTATAAAATTATCTGCGATGTAGGGTCAAACAGCACTTCAAAATCATGTTAACCTCTATGCGATCAGTGTCCCCCCCGCAGGACAGTTGAACTAACATATGCTAATCACATTAGCCTGAGGTTGTAAGTAACAAAAAAAAAATCCCAGTACATAGACATATCTGATATGGGCAGAAAGCTTAAATTATTGTTAATCTAACTGCACTGTCCAATTTACAGTAGCTATTACAGTGAAAGCTATTGTTTGAGCAGTGTGCACAATTAGGAACTTGAAAATGGGCTCATTTGGGTAGTCTTGATACAACATTTTGAACTGATATGCAATGGTTCATTGGATAAGTCTAAAACGTTGCACATACACTGCTGCCATCTAGTGGCCAAAATCTAAATTGCGCCTGGGCTAGAATAATACATTATGGCCTTTCTCTTGCATTTCAAAGATGGTACAAAAAAACAGATGTTTTGTCTTTGTATTATCTATTACTAGATCTAATGTGTTATATTATCCAACATTAATTTCACATTTACACAAACTTCAAAGTGTTTCCTTTCAAATGATATCAAGAATATGCATATCCTTGCTTCAGGTCCTGAGTTACAGGCATATCTTGGATATGTCATTTTAGGCAAAAATTGAAAAAAAAAGGGTCGGCTCTGTTATTGCACACAGTGAGTTCAAACAAATTATGATTGTGACTTAAGCGCAATTTTACTCCAGAACTTATTTAGGCTTGCCATAACAAAAGGGTTGAATACATGACTCAAGACATTTCAGCTTTTCATTTTTTGTTCATTTGTAAACATTTGACAGTTTAAATTCAGGATGTAACACAACAAAATGTGTAACCATTCAAAGGGTGTCAATACTTTCTGAAGCTACAGTAGTGATTAAAGTGGTGAAACTGCTTCCTCTGTTCCCAAGTTGGAGGCTGAAGCTTGGAATCTGAAGCATTGGTCTTTCAAACAGCTTTGTTAGCAGTAACAAAGTCTTCAACATTGCTGAATATGGGATCTGAGGCTATCCTAGCCTGCCTCTCAATGAAACTCACCAAGTCTTTGAAACTTGCTCTTTGCTCAGTTTCTTCTTGAACATCACATGCAGCTGATGTTCACTTGTCTCGGAGGTTGAATGGAGATGATGCTTCTCATGTTGGGGGGTGTATTCATCTCTGTCATGTACTAGATGACAACCTCTCAGAAATAGGCATGTGGAGCCTTACCCCATCTTCAACTCTAATGGGTGACCAGCACAGAGCCTTCTCCATAAAATCAGCAGTGATCCTCATACCATCACCAACGTTTTGCTTTAGGAACTTGTCTTCCATATACCCTCTTGCGGGGTCCATATGCAAACAGCTGCAATCAAGGTCTCTTGGTTGCCCGCTGGTATACTGTTTTAAGAAGTACAGCTTGTCTTGGTGCCTGTCAGTTTTGCTGTCGATGCCATGATCAAAAACTCTGATGAAGGATTGATAATACAAAGGATCACCTGAAGACACTGGTACCTGTCTTACAGCCATTGTTGGTTTTGTAGAACACTGACAAGCATCTTTTGATCGCTTTCATCAGCACCAGTACCAGTGTGTGGCGACATCTGCTGACCTTGTTGGTAACTGCAGGTGGCCACTCTTTGGGCGTGCACCAGGACTAGAAGATGTGGGATTAGGGTTCTATGTGTCATCGTATGTTGACTGAATGTCCCCTTGCAGTGATGCTGCAGGGGTTGTGGAAATGAACCTCTCCAAAGTTCTTGGCGACATATACAGTCATACCATCTGTTGTTGTCCTTACATTGACTTGTGCTGATCCACTGTGTTCCCTATATTCACCAATGACTTTCAACTTGGCAGTGAATGCTGCAATTTCATTTTCCAATTCCTCCTTTTTTGCTCTCAGCTCTGCCAACAGCTTTGCTTCTTCTTTTTCAAGCTGATGATTCATTTTGAGCCTTTCTGCACGAGCCAATAGGGCTGCGTTTTTTTTGTTGCCTCCGCTCTTACGGAGGAGGTTGAGGGTGCTGTGGAGAGCCCCCTCTGTGGTACATGAAGTACATGAAGTGAAGTACTGTCATCAGGTCGTACATCTATAGGAACCTCAGTAGGAGTAAAACCTCCCCATTTCCATGTATGTACATTTTCAATAAATTAATTGGTACTCTCCATTTCAGGCTTATACCAATCAACATGGTATTTAAAAATAGCATTTGCACAGAATGGTGAAGTTCTGTGAATTCCTTCAGAATTTCATTTCGCATCATTTCCACATTTGTCTACTTGGTCAACACGCCCACCCTGGCTAATGAGAGCATTTATTTAATTCATTTTTCTTGTCAATACACCAAGCTTAGCTGTCTGAGAGCCAATCAGCTTCGTAAATCTAATCAGTTTCAGCAATCATGACGTCATCACTTGCACTTTCAAGCGTTTGTGGCTTCTCTTCAGTAATAGTTTCACTCTCAGCCACATCAGGCTGCTCATCAAGCTTTTTGTCTGCAATTCCGACAGCACGGTAAGACACAGTTCAACACAATCCAAGTAATAAAAAGCAGGAAACACAACTCAACAGGTGTTTTAGATTGATTTCCGTTCACATGTGTGGCAAATCCTGCTACCGCGCTCCAGAGTAATCACACAAACAAATCTGCAATACACAGTGAATTCCATGCACAACAATGAACCCTCCGAAACGAGTGGCAAAGAAGCAACAACAGTTTCTTCTTCGCTTTACACAGCGATTGCGTCGGCAGGTATCTCTGCACATCTATTCATTGTCTCTTTTACTCACGGTAGTATCCAGGTCCAGTTGCGTCCATTCATTAGCAGTCGCTATACCCTAGCTCAAGACCAAACATTTAAAAGTAGTCTACAAAAATGTAAATGTTTAACATATTGAAAGGCTGCCTTTAGGACCATGCAGAGCATCGCTGGGCGAGAAGCTGCCAGCCTGCATGCCTTTCTCTCACTTTAAGAAAGCAGAGAGCAGAGACAGTGCCAGACAGTGCCAGACAGTTTGCTTTGCCAGTCAGCCATTTAGGCATTGCGCCGATTGATTTGAATTTGATGTTGGCATTTGAACTCTGCTTTGTAAGCCTCTCTGCCAGCAGTTGTTTGCACTGGTTTCTTTCACATTGATGTCAGAATTGGCACACCGTCCAATAAGCTAGGGGCTTACACTAAAGTAAATTGAATTAGCAAAATGTTGCTATATAATTACTTGTGCCTATACACAAATAAATAACATTATTCTAACTACTACACCAGAGAGCATGATTTGACCACAGAGGATCATTAGCTTCATTTTAAAAATGAACTGTGGATTGTTTAAAGCGTGCAATGTGATTGTTAAGTTGTACCAGTCAGTGAAAAGCAGTTAATAGGTTTAGGCCCGTCACCACATTTTTTTATACAATCATATAAAAAACATAGTTTAGAGACAAAATTGCTATTGCTGAAAAGAGAAGACAAAGAACACTATCTTATTGGCACCAGAGGAGATCAACGGTCATATCCCCAGTCACTGTCACTGTCTTTATCATTGGATCAGTATCACTGGAATGTTTTTTGGGGGGACAATGATTTCCTCCTTCAGACTAAATGGCCATCATATTGTACAATTTATGTCTCCCCTTTTCATAGGCCTAGATTAGGTGGTTGCATTTAAGACTAGGTCGTTTTTCATAATCTATTCGCCAATGTCAGCAGAGTAGGCCACTAATTTGTGTCGTATTAAAAAATATGTTGCTTATGTCCAGTCATATAAAGTGTAGTAGAATTGCATGAAATGTGTTTAGAAAAAAGGTCCAAATTTGTCACGGGCAAAGGACAAGAAACGTCTCCGATTAGGCTTGTCTAAACAGCAGACGGTCACCATGGTTACTTCATGGCTATTGGTCTGAAAGAAGTCGCACTTTAAAAAAGATGCATTAATCTCTACAGCCCAGATTGTTGAATATAATTGTATTTGAGGTTACTTTAAAAGGTACATGCTGTTGGTCCTTTTGGAGGTAGGTGGGGGAGATAGGGTATCCACAGGAAAGTGTTGTTTACCCTTTGCGGTGCCGATAGATTCTGTAGCTTGTCTTTTCAATCTGGACGCATTGCATGTAATGCACAATATGTAAACAGTAGCCGAATGTAACCAAACGTAGTCGACCGAAGCACATTTCCTTGCAGTCAGCTGGAAGTGTTTGCAGTTTGGGCTATGGTCAAGTTAGGCTTGTCCATATTGTGCATGTGTTTGTCACCTGTGAATTGCATCAGTATTGAAAACCAAAAACCGGAACTACAATCCGATAAACAGACAAGCGTACTGAAAGTCATTTTAATTACACTACTCTGTGTATATTTTGTCAAAATGTTTGAGCAACAGAAGGACAAACCGCACAGGCAACCGGTAGAACAAGTTTAAATTTAATTTTTTATCGACATTCTGGCTTGTAAGGAACATCTACACAATTTTGCACACAAATGTCTCAGGCTGAAAATACCAATCAATTGTGATAAGGCCTATGATTAGGCCTACTCTATGTCACTATGTGCTTAGGCATTGCATTGTTCAGAACTGCATGTTTTGCTAATAGTGATTGAGTTATTTTATTAGCCTAAATGACTATGCAATCTACTCGTCACATTAGGAATAGTAGCCTCTTACATTAGTCTGCAAATGTGATGATAGATGCATGTGTAACAGTATAACTTTAGACCGTCCCCTTGCCCATACCCGGGTGCGAACCAGGGACCCTCTGCACACATCAACAACAGACACCCACGAAGCATCGTTACCCATCGCAGTATCAACTTCCCAAAACCCCTCCCCCCCACACACACCCCACTTAGCCATATCATAAGTTTAGCTGAACTGACGGCGCTGAGAAACTACAAAATAAGTATATTTATTTATGTCACTTACTAGCGACCTGGAGATAATTCCAACATGCACAATCCAATATAAAAAAAAACACTTTTAGTCCATTTTTTTTTCTTTTCAATGATCCCAAAACCAAACAGATGCGATGCAGTTGAAAATTGTCTGTGCTCCCAGGCACACTAGTTCCCATCCACACTGTCAGCCACAAATCCCAATCAAGGGAGGGGGTCAGTCTGGTGCTAAACAGGGATGGGTATAGGTATAGGGATGAAATGACACAAAACATGATAAATGGCACCTACAGACTTTGTGCAGTATGTACACCCTTACAAATGAAAACACCTTGTTAACAGAACGTGAAAAACTTGGATTTTCGTACATGTCAAATGAATTTTTCACGTGACAAATGTCACCTGGGCATAGCATGGCTGTCGGACACGTGTGAAGTTTCACGTGAATTTTTCAAATGACAAGTGGTTTCTCAAAATGTCATATGTTACAGTTGAAGTCGGAAGTTTACATAAACTAGTTTTAATATCTCCAACCTAAGTGTTTCAACAACTCCACAAATTTCTTGTTAAAGAAACTATAGTTTTGGCAAGTCAGTTAGGAGATCTACTTTGTGCATGACACAAGTCATTTGTCCAACAATTGTTTATAGACAGATTATTTCACTTATAATTCACAGTATCACAATTCTAGTGGGTTAGAAGTTAGCATACACTAAGTTGACTCTGCCTTTAAACAGCTTGGAAAATTCCAGAAAATTTTGTCTTGGCTTTAGAAGTTTCTGACAGGCTAATTGACATCATTTGAGTCAATTGGAGGTGCCTTTGGATGTATTTCAAGACCTACCTTCAATCTCAGTGCCTCTTTGCTTGACATCATGGGAGAATCAAAAGAAATCAGCCAAGACCTCAGAAAAATAATTGTAGACCTCCACAAGTCTGGTTCATCCTTGGGAGAAATTTCCAAATGCATGAAGGTACCACTTTCATCTGTACAAACAACAGAATACAAGCATAAACACCATGGGACCACGCAGCCGTCATACCGCTCAGTAAGGAGACGTGTCCTGTCTCCTAGAGATGAATGTACTTTGGTGCGAAAAGTGCAAATCAAACCCAGAACAACAGCAAAGGACCTTGTGAAGATGCTGGAGGAAACAGGTACAAAAGTATCTATTTCCACAGTAAAATGAGTCCTATATTGACATAACCTGAAAGGCTGCTCAGCAAGTAAGAGGCCACTGCTCCAAAACCACCATAAAACAACTGACTATTGTTTGCAACTGCACATGGGGACAAAGATGGTACTTTTTGGAGAAATGTCCTCTGGTCTGATGAAACAAAAATGGAACTGCTTGGTCATAATGACCTTTGTTATGTTTGGAGGAAAAAGGGGGAGGCTGGCAAGCAGAAGAACGCCATCCCAACCGTGAAGCACGGGGTGGTAGTATCATGTTGTGGGGGTGCTTTGCTGTAGGAGGGACCGGTCCACTTCACAAAATAGATGGCCTCATGAGGAAGGTAAATTATATGGATATATTGAAGCAAAATCTCAAGACATCACTCAGGAAGTTATGGTTTTAGGACAGCCAAATGGTTTTAGGACAACAAAGTCTAGGTATTGGAGTGGCCATCACAAAGCCCTGACCTCAATCCCATAGAAAATTTGTGGGCAGAACTGAAAAAGTGTGTCCAAGCAAGGAGGCCTACAAACCTGACTCAGTTACACCAGCTCTGTCAGGAGGAATGGGCCAAATTCACACACCTTATTATGGGAAGCTTGTTGAAGGCTACCCAAAATGTTTGACCCAAGTTAAACAATTTAATGGCAATGCTACCAAATACTAATTGAGTTTATGTAATCTTCACCCTACTGGGAATGGGATGAAATAAATAAATGCTCAAATAAATAATTCTCTCTACTATTATTCTGACATTTCACATTCTTAAAATAAAGTGGTGATCCTAACTGACCTAAGACAGGGAATTTTTACTAGGATTAAATGTCAGGAATTGTGAAAAACTGAGTTTAAATGTATTTGGCTAAGGTGTATGTAAACTTCCGACTTCAACTGTATATTATGAGTTTCACATATGCTTTTGTAACTGGCAGGATTAGAAAGTGGATCTCCCATGGGAGTAGACAACATCTTGACCATTCGACCAAAAAGGCCAACACTAAGTCGCAGTCGGGGCTACCTCATCACGTGACCATGAGCAATCATGACTGACTCATGTGCGCTACACTCTGCGATACACTTTAATTTTCACATTTTAATGAAAACTGAGGCTGTCAAATGATAAATAAATTGAATAGTTTATCACAAGATTTGCTTTGAATAATTGCAAAATCACAATTTGCTCAAATTGAGCTGTAAGGTAAGATGTTTTAAATAAAAATAGCATTACAAGAATATTGCCGTTTTGATTTTGTCCAAAGTAACGGTTAGCAAACTCAAGTAACTTGTTTTGACATAGCATTGTTGTTTTTAGCTGTATTGATTGTGTGTTTTGAAAGTGTTCAGTGTATTTTGAAAATGTTCAGACAAATGCAATAAAAAAAATTGTGCACTAAATTACACAAAGTTAACTTGAGTTAACTGATTAACTGAGACGCTGCTAATTTTATCATGTTAAAAAGTATAAATAAGGAGACACGGAGCGCTAGCTTCTCTGTTCTTTCAGTGGACTTCTTCCAAAGGTCACTGGTCAATGTATGAAGAAGAGAGGCATGTGCCTGCGGCAGTAAAACTCTGAATGGATGGTTTAGAAATAAGAAATAATTATTTTGAACATACTTTGATTAATATACTTTAGGTTAAGTTACCTTTTTACATAATGGAAATACAGAATTTGCAATTCCATATGTGGAAACATTGCCACTGTCACGGATTCTCCCGGTACTGCTGCTCATTCCATGCACCAGCTCCGGAGGTCTACGTCACCAACCTCTAGGCATTACTGAACTGTTTCATTACGCACACCTGGTTCCCATTTCCCCTGATTAGTAATTGTATATATGTGCCCTCTGTTCAACATTGTCCTGTCGGTTATTTTTCCCATGTCCGTTGGTCTTGTGAGTACCTATGCTTTGTTGTTTTGGCTTTCGTGCTGCGTGTAATGTGTACTCGTTATTACGGGTCTCGTTCCGTGTAATATTGTGCAATTGTTATTACGGGTCTCGTCCCGTTCGTTGTTTACAGGTCTCGTCCTGTGCATTGTTATTGCGGGTCTCGTCCCGTGTATTTATTAGAGGTTTAACCTCACTCTTATCTTACGATAAGTGCCATGGGATCTTTAGTGACCAGAGAGTCAGGACACCCGTTTAACGTCCCACCCAAAAGACGGCACCCTACGCAATGATCAACAATCAACTTGACAGAGATTGAAGAATTCTTCAAATATTGTACAATCCAAGTGTGCGAAGCTCTTTAGAGACATAACAAGAAAGACAGCTGTAATCACTGCCAAAGTTGATTCTAATATGTATTGACTCGGAGGTGTGAATACTTATGTAAATTAGTTCTGGATTTTATTTTTCAATACATTTCTAAAAACATGTTTTCACTTTGTCATTATGGGGTACTGTGTGTAGATGGGTGGGATTCTGAATTCAGGCTGCAACACAACAAAATGTGGAATAAATCAAGAGATATGAACACTTTCTGAAGCCCACTGTACATTAAATATCTTTCTAGACAACTAGGAAAACAGGAACAAAGACTATTCTTTATATATTTTAATTTACTTTAAAACACCTTGAAAATACATTGCTCAAAAAAATAAAGGGAACACTAAAATAACATCCTAGATCTGAATGAATGAAATATTCTTATTAAATACTTTTTTCTTTACATAGTTGAATGTGCTGACAACAAAATCACACCAAAATGAACAATGGATATCAAATTTATCAACCCATTGAGGTCTGTATTTGGAGTACTACACTACAGGCTGATCCAACTTTGATGTAATGTCCTTAAAACAAGTCAAAATGAGGCTCAGTAGTGTGTGTGGCCTCCACGTGCCTGTATGACTTCCCTACAACGCCTGGGCATGCTTCTGATGAGGTGGTGGATGGTCTCCTGAGGGATCTCCTCCCAGACCTGGACTAAAGCATCCGCCAACTCCTGGACAGTCTGTGGTGCAACTGTTGGTGGATGGAGCGAGACATGATGTCCCAGATGTTCTCAATTGGATTCAGGTCTGGGGAACGGGCGGGCCAGTCAATAGCATCAATGCCTTCCTCTTGAAGGAACTGCTGACACACTCCAGCCACACGAGGTCTAGCATTGTCTTGCATTAGGAGGAACCCAGGGCCAACCGCACCAGCATATGGTCTCACATGGGGTCTGAGGATCTCATCTCGGTACCTAATGGCAGTCAGGCTACCTCTGGCGAGCACATAGAGGGCTGTGCGGCCCCCCAAAGAAATGCCACCCCACACCATGACTGACCCACCGCCAAACCGGTCATGCTGGAGGATGTTGCAGGCAGCAGAACGTTCTCCACGGCGTCTCTAGACTGTAACGTCTGTCACATGTGCTCAGTGTGAACCTGCTTTCATCTGTGAAGAGCACAGGGCGCCAGTGGCGAATTTGCCAATCTTGGTGTTCTCTGGCAAATGAAAAACGTCCTGCACGGTGTTGGGCTGCAACCCCCACCTGTGGACGTCGGGCCCTCATACCACCCTCATGGAGTCTGTTTCTGACCATTTGAGCAGACACATGCACATTTGTGGCCTGCTGGAGGTCATTTTGCAGGGCTTTGGCAGTGCTCCTCCTGCTCCTCATTGCACAAAGGCGGAGGTAGCGGTCCTGCTGCTGGGTTGTTGCCCTCCTACGGCCTCCTCCACGTCACCTGATGTACTGGCCTGTCTCCTGGTAGCTCCTCCATGCTCTGGACACTACGCTGACAGACACAGCAAACCTTCTTGCCACAGCTCGCATTGATGTGCCATCCTGGATGAACTGCACTACCTGAGCCACTTGTGTGGGTTGTAGACTCCGTCTCATGCTACCACTAGAGTGAAAGCACCGCCAGCATTCAAAAGTGACCAAAACATCAGCCAGGAAGCATAGGAACTGAGAAGTGGTCTGTGGTCCCCACCTGCAGAACCACTCCTTTATTGGGGGTGTCTTGCTAATTGCCTATAATTTCCACCTGTTGTCTATTCCATTTGCACAACAGCATGTGAAATGTATTTTCAATCAGTGTTGCTTCCTAAATGGACAGTTTGATTTCACAGAAGTTTGATTGACTTGGCGTTACATTGTGTTGTTTAAGTGTTCCCTTTATTTTTTTGAGCAGTGTATATAGTAGGCAGTCTATGTATTACTCACAAGGGAGGTACTGCAAAGGATGATACAATAGGCCCTGGAACGTTGTATGCGTATGGAGTGGAAGTGGGAATATAGTTCTATAAGTATGCAACCACTGATCTCAGAGCTTTTTGCCTACTTGTCAGGTAGATTGTAATATTCAACCTCTGCAAAAAAAAAATTAGAGATCACAACATAGTTGGGCGGCACTGTTTCACTATGCTGGCTTGCAAAGGCAAAACGTATTTGATCAAAAATCTTTGATCTGTTCTAATGGACAGGTTTATTATCTGATTTCGTTTCCTGACACAATAACAAGCCAGTTGATCAGAATATATGATGGCATATCAGAAATTGCTATCTGTCTAGTCAGATTTTGCAGTAAAAGAAACTTACTGCATTTTGCCTTTGTAGGGCAGGATGGGAATCATCGGTCTCCGAAGCTCTAATCATAAGCAGCTCAAGTCAAAATTCTTTACCTTATCTTTACAAACAGTTTGTTACAGAAAGCTCAACCTCATTGCTTCCCATTACACCAGCTCAATACTAAACCCTTTTCTGTGGCTATAGAGCACCATGGGAGGGTGTCTCCATAGGGATGCCCCATAACGTCTAGTTTATGGGCCAGAGAACAGTGAGCTGCATGCTGCGATGTTGGAGGTGTGAAGCTGTGTGCTGCACTAAGGATATCACCTCCATTGACCCCCTGAATCAACCCTCTCTGCTGACATAATACCCTTTTAAGTATGACCATACCTTGACAACATGGAATGACAGTTTTGAGCAAATGAAGTTTCAGCCCTACTGTAAATGATGCACTGAATTCAAGCAGAAACCTTTGACAGACTCAAAGCTACATGCTTCATAATGTATAATGTATTCCAGGTGTTGTGTTATTAACACTTCTAGTTAAATGGTATCCACTATTCCTGACTTGGCTTTGAAAAAAATCTCTACTCTAGCCAGCCGGGCCCAAGCCGCCACCATCCAAGCAAAGTGTTGTTCTTTGGGACATTTTTCCTTATTTATATTTCGCACAGGTAACTCAACCAAACGTTTAACCAATACGTGTGCAGAGGGCTAGGCTAGTTAATACATTGTTTGGTGAAGGAATGGACATCTAATAGTCTATTCCAATGAGGCAACGAAACAGATCGAAGGATATTGGGCAGGTAAATAAAACCGCTCACTCAGCTCAGATAACACCTAAATCTGTCTCTTAAGCAAGGAGAATAATGGTGGGATAGTTCCATTTAGGATCAGTAATAGATTCCTTTCAAGATCTCTGCAGAAGGAGAGGGACTGTGTTGCCGCTGAATATCAATTGTATTTTTTTGCTATTGCTGTACGGGGACAGCCACTCGATGATGCTAGCTTTACTGAAATGGATAGGTTGCCGATAATCAATTCCCCCTCATGAATTTCCAAATTACCAAGCTGGCAGTAGTAAATATAGGGAACGATGTCTGACTGCAATACGTACAATGGTGTTACTTGTTCAAGTGCATTTCCACTCAATAATTTGTTACATTCAATCGCATATGCTTGTCCTTATATATTGTGTCCTTATAGTACAGTGTCTCTAGCTCATGTCTATTAACTTCTTTAAATAATTATTGTAAAAGAAAGTATGCTACACAAATAACTATTTATATTGTTTTTGCTCAGAGCCTGGAAAACAGTTTCAGACACAAAGTACATTCCATTCAAAACAGGAAATAACATTCAAACATGTTTTTTACTGTAATGTTTATGGTTGCATTTCTCAGTGCATCTTTCATTGGATGGTCATGCATTTGACCATTCTGGCCACCAGAGATCAGCACCATGTCGCTGTTCTCTCACTCTCATATCTCTAGAAGAGCAAATTAAAATACAATGTTGCGCTGAATACAACTGGTGTAGAATTTACCGTGAAATGCTTGCTTACGAGCCCTTCCCGACAATGCAGAGTTTAGAAATAAATTAGTTACACGAGGAATAAAATAAAATACACAAGAATTGAACAACGTATATACAGGAAGTACCGGTACCAGATGAATGTGCAGAGGAACGAGGTATTTTAGGTAGATATGTACATGAGGGCAGGATAAAGTGACTCGGCATCAGGATGATAATAATACGAGTAAAATAACAGAGCAGCAGCAACAAATTATGAGCGTAAAAGTGTGTGTGCAGCGTGAATGTGATTGTGTTTATGTTGGTCTGGAGTGTGTGTGTGTGTTATGTGTGCGTATGTAGTGTATGTGAATGTGTGTGGGTTTTATGTGGGAGTGTCATTGTAGTGTGCGTGAGTGAGTGAGTGTGTATATCAAATACAATTTTATTGGTCATATGCAACAAGTGTAGACTTTACAGTGAAATGCTTACTGACAAGCCTGTTCCCAACAATGCAGAATTAATTATGATTTAGTACATTTAAAAAGGAGATAGTAACAGAATAAAAAAGATAACAAGGCCATATACAAGGAGTGCCAGTACAAAGTCAATGTGCAGGGGTACGAAGTAGTTGAGGTAATTAAGGTAATGCAGTATACACAGTTGAAGTCGGAAGTTGACGTACACTTAGGTTGGAGTCATTAAAATGTGTTTTCCAACCACTCCACACATTTCTTGTTAAGGAACTATAGTTTTGGCAAGTCGGTTAGGACATCTACTTTGGGCATGACACAAGTCATTTTTCCAACATTTGTTTACAGACAGATTATTTCACTTTAATTCCCTGTATCACAATTTCAGTGGATCAGAAGTTTACTTACACTAAGTTGACTGTGCCTTTAAACAGCTTGTAAAATTCCAGAAAATTATGTCATGGCTTTAGAAGCTTCTGATAGGCTATTTGACATAATTTGAGTCAATTGGAGGTGTACCTGTGGATGCATTTCAAGGCCTACCTTCAAACCCAATGCCTCTTTGCTTGACATCATGGGAAAGTCAAAAGAAATCAGCCAAGACCTCAGAAACAAATTGGAGACCTCCACAGGTCTGGTTCATCCTTGGGAGAAATTTCCAAGCGCCTGAATGTACCACGTTCATCTGTACAAAAAATACTACACAAGTATAAACACCATGGGACCACGCAGTCGTCATACCGCCCAGGAAGGAGATGCATTCTATCTCCTAGAAATGAATGTACTTTTGTGCAAAAAGTGCAAATCAATCCCATAACAACAGCATAGGAAGATGATGCCGGAGGATCAGGTACAAAAGTATCTATATCCACAGTAAAACGAGTCCTACATGTATATCGACATAACTCGAAAGGCCACTCAGCAAGGAAGAAGCCACTGCTCCAAAACCACCATAAAAAAGCCAGACTATGGTTTGCAACTGCACATGGGGGGGACCAAGATCATACTTTTTGCAGAAATGTCCTCTGGTCTGATGAAACAAAAATAGAACAGTTTGGCCATAATGACCACCGTTATGTTTGGAGGAAAAAGGGGGAGGCATGCAAGCCGAAGAACACCATCCCAACCGTGAAGCACGGGGGTGGCAGCATCATGTTGTGGGGGTGCTTTGTTGCAGGAGGGACTGGTACACTTCACAAAATAGATGGCCTCATGAGGAGGGAAAATTATGTGGATATATTGAAGAGACATCTCAAGATGTCAGTTAGGAAGTTAAAGCTTGGTCGCAAATGGGTCTTCCAAATGGACAATGACCCAAGCATACTTCCAAAATTGTGGCAAAATGGTTTTAGGATAACAACAAGTCAAGGTATTGGAGTGGCCATCACAAAGCCCTGACCTCAATCACATAGAGAACTTGTGGGCAGAACTGAAAAAGCATGTGCGAGCAAGGAGGCCTACAAGCCGGACTCAGTCACACCAGCTCTGTCAGGAGGAATGGGCCAAAATTCACCCAACCTATTGTGGGAAGCTTGTGGAAGGCTACCCGAAACGTTTGACCCAAATGAACAATTTGAAGGCAATGCTACCAAATACTATTTGAGTGTACTTAAACTTCTGACCCACTGGGAATGTGATGAAATAAATAAAAGCTGAAATAAATCATTCTCTCTACTATTATTCTGACATTTCACATTCTTAAAATAAAGTGGTGATCCTAACTGACCTAAGACAGGGAATTTTTACTAGGATTAAATGTCAGGACTTGTGAAAAACTGAGTTTAAATGCATTTGGCTAAGCTGTATGTACATCGGGGTAGGTCAGGTCAAAAGTGACTAGGCAATCAGGATATATATTAAACAGAGTAGCAGCAGCGTATGTGAAGAGTGTGAAAGTGTGTCTGTGTGAGTGTGTGTGTGTGGCATCAATATGCATGTGTGTATGTGGGCTTATGTAGTGTGTGTATGTGTGTGTGTGCTGGAGTGTCAGTGTTGTATGTGTGCGTGTGTGGATAGAGTCAAGTTAGTGTGCATAGAGACAGTACAGGATATTCTGTGCAAAAAAATGGAAGAGCTCAATGTAAATTGTCCGGGTAGCCATTTGATTAACTGTTCAGCAGTCTTATGGCGTGGGGGTAGAATCTTTTCAGGAGCCTTTTGGTCCAAAACTTGGCTCTCCAGTACTGATTGCTGTGCCAGTAGCAGAGAGAACAGTCCATGACTTGGGCGGCTGAAACCTCTCAAACCGAGTTTGGCCCAGTGATGTATTGGGCCATAAGCACCACCGTCTGTAGCGCTTTGCGGTCTATGGTGCATTTGCCATTCCAAGCAGTGACGCAGCCAGTCAAGATGCTCTTGATGTTTCAGATGTTTCAGCACATTTTGAAGATCTGACGGCCCATGCCAAATATTTTCAGCCTCCTGAGACCGTGCTCTCTTCACTACTGTGCAGACCATGTTAGGTCCTTAGTGATGTTGACACCAAGGAACTTGAAGCTCTTGACCTGCTCTACAACAGCCCTGTCGATGTTGATGGGGGCGTGCTCTCCCCTCTTTCTCCTATAATCCACAATCAGCTCCTTGGTCTTACTGACGTTGAGGGAGCGGTTGTTGTCCTGGCACCACTAGACAATATTGATTGTTCCTGAGTGGGCTAGTTACAGTTTTGACTTAAATTGGCTTGGAAATCTATGACGAGACTTGAAAACGACTGTCATGCAATGATCAACAACCAACTTGGCAGAGCTGGAAGAATTAAACAAATTATAATATGCAAATATTTCTGCCCAATGTACTTCAGTACAGTTAAGAAAAGCAGAGTATAGTTCAATACAGTACAGTGCAGTACAGAAAAGTACAGTACACAGTAGAGCACGCTGGAGTACACTGTAATGTACTGTACTGTAATGAACTCTACTCTACTGTTTTGTGACATGCTGTACTGTACTCTACTACACTCTTCTGAGCTCTACTGTACTGTACTTTGATGTCCAAACTTGTGAAACATAGACGTCTATGATTGGTTCAGATTTTGTCGGGTCCGAACCAACCAAATTGGGTCTGATTTGGGGCAGAGCTCATAAAAAAAATAGCCACTGTGTAGTATAATAATCAAATTTGCAAAGGAGGAGATTGCATATTTATAACTTTGTGCAGCTATTTACGATACATCACCATGAAGAGAATGGCAATCATATCCATAATTATGCTTTTCTGTGTGGTACAGATCAGGGACCAATGATGAAATTCCGTTACCCCAATTATGTTGCCGGGTGTAAATCCACTTCACTTCCTGTTGTCCAATAACCAAAAGTAAAAAAAATAAAAAATAAAAATAAAATGTATTTATATAGCCCTTCATACATCAGCTGATATCTCAAAGTGCTGTACAGAAACCCAGCCTAAAACCTCAAACAGCAAGCAATGCAGGTGTTGAAGCACGTTGGCTAGGAAAAACTCACTAGAAAGGCCAAAACTTAGGAAGAAACCTAGAGAAGAACCAGGCTATGAGGGGTGGCCAGTCCTCTTCTGGCTGTGCCGGGTGGAGATTATAACAGAAGATTGCCAATATGTTCAAATGTTCATAAATGACCAGCATGGTCAAATAATAGGTCTGGGACAGGTAGCATGTCCGGTGAACAGGTCAGGATTCCATAGCCTGACGTGGCAGGGAAATGGGTCTATTGGGGTAGTTAGTTCCAAGGTTCGCAGTGAATTAAGTTGGTTTCGGTTTTGCTGGGTTTGACATAGTTCACTACAGAGGTTGTTTACTTCTCTAATCCTCTGATTTTGTTGTTGGCGTTGTTTTTTCGCCAGAGTATTTATTCATAACACCCTGCTGTACTCTTATAATTCCCTTTTCAGCCCTGTATACATGTATATCCTACTACCAGTCACTAATTATGTATACACCGACCTCAACCACTCCAGTAACCCTGTACATTGAATAAGGTACTGACACTGACCTTTATATACTTGCATGCTCCTGTTTCTTCAACTTATATCGTACTTGTGGTTTTTTTTCTTCCATTTTCTATTATTATCTATATCATTATTATCACTGCATTGTTGGGAAATAGCTCTCAAGGTAATAATTTCACTGTACTGTTTCACACCTGTATCCTGTGCTTTGAAACAAACTGAAATAAACGTTGAAACTTGAAAGTAATCAATTCATCACAATCACCACTTTGATGAGTTCAGTGCAATTTTGACAGAATATAATCACCCAATAGCTGCATTACTGCATTCGTGTTGCTTGAATTCCCCAATTATCCTTCACACATCAGTGTGTCATGATTATAGATTATACATCTACCTATCTAAGCCCTGTCTGTTTCAGTCAACGAAACAGACGGTAAGCTAAACAGACAGTCAACCTTAACTGATGAATGCTAAACATCTCTCCAAGCCACATGTGATGCATGCAGTGATATGCATAATTAAACATGGGAATTGTGTGTAAAGGGGAGTTTGTGTGTGCGTGTGTGTGTGTGTGTGGGAGGGGGGGTGGGGGTGGATAGTGTCTGTGTGGAGGGGGAGAATGTGAGTGAGAGAGAGAGAGAGAACACACACATGCTCGTCTTCATTTGAGGTGTGGAGAGATGGATGCCAGTATGTGTGTGAGGGCGGTAGGGGTGTTCATGAGATGTGTGTTTCCTAATGCAGGAATCCAGTGGCGGTCTGTGCCGTTTAAGATGAGGGAGGACGGAAAAAAAAATTATGAGCATGGCCTTATTTCTATTACAGCATATTGGATGACTGTCATTCATATTCCATTCACTCAGCTCAATGTAACATTGATAGGTTTAGGTTAGTACATGATACTCAAATTTTCCCTATACCCATCATTAAGTTGCTACAACCTACCCTGTAAATGAAAGTTTACAACATACAGAAAATTGGAGTAATCAAGATGACGGACAGTGACACATTCAGTACAGCCTTGCACACTCTTGCCTGCATCTAGCTGATATAGAGTGTAATCATAAGTCCAACAGTTGCAAACAAGAGTTTCTATTGGACAATTCAGGTATGTTTTCCCCCTTTTATTCCATTTGCTTCCGTTTAAGAAACTTTTTTCTACAGAATCGGCAGAATGAATTCACACCCCTCTCATAACACTGAAACACAGTTCTCTTTCATAGCAGCCAACATGATCACTTTGCTAGTAAATTATTTTTCACATCTATGTGCTCTCCTTCTGTCTCCTTTTCCCTTCGCTTGTGGACTTCAGTGCACAACATCAGCTGTCCAGGCGAAAAAACCTTAGACAAGCCAAACCTTCATATCATAACCGCTACACACAGCCTACACCGTTGTCACCATATTAGCTAATGTCATAGTCAACATAGCTACTGGAGCTAACATGTTAGTAAAACCGCTACAATCATGCAGTACAGTGTACAGTCAGCAAGCAGTTTAGCAGTTACACCGGCAGGCCCCCGGGGCAATACATTAATAAAACCAAAAGCTTACATTGACTTGGAAAAGTTCCAGTGTTGGATAGTCATAGCCAGCTAGTTAAGACGGCATCCTTCTTTCTTTGAGTAGGCTGCATTCATAAGCTAAGTAAGTGTAAGGAAAAAATCAAGTATTTTTGAAGAAATGTTTTTGTTCAAAACTGTTCAGCTATTGTCTTACTCTTTCTTTGAGTAAACTACTCACCACATTGTATGCACTGCAGTGTTAGCTAGCTTTAGCTTATGCTTTCAGTACTAGATTCATTATCTGATCCTTTGATTGGATGGACAACATGTCAGTTCATGCAGTCATAATTACTGTGTTAGTCAATGGAAGTGGGGTGAAAACTATAAGCCTCCTAGGTTTTGTGCTGAAGTCAATGTACTCCGGCTACACCATAGTGCTATCCTTCAGAGTGCTTTTGAGACTATTGCAGACCTTCATTGCAAAACAGTGTGTTTTAATCAATTATTTGCTGAGGTGAATATATTCAGTATAGTTTTTTCTAAAAAGGATAACTTTAAAAAAATAGTTTCACTATTTTTATTTTTATGAAATTCACTGAGGAGGATGCTCCTTCCCTTCCTCAACTGAGGAGCCTCCACTGCTGGAATCACTCTGTGGAGAATACCTGGCCTGTATTAAATTAACCAAACAGCAGACGTGTCTAGCTGTAGAGAAATGAATCCCTCAGAATTGTTATCCACTTACAGCAGAAGGATCCATTTGTGTCTTAATCAGATTCGCACAACACCCCAACATGCAAACACATGAATACAAATGCACCTCCATATTCTCATACAAAATAGCCTACATACAAATAGTATAATATAGTATTGCATAGTATAGTATACTATTGTATCGTGTTGTATCATATCATATAGTACTGTCCATGCCTTTCATAGGCATATGGTTTCAGTCAAGCAACTTATAAAACCGAGCCTCTCATCTTGTGGTTCGTGTTTGACCTTTAATACTATAAAGAAAATTCAACCACAACTTCTCTATTATTTCTAATGGTAGACCAGCCTTGTGTGTGCCACTTACAACTGCTATAGTAGAGAGCCGAGACCACAGGGAGCTTTTGAAAGACACACTCTTTCATTTAATCTTGTTGCTCTCTAACCCGATTCCTCTCATCTAATTCTCCAACGGTGGAAAGGAGAATATAATTCATCGGAGGGAAATGGCAGAATGGAGATGGAGGTCTTGATAAAAGGACCAGCTCATTTGTCTATCCGCATCTTTATAAGTCACTAGAAGGCCAAAAAAGGGAGGGACAAATGAGAAAAGCTGTGAGTGTACATCAAGAAATGACTCATGTTTGAATCCAATTTTCAGGGCAGATAGCTTACAGCAGATATCTGAAAGACATAACAGTTATTATGGCGAATGTGGCTCAACGTAAGGCTTCTTTCCTCAGCTATTACAGCTATTAGCTATTTACTGATGTACAGGCCAGACACGAGGCCTATTCAACTCATCACAATAAGGAAAAAGTCTCACAACAGGGAAGCTACATCAATCTTGGGAGAAGGCTTGACTAATCGCCCAAATGAATTCACTGTTTATTTATTTCTATTGACCCACACCTCCAGGGGAGCCTACCATGCGACCACGGGTCCTCAAACCCAGCGTAACCACCTCTTGCCCAGCCGGGAAATTGACCTTGGTCCAGAGCCCTGGTGCTGATATAAGCCTAAACAGGGGAGATTAAAGACCCGCTCCCCAGGCACCGCAGGAGTGTGCGACGCCTGCCTGTTTTTATTGTCCGCCGGCTGCAAGTCGGGGGGGGGGGGGGGGGGGACGCTCAGCGACTCTAAAACGCAGCCCTCCCACATGCTTGCTGCATATTAAAATTCATGAGCAACGTTGGGTTTGAATGCCAAGGTTTATAGCCACACTCACCCTGCGCATAGGTCCTCAGGGATGTACACTGTGAGAAATGGGAAGAGAGAGAAGTAGGTGCACAGGGAGAGAGGGCTGGATTGGGAGAGGGAGAAGAGGAGGGAAAGAGGAAGGAAAAGCAGAGGAAGAAAGCATGTGGGGACACATTGCTCAGTGGAAGAATGACAGTGAGGGGGAGATAGAGGGCCAGTGAGCGATGGGGAGGGTGAAGATCAAATGACACAGTCAAGGGGTGATAGTGTGGGGTGAGAAAAATAAATGAAGCTTCAGAGCAAGAGGGGAGTGGGTTGAAGAAGGAGGCGTAGGGGAGAAATAATGGGAGGTCAAGAGAAAGATAAAGGGCTAGTGGCAGATAGAAACCTTCAGAGGACGGAAAGTAGGAAAAACCCACAGAAGATTATTGAGAATGAAAGAGGGAGAAAGGGGTGAGGTGGTGTGGTGCTGGTAGTGTGGAGGCAAGTGTAGGCGAGTGAATGAGAGAGAGGATTGCGAAGGGCGTGCAAATAAGGAGAAAGAGGGAGAGGGTGAGAGAGACTTGACAGACTGAGGTGCGGAGTAACTGACTGCATAACAGAATGAGACATGGCTGACTGACTGATAAATTGAGAGCGAGAGAGAGAGAGAGAGAGAGAGAGAGAGAGAGAGAGAGAGAAATAGTGTGCAAGAGGGAGATATTGGGCGACAGTCTTACTTAATGAGACAAACATACAACTGAATAGAATCTACCTTGAAAATGTGAAGATCCTCTTTTCAAGGTAGGTTTTCCTTTTTTGGAGGAAACACAAGAGGGCAGTGTTGAACTAGCTCATAGGGATTGATTGACACAGCTTGGTAATGTGCCTGGGCTTTCAAGCCTATCCAGCGGAGGTGCACATCAGTGTTTCAGATATAGATTTTTTTGGACCCATTTGAAACACAATACAACCACACATGTTGATAATGCATTTACAATAATCGATTCTTATCTCAACTGAGAAATGCCCCTTCTGCCACAACAATGCTAATCCAAATTAAAAGGAAAGGGGATTTTGGATGGGTGGATATTAAAGATGCCTTAGTTTGATTGCCATTTGAGAACATCTATTTGAGTTGACTGGAGACGACAATGGTGTCATACAGGCAAACACATTATAAGCTTGCAGACCCTTGTAGCTAGCTAATCGTTAGCCTTCACAGTAGCACAGCGATTTGAACCGAAAGTGTTAGATCATAGACCAACTGATATACTGTATGACACTGACGGCAAGGTGCTAGCTCCCCTTGAGCTCCCTAACATCAGAGTCAGCTAGCGACATGGCTGCCTTTAAATGTCAGTGGCAATTAAATGAGGGCATTTCCATGGGAAAAGCACCATGAGCACTAACATGTGAAGTTCATAGGAGCCCATTAGATTTGGTTTCAAATGAAAGATAAGAGTCTATATTTTTTTTAAATTAAGGCATATATAAATATTTCAACCGTTTTCCATCCTAAAAATGTTGAATAAACAAAGGCTTTGATTTCTGGTCAAATGGATGGTAAGTGGTCTTAGAAAACATCTAGAAAAAAAGTATTAACCTGTCTACGATACTGGTTCCCAATTGGGGATCAACCCTCCCACGTTCAGCTGAAACGGTGGCGCATGGAACGCAAAAATATTCTTAAAAATATTTAACCTCCACACATTAACAAGTCCAATAGCTCAAATGAAAGATAAACACCATGTTCATCTAGCCAGCAAGTCAGATTTCTAAAATGTTTTACGGCGAAAACATAGCACATATATATGTAAAACCACCACCAGACACAGCTCATTTGAATAGCCAAAACCATCAATCAACAAACGCAGGATTAAAAAATAAATCGCTCACTAACCTTTTGAAAATCTTCATCAGATGACAGTAATGACATGTTACACAGTACATATTTTTTCAATAATATGCCATTTATATCCATAAATGTCCATTTACAGTGAGTTCACGTTCAGAAATTACTCAAAAATGCCCGCAGGAAATCTATGTAGCGCGGCAAGATAACGTAAATAGACATCATAAACTTTGACTAAATATACATGTTCTACATATAGTTAGAAAGATACACTGCTTCTTTATGCAACCGCTGTGTTAGATTTATTTTTAACGTTACAGAAATCGCACACTATTCCATATGCTGAGACAGCGCTCAGTTCCAAGCTACATTTCTACGTAATGTTGGAGTCAACAGAAACACAGATTTAAGCATAAATATTCCCTTACCTTCGATGGTCTTCGTTCAGAATGTTCTGGAAGGCTTCATACTTATCCAATACATTGTTTGGTTTCAAGTCTTGCGTCTTTGTATTAGCTACTGCTAATAACATCAGCTGAAATGCACCAAAACGTCCTCTGGTCCGGAAAAGTTGCGCATCAAAACTTCAAAATTACACATTATATGTCGACTAAACAGGTCAAACTAAGTGCAGAAGCAAGCTTTATGATGTTTTAGACACGCAAAACAAACTTCAATTCAATCGGCCATCGTCTGCCCTTCTCCTGAGTGCTGGAACAAAGGAATGGCTGGGACCAATTCGCGCCCATACGCACAGCCTATTCTCTCGTGGCACGCACTAATTTCACTCCCATAGGGTCAATTCTCGCGCGATTTGAACGATTCAAAGCTCTACTGAAAGAGGACATCTAGCGGAAGAGATAGAAAGTGTCCGCAGAATCATAACTGGTTGGGAAGGGTGGGGGCCATGACGTCAAAGTTGCTCCAACTTTCATGGCCACAAAAACTAGTTTGGAAGAATGCCTGCCCTGTGAGTTCTGCTATACTTACAGACATAATTCCAACGGTTTTAGAATCTTTAGAGTGTTTTCTATCCAATAATAATTGCATATATTAGCAATTTTTGACAGATTTTTTTTCCAGTTTACTAGGGGTACCCAATCTCTCCAAAGGGGGCGTATGTCTGCCATATCCTTAACAGGTTTTAAGGTATTAGAAATACATCAAAACACAATAATACTGTATTTGACCCCTTCCAACTAATATCAACATTTATATCTAGTTTTGCAGAAATGATTTGCCTTCTGTAAATAATGCCTAGTGTCTTGTCATTCTATTACCCAAACCCACATCTCTTTAAAGGTGTAAATTAAAGGTTTTTATCTCAATATCATACAAAAATTAAGTACCTTACTGTGATTGTTTTCAATTAAAAATGGTTAAAAGCAAACTAAATCTATCCTTAGAAAAAGGCAATTTCTCAAGCATGAATTAAGATAGGACTGTCTGGGAGTGAGGTGAGGAAAACTGAAAATGTGCTGTTATTGGCTATTATTTTTTAATTTTCTTTCTTATTGGTCTATTAACTAATTTACCACATGGTGATGTCACATCAATTCAGCATCTACTCCACGTTGGTTCAACGTCATTTCATTGAAATTACGTGAAAACAATGTTGATTCAACCAGTGTGTGCCCAGATCTTACACTAAAAGGGCATTATCATCATTATCACATTTTCTCAGTATTATTCCAACATGAATTCAAGTTTTGACTGCACTGGGCCTTTAAGATATTTTCGCTCTAATATCTTCTCTCCCTCAGGAGAAGGTAGGATAATGAAGGTTCACAGAATTAAGAAGTATAGGTTGACCTACCAATTAGTTATAGTGTTTTAACTGAAAACAATTTGGTTTATGATGTATCAAGGGAATAAAAATCTGGTTTGGTTATATAATGGCCAAATAATCTGTAATTGAATGACTGAAACTGAGTTGGCTACAATGGAAATTCATAGTAGCTACAAACCACAGTTGGGGTCACCTGCTAGTGTCCTCCCTTCCACTGGCATACTGTTATGTTCAACTTATAACAGTTTTCTTTCACTTTCTGTCACGTGACGGTCAAAGCACGAGTGTGAAAACAGTCTGTACAACCCCTCCCTTTCTCTGTCTCTCTTCTCTCTCTTTACAGTTAATGTCACCTCTCCTGGCTCTTACTGACAACTACTCGTGAGCCCCCTCTCTTTCCATTTACTGTAACCAGCCCTCTCCCCCACTGAGCACCAACCAACACCAGACGTCCGTGGACATGGGAAAAGTAGTAAAACATTTGGTCAGTCCAAATTTGAACCAATCATAGACGTCTGTTTCACAAGTTTGGACAGCACAGTACAGTATAGTACAGTGAAGCACACTATTGTAAAGTACAGTATAATATACTGCATTTTGCTGTACTGAACTATACTTGACTGTACTGTGCTCTACTGTTCTGTTTATGATTGGTACAGATTTGGTCTAGACCAGAACAAAGTTGGTCTTGTTTTGGGGGGGGAGTTCATTAGAATAATAGCCAGTGTGTAGAATGATACCCAAACATGCAAAGGAGTATATAACATTTTTCTACCTTTGTGCACCTCACTTCACATCATTCATAATTATGCATATTATAATGTATATATATATATATATATATATATATATATATATATATATATATATATATATATATATATATATATATATATATAATGTACAGATCAGGGATGAACAATGTCATTCTGTTACCGGGTGTTAATCCACTTCACTTACTTACGTTCAAGGTGTCATATCATAGCTGATGCCTCATTCTTTCTGCAGACATCTTTGAATCTTAATTCGGGGTAGATATTTAACAAAAGGTAAACAAATCAGTTTGCTTACAGAACTTTTCTGTTGTTGCAGTTTCACAGATAATAATCCTGCAATCATAGCCATAACGTATGCTATGTTAATATGATATCTGAGTGAGAGTGTCTAACAAAATCAATGGGGGCCCCCTGGAGGTCAGGTGTCCCTGGGTAAGTGCCCTGAGTGCATGTTCAGTAATTCAACCATGATTACTACAAGTTTAGATCACTGGCTAGACTAACGAGACTAATTTACCAACCTACATTTATTTTACTGACATGAGCTAACTGAGTGACTGTCAGTCAGTGACACACTGAGTATACAAACATTAAAAACACCCGCTCTTTCCATGACATAGTCTGAACATGTGAATCCAGGTGAAAGCTATGATCCCTAATTGATGTGTTCCTAATGTTTGGTATATTCCGTGTATAGCAAGAGGAAAACTGCTAATGCATAACCAAGTTTTGAAATTGCACATTGTGCATTCTACTATTCTAACTCGTATCAGTAAGTTGAGATCCCAGAATGAGTTTTTAAATGTAAAAAAAAATGCAGAGATACTCATATGTAGCTACAGCCTCTGTGTCCTCACATGTACTGTATCTACAGCCCTGACCGCTAATCCAACTCTCATTTGCATTCAGTCATTGACTGCTACCATTTCTTTAATGAGCATTGATGAAAAACGAGGCCAAATCGGGAAGTGCAGTCGCCCTTTAAAATAAAGGAACAGAGTAGAACATGTGCCGGCACCTGCTACTGAACCATTAAAAGGTCGAGCTCTCTGAATTCCACACGCTTAACACTCAATTAGTTCAGAATTTCATTCTGTCCACCAGGGAGCAGGTGATAATTGCTACAGGTCACACGTGATAATTGCCTGCATACCCCTCGGAGTTGCTGCCTATTAAAAAGGAGTTATTTAAATCTCATCACCTTTGGGCATCTCTTGCCTTTATGTTCACATCCTTAATTGGGAACCACATCATATAAAACTCCTTGCATAACCCGATCAACTCAAAGGCAGTCAAACTCTTACGCAAGTAATTGAGGGGGTGTTGAAGAGTGAGTTATTGTCCAAGGGTTGGTCTCGGGGTTCTGTTTACGTCAGTAAGCGTGGACCTTGATGCAACTTGAGGGACTTGGTGAATACGGACGAACACAGAACGGCCGACCTCGACCAAATACTCTGTCTTCAAAGGCGAATGTGAGTTGGTTTTCGGGGTGTGGTTTGATGTGGGTGTTGCTTGTGTGTGTTCGCAGGTGAGAAGAGTCAGACAAATTATTTTGCCAATTAGTTTCAGCTGGCTGGTGTGCAACCATGGCAAAGTAGGTTTGACTATGGACAGCCTATCTCTGAGGATAGTTAGGGTAATGGCAAAATATTTTCATCTTGCACGTGTTTTAATTCTCATTAAATGCTTTCAATATTTGTGTATATAGATTTCAAAAATTATAGTTGGTTTTAGGTTTTTAAAATAGGGAGTGATTGATATTTAAAAATATGGTCCCATGTACAATACATTCTGTAATTTACTGATTGTCTTCAACTGGCTCCATAGTAATATTGAATGTCAAACCAAATTTAGGTCAAATAAACCCAACCCACGGAAAAGTGTTAACGTACCCTTCATTCCTTGACATAAAATGTTTCCTGTCATCTCACAAATCTCTGTTTTGGACAAGACTGACTTTATGACAAGGTATCCTATTCACACCTTATAGTCAATCTTGACACTATAATAAATGTTTGACTCACAAGGATCATTTAAAAAAAATAGAAGTTGCTTTTTAGGGGCAATTGCTCTTTAAACTCCATTACGAATTTGAACTACCCCCCTAAAGGCCCAAACTGTTCTACCACTTTCCCCACATAAAAAAGTACTATAGTATACTATTGTCACAGCCGTTGAATGAAGAGGACCGAGGTGCAGCGTGGTGAGCGTACATATTACTTTATATGACGCCGCCGCCGCCCCCCAAAAAATAAATGATAATAATGACACTATAATGCCAACAAACAAAGACAACTTCCCGCAAAGACATGTGGGAAAGGGCTACCTAAGTATGGTTCTCAATCAGAGACAACGATAGACAGCTGTCCCTGATTGAGAACCCTACCCGGCCAAAACATAGAAATACAAATAATAGAACAGAATACCCACCCCAAATCACACCCTGACCAAACCAAATAGAGACATAAAAAGGATCTCTAAGGTCAGGGTGTGACAACTATGGTATAAATACTATAGTATTGACCTTTTTTGGGGACCTTTACTGTGGTATTCACTGTTGTGATTTTGCAGACTAAAGTCCACAAAAATACTACAGTGAATACTGTAGTATTTACAGTTAACTATATTGTAAATACTGTAGTAAAATAACTATAGTAAGAAATGTAGTGTTTTTGCAGACATTACTGTAGTATTTACTATAGTGTTTTTGGTTGATTATCATTGACATAGAGGTGGAGACTTTCTCCTTGCGGAAACCTACTAGAGAAACATTAAGCACATTTTCCATAACCTGACAGTAGATAAGTATTTAAAGGTCCAATGGACTATTATGAAATGTCTTATGCAGTGTTTTTGACTTATTAGGACCAATTGATAGATTTCCCAGATAAATTCTCAGCCACCGTAACCATCACGGCTCAGGCTAAGACCCAGATGCAGACACAGGAGGCAAATAGTATGAGTCTCAGAGATGATTAAGTATAGTTCAAGGCGCAGGCAAAAGGTAAGTCAAGGCAGGCAAAGGGTCGTATTCCAAATCAGAGTCAGGCTGGTACAGGACAGCAGGCAATCGGTAGGCCAAGACAGGCAAAGGGTTGTATTCCAAATCAGAGTCAGGCAGGTACAGGAACACGCTGGTTGGACTTGACAGGACAAGGCGAGGTAGTAACAGACAAACAGAAAACGCAAGTATAAATACACAGGGGATAATGAGGGAAGATGGGAGACACTTGGTGGGGGGTGGAGACAAGCACAAAGACAGGTAGAAACAGATTAGAGTGTGACAATAAGTTGAATGAATCCGTTGTCAAATGTTTTCCAATGTACAAAAATAATGTACTCCAAATAATTCACCATTACATATTGTGCAGGTTCTAATGCAAAAGTAGCAAGCATTAGTTTCAACAGCCCTGAAAAGAAAGATGAGAGCACAAGTAGGTAGGAAGATGGGAGAAAACATTCTTAAGAGCTTTTTTTGTTGTTGATCTCCTTGTGAAAGGTGCTCTTTAAATGAAAATCATTTCCATTTTCAAAAGGATGGAGGAGAGAGAGAGAGAGAGAGAGAGAGAGAGAGAGAGAGAGAGAGAGAGAGAGAGAGAGAGAGAGAGAGAGAGAGAGAGAGAGAGAGAGAGAGAGAGAGAGAGAGAGAGAGAGAGAGAGAGAGAGAGAGAGAGAGAGAGAGAGAGAGAGAGAGAGAGAGAGAGAGAGAGAGAGAGAGAGAGAGAGAGAGAGAGAGAGAGAGAGAGAGAGAGAAGAGGACGCAGACAGAAAATAATGGACGACTCGTATAGATTAGCGAGAGATAGGTAGAGAGGGGAGGATGAGAGGGAAATGGAAGAGACAGGAGAGGAGTGAGGGATAAATGAGGAGAGCTGGGGGTGGGAGTTTAGTGCTCTCAGTCTCATCAGAGGAGATAAATCAGTGTTCCAAATAGCAACCTATTCCCTTAATAGTGCACTGCTTTTGACTTTTGTATGGGCCCTGGTCAAAAGTAGTCCACTGAAAAGGGAATAGGATGTCATTTGGGGCGGACACAAGGGAAAGTGCTATGCTAAGCCTTTTTTAGTTATTGGAACAACTAATCAGAGTTTAAAATCCTGAAGAATCTGTTGACGCACCCGTGCATCAAACTCAGTAACATAATAAAATAATCCTAAATGTATCAGTTTTTCAGGCTCAAATCGGCCACCTTCCACCACATCCACCTATGTCGGCCTTCCACATCTGCGGTGGAAGGTGGCCGAGCTACAACAGTGTTTGTCAGACCATGAGACATCCCGAAAATCCGTCTCCTCATGAAAACATCTGTAGCGTCCAAATTGTTCGGTCTACAAACTATGAAAGATAACACTCGCACAATGGTGTTCTCCATTTTGCTCTACGATATTAAAAGCCCCACGGGACTTATCTGAGATCGGTAACGCTGATGTGCTAAAGTCTGTCTGTAGCGTCCGAACTGTTTGGTCTACAAACTAATATGACCCCACTGTGGTAAGGGGAGACTCTCACAAACACAATGGTGTTTTCCGTTTCACTTTACAAAGCCCACAAGTGTCACGGGACTCGTCTGAAGGTAACCCCTACCAATGAATCGAAGTATGGAGGTAGTTTGTGCCAACAAAAATAAGGGGTTAAATATGTGTCCAATCAAACATAAAAACGTCCTGCTTTCTTTTATCTCCTAGATATAGAACAGACACTAACCTTATTGTTATGTATGGTACGACGTGCTGTTCTTCGTACTGTATGTTATGGTTTATGACAGTGTTCTGCTTTATAGATAAATGGATTGTCAGAATGAGTGGCACATGTCATTAACTGACAGTGATGTACAATGTGAAACTGTGCAGATGTGCGTTCTTTGACAGCTAAGATAGATATAACATTGGGGACGAAGATGGCTGAATTCAGCTTACCACCACCAGCACCATTCCTCGCCGTGCCGGGCAAACCTCCAGTCCCGTGGAATAACTGGCTTGAAAGTTTTAAAACTTATCCCGAAAGCTATGAACCTTTCTACAATCTCCGACAAGCGGAGGAGAGCACTGCTCCGTCACTGACTCAGTACAGAGAGACAGAGGATTTTCAGAGCGCTTGGATCAGCTCCTACATTCATGCAGTTAGCCTCCTACCGAACCACTTCGCCGGGAAAGAGTGAGTGCTCCTCAGACGCTACAGGTTAAGGAAAAGACACCAATGCCGGGGTGAGTCCGTTCAAATATTTTACAACTTCATGGAGCTATTAAAATAGCACTCCAGGTTGACGCGGCTTTGGAATGCTCTGCTATGCTAACAGATAGCTCTGCAGCATACACTCTGACCCCAGCCATTCTCACACAGCGGCTTTAGCATGAGCAGGCGCAGCACAACGATCACGTGCTGTGCACCCGCAAAACACCAGTCTCAATGTCAACAGTGAAGAGGCGACTCCGGGATGCGAGTTCTTCTGTCCAGTGTCTGTTCTTTTGCCCATCTTTATCTTTTCTTTTCATTGGCCAGTCTGAGATATGTCTTTTTCTTTGCAACTCTGCCCAGAAGGCCAGCATCCTGGAGTCGCCTCTTCACTGTTGACGTTAAGACTGGTGTTTTGCGGGTACTATTTAATGAAGCTGCCAGTTGATGACTTGCGAGGCGTCTGTTTCTCAAACTAGACACTGTAATGTACTTGTCCTCTAGCTCAGTTGTTCACCGGGGCCACCCGCTCCTCTTTCTATTCTGGCTAGAGACCGTTTGCGCTGTTCTGTGAAGGGAGTAGTACACAGCGTTGTACGAGATCTTCAGTTTCTTGGCAATTTCTCACATGGAATAGCCTTCATTTCTCAGAACAAGAATAAACTGATGAGTTTCAGAAGAAAGTGCTTTGTTTCTGGCCATTTTGAGCCTGTAATCAAACCCCCAAATGCTGATGCTCCAGATACTCAACTAGTCTTAAGAAGGCCAGTTTTATTGCTTCTTCAATCAGGACAGCAGTTTTCAGCTGAGCTAACATAATTGCAAAAGGTTTTCTAATGATCAATTAGCATTTAAAAATGATAAACTTGGATTAGCTAACAGAACATGCCATTGGAACACGGGAGTGAGGGGTGATGATAATGGGCATCTATATGCCTATGTAATGTTCCATATAAAATCAGCTGTTTCCAACTACAATAGTCATTTACAACATTAAATGTCTACACTGTATTTCTGATCAATTTGATGTTATTTTAATGTAGAAAAATGTTGCTTTTCTTTCAAAAACAAGGACATTTCTAAGTGACCCCAGATTTTTGAACAGTAGTAGCTCCGAAACCAGCTGCTTCTAGAAGGTGATAAGCACCATGCTCGCTGGATTAACCATGGTGGCAGTCTATCTGGACAATATTGTGGTCCATGGCCCTGACCTCCACATCCACGACTATCACCTCCACAGTGTATTCAGTGCTCTACTGCGGAACAACCTGATCCTTAATGTTGGAAAGTGTATCTTTGCAGCTCCAGCCATCGAGTTTGTGGGGTTCCGCCTATCGGCCAAATGCATTGAAGCTGTCCTCCGCATCCCGCGGCCGACCTCAGCCACTCAGGTGGCCTCATTCTTGGGCATGACAGCCTACTACCTCTGGTTTCTGCCCCACTACTCTCAGACCACAGCACCCCTTTGCCAGCTTCTCAAGAAGGACAAGCCATGGGCCTGGACGGCAAGCTTCCTCAGATGCGGTCGGCCCACTAAAGAGCCAGCTCATCCCAGCCCCAGTCTTGTCTCACTTTGACCCCGTCTGCTCCACCTTTGTCACCTATGGATGCCTCAGCCGGAGCACTGGGAGCTGTCCTCTCACTGGCAATGGTCTCTGTGGGCTACCCAAGGGCTAGAGCCACAAGCGGGGGCTGCTGAAGCATGGCCTATGAGGGCACGAACTCGCCGTGCTCATCTGGGGGACTACTTAACCTCCTTTCATTCTTAGGCTCCGTTAGGTGTCTTAGTCAACCTCGAGGTTAATGGACTGAACTGGCTAGTTCGGAGAGTCGTTATTTACCTCCTTCGTTAAAGGGTTAATGTTTCTTTCTTACAGGTATCACTCTAGGTTCTTGCCCTATGGACATTTTTATACATTGTACCAGTCCCTGGTTTTGGAAAGAGGGGAGAAATGTTATGTATGGTAGGACGTGCTGTTCGTCGTACTGTATGTTGTTATGGTTTATGACAGTGTGCTGCTTTACGGATAAATGGGTTGTCAGAATGAGTGGCACATGTCAATAAATGACAGAGTGATGTACAATGTGAAACTGTGCAGATGTGTGTTCTTTGACAGCTAAGCTAGATATAACACTTATTCCTTATGGTAAATTTGTTAACTGTATTTTTGCCATTTATGAATGTGTTATTCATGAATGTGTTATTCAATGTGTTTCTATGGGTTATAATAGTAAAGGCCAAATTCAATATTTTAGTAAACACTTTTTTATTCTAAAATCAGATCAATGCAGAAGTCATGGTCACATTAAAATACAGTAAGAACCTTGAAATAAAATAAGACATTGCAATCATCCTGCACATGGTAGGCTTACACATTGCAATCTCTCTCAAAACCCTGGATGTACAGTTGATGTCGGATGTTTACATACACCTTAGCCAAAAACATTTAAACTCAGTTTTTCACAATTCCTGACATTTAATCCTCGTAAAAAATCCTGTTTTAGGTCAGTTAGGATCACCACTTTATTTTAAGAATGTGAAATGTCAGAATAATAGTAGAGAGAATGATTTATTTCAGCTTTTATTTCTTTCATCACATCCCCAGTGGGTCAGAAGTTTACATACACTCAATTACTATTTGGTAGCATTGCCTTTAAATTGTTTAACTTGGGTCAAATGTTTCAGGTAGCCTTCCACAAGCTTCCCACAATAGGTTGGGTGAATTTTGGCCCATTCCTCCTGACATAGCTGGTGTACCTGAGTCAGGTTTGTAGGCCTCCTTGCCTACAAAAATTCTCTATAGGATTGAGGTCAGGGCTTTGCAATGGCCACTCCAATACCTTGACTTTGTTGTCCTTAAGCCATTTTGCCACAACTTTGGAAGTATGCTTGGGGTCATTGTCCATTTGGAAGACCAATTTGCAACCAAGCTTTAACTTCCTGACTTATGTCTTGATATGTTGCTTCAATATATCCACATAATTTTACTTTCCTCATGATGCCATCTATTTTGTGAAGTGCACCAGTCCCTCCTACAGCAAAGCACCCCCACAACATGAGGCTGCCACTCCCATGCTTCACGGTTGGGATGGTGTTCTTCGGCTTGCCAGCCTCCCCCTTTTTTTGGTCGCTATGGCCAAACAGCTCTATTTTTGTTTCATCAGACCAGAGGACATTTCTCCAAAAAGTACGATCTTTGTCCCCATGTGCAGTTGCAAACCGTAGTCTGGCTTTTTTATGCCAGTTTTGGAGCAGTGACTTCTTCCTTGCTGAGTGGCCTTTCAGGTTATGTCAATATGGGACTCGTTTTACTGTGGATATAGATATTTTTGTACCCGTTGTCTCCAGCATCTTCACAAGGTCCTTTGCTGTTGTTCTGGGATTGCTGTGCACTTTTCACACCAAAGTATGTTCATCTCTAGGAGACAGAAAGCGTCTCCTTCCTGAGCGGTATGACGGCTGTGTGGTCCCATGGTGTTTATATTTGCGTTTCACAAGGCTGTTGTCTTGGAAGAACAGTTCGTGAAATTCTGCAGTTTTAGAGATACAGAATCATTGATAAACATGTAAAGAAAAAAACATGTTAGCGGACATTCTATCAGTTGTATATCGATTTATGCTTCAGACAGATCAGATGATACAATGTCCCGTCAAGCTGAATAGGCACCTTTCTAAAGTAAACTATCCCAGAGCCCCTCTCTTGTAATCAAACTGTCCCTGAGACAAAAACTAGTTAAAATATAAAACCTGTTGCTAAACATATCTGCTAGGTCCTTCAAATGTTGGCGCTGGCTTTTCTGCTCAATATTCAGTACTACAAACATGGGTTTATTTATTAACCTAGTCAAGTCAGTTAAGAACAAATTCTTATTTTCAATGATGGCCTGGGTTAACTTGCTTGTTCAAGGGCAGAACGACAGATTTTTTACCTTGGGGATTCGATCTAACTACCTTTCGGTTACTGGCCGGACACTCTAACCACGTTTGGGATGCCCAGTCTACTTCAATTATTGACAAAGTTCCAAGTAATGGAAACAGATGATTGTTTTAGAGGACATTACCTTCTTACTTAAATCACTGGTGCTACTCAAACTATAGAATTGAGTAATAAATTGTTAAAAACATGTCTTATTCAATGATTCATACCTCCCTCACTTTTTTAAATTACCAAGACATTGCGTTATTAGAATGCTATCTGTTACTTTCACTAGTCTACATATCTGTTTCCTTCAACTCAGAAATCACCAACCTTTAGATTAACAGTCTAACGTTACTTTACCAGGTGAACAAAACTTTTTAAATTACAGACTACATAAAACATGATAAATTCTGTTCACTAGGAGGCCACTGTCCTCTCTCCACTCATTAACCGTTTGTGTTTTAATCCATCCCAATGTTTATGTATCCTTTATGTAGCCTGTACTAGACTTAGACACAGCAGCATTTATCTCACCACCCAGTCTAACGATTTATGTGACTAGTCTCTCTTTTCTCCCATGATTTTACATAACCACCGCACTACAATGCCCTTCATGTTTATGAACGAACATTTTGAAAGGTAATTTTAGGTTTGGTAACCTCAATGCTGGCTCAAAACTCTAGAAACAATTACTCAACTCCACTCTTATTTCTCGTGACCCCTCCTCCCTTTTGTTAATTCTGTAAATCTCTTTCAGAATAAATTGGAATTAAGTGTTTTACGAGATTAAAACCCCCAAGGTTTTCTGAGACTCACAAGGAGTGTTTGGCCTGGTAATTTTAATTTGTTACATTTTGGAATCCATTCCCCTGGCATTTCGCATAGATTCTTCCAACCAAAAAATTGCTTCCACACCTGTTGCTATGTAACATTTTCTGGGTTTTGTTATTGATCCTATGGTCAGAGACATGGATAGTAGCTCTATAGCCTTCGACTCTGCCTGTAACCCCACTAAGTACAATACTTTTTCCTGTTGTAAATGTATCAAATTTCAGGCTCCCTTGCCCTGCTATACTCATTCTTCCTACGGCCCTTCGCTATCAGATATCAAGGTAAGACCCAGATGCCGACCGTGTCGAAGTAACATTGTTTATTACCACAACAGGGGCAAAGGGACAGGACGGCAGGCAGGCTCAGGGTCAGGTCAGGCAGAGTGGTCAGGCGGGTGGGTACAGGGTCAGGACATGCAGGGGTCAAAAACCAGCAGGATGAGAAAAAGAGACTGGGGGAAAGCAGGAGCTGACAGAAAAATGCTGGTTGGCTTGACAAGACGAACTGGCAACAGACAAACAGAGAACACAGGTATAAATACACAGGGGATAACGGGGAAGATGGGTGACACCTGGAGGGGGGTGGAGACAATCACAAAACAGGTGAAACAGATCAGGGTGTGACACTCACACTATGCTTCTGTATTTCAAGGTTTCAAACCTGCCATCAAAACATACGTACACATTTTATCAATATATTCACATACCCAAGCTCTGTTCGAATACCCATACTAACATACTGTATACTTCATACTTAATGACTATATACTACATACTATTAGTTCATGTTAGTATACTGTAAACAAACGGTAACCTTTCAGTTGAGCGTACTAGCGCTTAGACTGTATACCAGAAGTTGATGCTGTTGCCATGCAACCTCTTGCTAGCTTGTTAGCATAACAAATTACTAGCTAGACATCTTACGACTTTGGGTGTGTTCACTCTGGCCGAGGAGCAGGGTTGATCCGAGCGTTCTGACCTCACAATGGCAGTCAAGCACCCAAGCTAACTTGCTAAAGTTGGCTAGCTTGCTAGCTATTTCCAGACACATGTGAGAACACCTCACTCTGACAATTTTACAAGCACTAGCAGAGCTGGTTAGACTTTTTCATGTAACTCAGAGAGCTGGTGACTATAACTGTGCTGCTGGTAAGAATTTAACTACACTTTTTTCCCAACGTTTACTGACACCGTGCCATATTCAACGGGTGTTGAGCGTTTGTAAATTCAACAGTTATTCTGCACTCTGGCACATTCAGATGAGAGTGCTCTGAAATCAGAGCAGATATCCAGAGCGAATTTACAAACGCACCCAAACTAAAAATGTCCATTGAGAAAGCACAACGACAACACAATTTAGCTAAGCTAAGAATGACGTGAAGAATCAAGTCAATAGACATTGGGTAGTTAGTTATTATACTGGCAAGTTTGATGTATTAGTAGCCAACTAACATTATTACCGGCACATACTACTGTAATGATATGCTATGCGGTTCATAAGGATAGCGTAACTAACATATTGTCAGCCAACATAACATGTTAACGTAAACTCACGTAAACTCGTACATCGCCTTGGTCCGTACAATTGCCCTTATTTTAGCCGAAAAACGGAATACTTCCAGATCAACTGTAATGTCAATACCATTGTAAAGCACCATTTCTCCCCTTTCCAACAAAATCAATTACATGACCTAAATGCTGCCCGTTTCTGCATAATTCAACCAAGCAATGAGCCCCGTCGGGTCTTTTTAAAAATGGCGGGTGGGGAAGCGAAACTATTAGTCGTGTGGGAAAATTGCATTTTTTCACTCGATCTGTCCAACGTATCACCTTATCGCCTCTAAAATGTAAATAAAACACCATAAAGAGTTTATATAATGTGTCATTACAAACCTATTTGAAGTTGTGTGAATTTGAATCAGGTTTTTAGGGCAGTGCTAAAGTGATCTTAGAAGTTAACAGTGGTTTTGAGAATGATGATCGCATGCAATGATGACGAAAAAAATTACTAGGTATCCACCCTTACCCACGTCAATGTCCATTTCTTGTTTTTAAAGGATGATAGAAGTGCTACACCTGGTGGAGAGAGATTGTAAGACAGAAATAGTTGCTTTATGCGTGCTTGTATGCGTGTACGTTACGACATGACACGCCAAGATGTAACGGAGGGTCAGTTTTTTAAAAACTTTTCTCCAGTACTATAGAGCCATTACCATGTCAATCAACGCTTGAATAGAAACCTAGTTCACACCCCCGATTTTGACGTCAACACAGTCGCTACAATCCCATTCATTTTCTTTGTAGCCTCGTTTCAATGTTGCGGTTGTGCACATTTGTACGGAATGGGGTGAGTTTACCCTACTTACCTGAAAAGTCATTACTTTATTACATTGCTCAACATTTTCTTAACGTTTGTCATAATTAGTTAACGCAATGAATTTGTGTCCGCTTTCGTTGGACTTCGGATGGATATTTTATGCCATTTTCTTCAAATCTGAAAAGGTTGTCAAACCATGCCCATTTTCTGAAGAATTGCATTAGGGGCCCTATCCACACTATGACCAATAAGCATACTACAAACTCCGTTTACATCACTAATAGTACGGTTAGTGTGGTTCTTCTGAGTACCTGTACGAATTCTGGTTTTGCTTTTGCTGTGATAGAACACTAATATCAAAACTCTGGTGTACTGAGCTTTTGGGTTTTCTCTTATGTCATTGTATCAACTCACAATACCATCTCTGAATTCTATCTTAGATTGGAAATTTACAACAGCAGGGAAATGCTACCCAATTTTATCTATGATCCGATTTTTGTTCATATTCGAGCCGAATTGGTAGAATTCACTCGCGCTGCTTTTAGTGCCTCTATGGCAACGGATGACAACGGATGACATTTCAATGGTGGAAATTTCTGAGCCTCTCTCAACGGTGTCCAGAGTGTTTAGACTTCCTCACTCACGGCTCTGATATATGTGAATTTTATTTGTTTTCAAAGGTAGTGCTATCCACTTTCCTGGAGAGGATTTATGGTATTTGTGCCATTTTATGTGTCACAGCCCCTGATACCTTGTATTAGAACCAGTAGTGAAGCATCTGCCAATTTACTACTGGAGAATATAGGAGACCTAATGTCTGATACTGATGTCACGGTTCAAATATCACTATTGTTGACCACACATACAGTGGGGAGAACAAGTATTTGATACACTGACGATTTTGCAGGTTTTCCTACTTACAAAGCATGTAGAGGTCTGTAATTTTTATCATGTCATATCACTGTGAGGGACGGAATCTAAAACAAAAATCCAGAAAATGACATTGCATAATTTCTAAGTAATTAATTTGCATTTTATTGGATGACATAAGTATTTGATACATCAGAAAGCAGAACTTAATATTTGGTACAGAAACCTTTGTTTGCAATTACAGAGATCATACATTTCCTGTAGTTCTTTTCTTTTTTTGAATTTGACCCCTTTTTCTCCCCAATTTCGTGGTATCCAATTGTTTAGTAGCTACTATCTTGTCTAGACAAAGGTTGAAAGTCATGCGTCCTCCGATACACAACCCAACCAAGCCGCACTGCTTCTTAACACAGCGCGCAGCAAACCCGGAAGCCAGCCACACCAATGTGTCGGAGGAAACACCGTGCACCTGGAAACCTTGGTTAGCGCAAACTGCGCCCGGCCTGCCACAGGAGTCGCTGGTGCGCGATGAGACAAGGATATCCCTACCGCCCAAACCCTCCCCAACCCGGACGACGCTAGGCCAATTGTGCGTCGCCCCACGGACCTCCCGGTCGCGGCCGGTTACGACAGAGCCTGGGCGCAAACCCAGAGGCTCTGGTGGCACAGCTGGCGCTGCAGTACAGCGCCCTTAACCACTGCACCAGCCGGGAGTTCCTGTAGTTCTTGACCAGGTTTGCACACACTGCAGCAGGGATTTTGGCCCACTCCTCCATACAGACCTTCTCCAGAACCTTCAGGTTTCGGGGCTGTCGCTGGGCAATACAGACTTTCAGCTCTCTCTAAAGATTTTCTATTGGGTTGAGATCTGGAGACTGGCTAGGCCACTCCAGGACCTTGAGATGCTTCTTACGGAGCCACTCCTTAGTTGCCCTGGCTGTGTGTTTCGGGTCGTTGTCATGCTGGAAGACCCAGCCACGACCCATCTTCAATGCTCTTACTGAGGGAAGGAGGCTATTGACCTAGATCTCGCGATACATGGCCCCATCCATACTCAATACGGTGCAGTCGTCCTTTCCCCTTTGCAGAAAATCATCCCAAAAAAACGATGTTTCCACCTCCATGCTTCAAGGTTGGGATGGTGTTCTTAGGGTTGTACTCATCCTTCTTCTTCCTCCAAACACGGCGAGTGGAGTTTAGACCAAAAAGCTCTATTTTTGTCTCATCAGACCACATGACTTTCTCCCATTCCTCCTCTGGATCATCCAGATGGTCATTGGCAAACTTCAGACGGGCCTGGACATGCGCTGGCTTGAGGGGGACCTTGCGTGCGCTGCAGGATTTTAATCCATGATGGCGTAGTGTGTTACTAATGGTTTTCTTTGAGACTGTGGTCCCAGCTCTCTTCAGGTCATTGACCAGGTCCTGCCGTGTAGTTCTGGGCTGACCCCTCACCTTCCTCATGATCATTGATGCCCCACGAGGTGAGATCTTGCATGGAGCCCCAGACCGAGGGTGATTGACCGTCATCTTGAACTTCTTCCATTTTCTAATAATTGCGCTAACAGTTGTTGCCTTCTCACCAAGCTGCTTGCCTATTGTCCTGTAGCCCATCCCAGCCTTGTGCAGGTCTACAATTGAACCCCGATGTCCTTACACAGCTCTCTGGTCTTGGCCATTGTGGAGAGGTTGGAGTCTGTTTGATTGAGTGTGTGAACAGGTGTCTTTTATACAGGTAACGAGTTCAAACAGGTGCAGTTAATACAGGTAATGAGTGGAGAACAGGAGGGCTTCTTAAAGAAAAACTAACAGGTCTGTGAGAGCCGGAATTCTTACTGGTTGGTAGGTGATCAAATACTTATGTCATGCAATAAAATGCATGTTAATGACTTAAAAATCATACAATGTGATTTTCTGGATTTTTGTTTTAGATTCCATCTCTCACAGTTGAAGTGTACCTATGATAAAACATTACAGACCTCTACATGCTTTGTAAGTAGGAAAACCTGCAAAATCGGCAGTGTTTAAAATACTTGTTTCCCCCCCATTATGTGACCTGATTCAGGAAACTAGGTGTTTGTCGCAAGTCACAACTTCACAGGAGAGCTGTTTGAACGTACAAAATGTGTTTTTTGGCAGAAATGCCTTCTCATACATGTGAACTTTCATGTGCCTTAATAACAAACTTTTATGCCGTCTGTGAATATGAATAAAGTTGTTAAATTACTAACCTAGGTGGTTTAGCCAAAAAAAGTCAGGAACCTTCCCGCTAGCCATGATTGGCTGAGATAATGCCGAAGGATGAGTTTCAGATTGGTCGGCGGTGTAGCATCTTGTGTCTATCTATAAAATGAGCTGCTCGTTATGCGTAGATAATCCTTTCTAATACAGTTTTTTAAAAGATTAGCAATGGAGAACTGCAAATATGTTGCCACTGCTCTCAATAACATTGCTGACCTGAATTTACCAGGTGCTATCGACAAAGGTCAGTGGATCGTGCCATGCTGACTCACTCTCACGGAATAAATTGGCGGAATTTTTAAACCATTGGAAGACACCAACGGGCCAAACAAGCTGTGCAAACTAAACTGAAACGACACAGGACGTCTTATTTAATAAAAGGGGTTGCAGTCTGCCATGAAGCTTTACGGGTAAGAATCTAGCTACAGTTTCAGATATTATAGATTTCTAATTTGGTCAGAAAGTTGTTTTCATTGCAAGTTAAAGCTTACTGTTAGCTAGCCAGCTGGAGTTTGATGGCTGGCTTGCTAACTGACATTGAACCTATTTGGTCAACTTTAGCTAGCTATGACAATCAGTTTGTATTGCTAGTAACGTTACTCTATGGATTGTAATTATTGTTAATTTTTTAGCTAGCTAACGTTAACGTGACATGTCTAAACAAAAGACCAAGTTAAAACTTGCTGTTAGCTAACTAACATTAGCTGATAGTTGGCTTGCTAGCTAACATTAACTTACGTGTATGAGGTGTGTGTAACGTTGGCGATGTTTTCTCAGAATGCATTTCGCATTGCAAGTTATAGGCTAATGTTAGCTAACTAGCTAAGGTTGAACCTATTTGGTTAACTTTAGCTAGTTATGACAATCGATTTGTATTGCTAGTTAAAGCTTGTGGTTAGCTAGCCAGCTGACGTTAATGGCTGGCTAGCTAGCTAACATTGTGTATGAACTGTGTGTAGTGACATCTCAGAATGCCATTTCGCATCTATTGTATCAGAATGCTAAACAATTTGTATCTGGAATTTGTCTTTCAGCATCTGTAGAACACGCCTTACTCTCCTCCACCAGTCATAGAAGGAGAATGGTCTAATGCCTCCCATCAAAAAGAGAGCTGGTCCAAGCAAGCAAAGGCAGCAGCACAGTCATCAACTACATGCACCATTTCTTCACCAACTATGGAAACATGTGTGGTCCTGAATTGTGAAAACTGCAGTGGCCTAAACAAGAACACGTTTGTGCTCTGGTATTGTGTCTGGTAGACCATGCACAAGCACAGCCACACCAAGTTTGCCCCCGCCTCATCAAGCAGCGCTTCAGAAAGACCCGAGTGAACACTTTGTCTGAGATTGCTGGTGTTGTGAAGCACAGGATAATAACAGGGGTCAACATCCCACAGTTGGTTGAACTAGAGGATGGTACGGTGCTGGTGGAAAGTTATGGCTGGCAACAACACCTGACTCCATACTTCAGGCCACTGCAACAAATCAAGCAGCACTTTAGGTGAAATCATTTTAATTGCATTGTGTGATGTTATTCTTATCTGAATTTGGGAGGTGAATTCATGTTGTGCAGGGTTGTAATGTCTGATGATTTATTTTTTGTTCCATTTTTTTACAGCTTCGACGCTCTGGAGCCTGGTGATGTTGTCACCTAGGAGCGTTCGGACTGTAGGGACCAGGTTTCAGCTGCTGCGCAACACTGACATCCTTCCTCCCATAGATGATCTGCCTGTACCACCTGGACTGGACACAGCTAGATAAACTTACCTTTTTGAGAAGATTAGGGAGTCTCAAAGAGGCTATGGAGATGCCCTGCACCAAAGTCAAGGGCAGGACAGAAACAGGCTCTCCGAATATAGATTCCCTTGTTTATGCGTGGTTTGGATGGACCAGTCATCAGCACTAACTACAGTGCCACTACTTTTTTTATCCTGTTGCTCAGCCACTTTACCCCTGATTGTAGGCATATAACTACCTCGTCTATCACTATCGTTATTGATGTTGTTCGTGTACATACTGTATATTTTATTTATATTGGCACTATCTATTTCTGTATTGCTACTTTGGAAGTAACCATTTGGCTGTACCGCTTATTCCTTCTGTAGAGACCCATTTTACTTTCATTTCCCTACATTCCAAAATGAAAATAATATACTTTTTACACCATACATTTTCCCTGACACGCAAAAGTACTCGTTACATTTTGACAGGAAAATTGTCCAATACACACTTATAAAGAGAACATCCCTGGTCATCCCTACTGCATTTCATCTGGCAGACTCACTAAGCACAAATGCTTCATTTGTAAATTATGTCTGAATATTGGAGTGTGCCCCGTAAATAAAAACATTTACTTTTGATACTGAAGTATTTTTAATATCAAATATTTTTGATTCAAGTATTTTACTGAGTGACTTTTACTTCAGTCATTTTCTATTAAGTTTCTTTACATTTAAAGTATGTGTGTCTGCGTAATCGTCATCTAATATTTGTAAAATATTTTTATCTGGACACTTTGTTTACCTGGAATATTTTGTTATTGTGGGCTACTACCACATTTAGTCTTAATCTTTACTACACTACTCACTGTTTAGCACATGACCTCACATGTGAATCCTTAAAGAGATGGGTGGGGCTGGCTTAAGAGTTTGTGAACAATGCTGAATGGGTGTAGACAAAGAAGAGCTCTCCAGTAGGTACCAAAACATTCAAAGGCCTTTTTCTCAAAAGTGAGTTCACAAGTTTATCAACATTCAAAGCAGAATTACTTTCCCATTGTTCCTCAACAATGCAGTGTATGATATACTATTTTGTAGCTCAGTCTCTCCTTTTTACCAATGTAAAAAACCCAATTTCACATTTTGCTACATAAGACCAAATCCAGGTGGTGAGTCACATATTACCAAAATTAGGGTCCATCATCCATCCATAATATACATCTCTCATCAATAAACACGTACTCAGGTCAAAACACACAAAACAAAGAGTATTTGGTTAGGAACGTCTTCCTTTCTTATAATTTAAAAAGGTCCTATCATCCTTTCACTCCCTCTCTACCTTCTTTATTTGTATCTGCTGCTAAAGCCACTTTCTACCAATCTAAATTTCAAGCTTATGCCTCTAACCCTAGGAAACTTTCCACATTCTCCTACCTCCTTAATTACAATCAATCAAATATAGTCACATCTGAAAATATTATCTTTCAGTCTTCTTCAGGGCCTATAGTTTTTTCGATCACTGACATTTTCACAAGCTGACCTTTTGAGAAAAGCATGAGCATTGTGGTGTTGTGTTGCCAGCAATGGGGCACCTTCCTGTAGATTGCAGTTCATTCCTCATGTACGTCTTGGCAACCTAGTACGTCGGTTCTAGGCCTTAGTCATCCATAGAAAGGCAGAGAACAGAACAGCCAAACCTATGGACTCCCGAGTGGAATTGAACCAGTGACTCTGTGGTTACCAGGCCATAAAAGCACAAGTGTATATAGTATCAGTTCTCTGTGTCTGACAAGTAGTATGGAGCTTTGGCTTGGAGTATTGTTTCTTAATCCTATGTAATGTATTCACAGTGAATTTGGTGCTGTTTTTTTCCCCATTCAGAGAAATTAGTAATTGAAGTTGTTAGGTTTCTGTCATATCTTACACCATGTTATTACAAGGTTCTGACCGCTAGATGAAAAGAACCCCCACACCCTCAATGTTAAAGGGATAGTTCACCAAAATTACAAAAGTAACTATAGGTTTCCTTAGTCTATGGACAAGGTATGACAACAATGCATGCGTAGGTTGTTATCTACTGTTTGAAATGGTAACTTTTCAGCATTTGTGGCACAAATCCAATGCAAGTCAATGATATCTATATTAGAATTTTCACGCTTCATGTCCAAATCATCCTGAAGTATCTACAAATTGATTGTGTAACTCAATGATGTTGCTTATACTGTAGATGATTTGGACATGAAGCACAAAAATACCATTGACTTGCATTAGATTTGTGCCACAAATGCAAAAAAAGATTGCATTTGAAACAGTGCCCAGATAACAAAACCAAAGCATGGGTTGCTGTCATACCTAGTCCGTAAACTGCTTACAGGGTAAGGAAACCAATTTAGTAATTTAAGGGAACTATCCCTTTAAAATGGACTGGTGGGTGGGGGCTCTTAAAAAAATACATCACCTGGAACAGCACCATCTAGTGGTCAGAACCTGGTAATATTATGATGTAGGACAGAACAAAAACCTAACAACTTCAATTAATAATATCTCTAAACAGGGAAAACAAAAAAAAAATCACTGGGAATACATTAAATAGGATGAAGAAACAATACTCTAAGCCACAGCTCAATACTACTTGTCAGACATGATAAAAACAATTTGGATGCAATCAATTTAATTTCTCAGAGATCAAATTATATTTCAACTAAATAATGTTGCAGGAATGCTAATCTTATCTGTTTCTAACTACAGAAATCATTTCAGAACAATTTGAGATGGTGGGTGATATGGCCTGATGAAATGACATGGAACTACCCCCTAAAAATAATTTTTAGTCCAGGACTAAGTGTAATCTGTGTACGGAAAATCACCCACCATTATGTTGATTATAGTGAAATTGAAAATATGTTGTTGTTAGGTTTATTGCCAAATATTTACTCATATTTGTTACCGAGTATAAGCATATCTGTTACAGTAAGCAGAACAAAAACAGTTGATAGAGAAAAGTGTTTATCTTTCATACACATGCCAATGCATTTCTACAGCTGTTGTTTGGAACGGTACCCTGGTGGTTACATTTCATCCATATTTAATTATATTTTTGTAGCCAGTATCACTAGCCAGAAACATTATAAGTGGAAAATGTTGAAAAAAAAACAGGGCTGATATTCTCTGCAGACAACCATACAGTACACAGCATAAAACACACATTGCCTTTATAGCCATCTGGGAATTCAGCATAGAACGGTCTAGTGCGCACACCAATAGCAAGCAAGAGAAATCAGTGGTGCAGCTCCACTTATACTCACACAGCTTGTGTGGTTGGGCTTGGCTGGTCAGTGATTAGTTAAGAGAGTCCTGACCAGACCCGTCAGAGCCCCATTATTTTGTAAACCAGAATTCGAAGTATTGGCATTAAAACATCCCTTTGAAGCACAACGTAATAATAATAATTCACTTGGGTTATTGATATTTTGAAAGGGCACAAAACACTCGCAATGGACTTGCCAGTCTTCCTATGTCAATTTATATTAGCTTTGTTTCCCTTGTGGGACTCTAGATGACCTGTTACAAATTACCATGATCCTTGGTTATACTTTCCTGCAAGAGCAATGAAGACATTCAAATATAATATGATACTCTTTATTTGATTCACTATTTCATATGATACTATATCAAATGGGATTGTATATTTCATATGATCCACTATATTTAATATCATACACTATATTCACCTTGAAACGAGCCCATCCTCAAATCTAGGATGCTGTAATTGAACTTTTAACCTTTGACGTAATTATTCACCAAAATGCAGCATCTCTTGCATGGTTGATCCTCTGGAATAGCCCTGAACACAGACTTCCCAATACAAACAGGGTCTTACCTACCTCCTGCACTCTTTTGAACCTGTCACGTACATGAGATATGCAATTCATAACCTTGAATGGAGTGACGCCTTAGGCACACAGGCATCTCATTCCATCTGTCAGTCACAGAGACATGATGGACAGCGCTGCTTTTACCAAATCGATTTGGATCTAGGGCCCTGCCTCTCCACTGATCTCTTTGGGTGAGAGAAATGGAGAATGCAGACTTAAAGAGAACACACATCGTAGTCAGGAAACCATGGATTAAATCCACTAGTTGCCAATCACTTTCAGTAGCCCAAATATGCACTATATCATAATAATTCAGAACAAAAAAAATTCCTAGCTGAATGTAGCCTTGATTTCCCACAAGTTGTTGCACTCTCTATAGATGTGTTGTATCCTCACATGCTAGTTGAATTTCCCATTGATTTTCCAAAAGTTCTTGCCATCTCTACTAAAGTGTTGTTTCACGGCCAAAGTAGTGTAATTACATGTTAAAGGGATACGTTGGGATTTGGTAATGAAGCCTTACTTCCCCAGAGTCAGATGAACGCATGGATACCATTTGTATGTCTCTGCGTCCGGTATGAAGGAAGTTAGAGGTAGTTTTACAAGCCAACGCTAACTAGCTTTAGCACAATGACTGGAAGTCTATGGTATTTACTAGCATTCTAGCAGTTACCATAGACTTCCAGTCATTGCCAAAATACCGAAGTGTCCCTTTAATAATAGACTGCACAACCCAGACTACACAACCCAGCTCATGTCACCATTGGCTTCCTCAAAAGTTTAGAGGGGGTTTCCATGACAGCGGGAGCAGAAAATATTTTCGTATCTCAGATTGTTCTGGCAATTTTCACATAGAAACTTCATTGGGAGGAAGGATGCTTGAAATGCTTTTTCCATTTGTTAACAATTTTTTAGAAAATCATGATGAAACTGGTCATTTTAGTCTTTTAAGACCCGATTATCTGTGAATCGTACACGATACAGACAACGTCTTGGAGTTATTATAGTCCTTAAAGTGTGCTCTAACATATAGAGTATATCTCGATTCTTAAATACACATTTTCACTGTTAATTTATTTCATATTAAAAATATGAGTATCTCAAAACTACACATTTTGAATTTGCTTATTTTTAGACATATTGTTTGGATTAATATACTATTCATACACATCACATTTCCAGACTGGGCTCTCTGGTACTTTTAATGAAATGACCCATTTTATACATAGAAATTGGCATGAACGAATCACAGCACCCCCCATCAAGATTGCACATTCAGCAAATCACCAGCAGAGGGAATTCCCTTTGAATCCATTTACCATTCACTGTTTTAGTGTGGTGCCCCATAAAATTGATCAGAACTTCCGAATTAGCAAACTGAACTAAATCAAAAAGGCTAGTTTTGAGATATTTATATTCATATGTTTTATATTGAATAAATTCATCTGAAAATTTGTATTTCAGAATCAAAACATACTCCATATTTTAGAGCACATAATGATTATAATGACGCCAATATGTTGTCTGTGTCATGCACAGTTCACAGATCATATGGTTTTCAGGAGGCAGGTATAGGTCTAAAAAGGGCCTAAAATGGCCACTTTCATCATGATGGTTTGTGACACAAATGCTAAAATAAAATTCCTTCCATTGAAGTTTCTATGTGAGAACTACCAGAATCGGAGAAATGTTCTTCTCCCGCTGGCGTGGAATCCCTCTAAACTAGTCCAGACTTTATCAATACAAGCAAGGCCATTATATCAATGCTGGAGCTTGGTATCTTCTTATTTTGTGTTGGTTCTCTGGCATTATTCAGAACTGCAATTCATTTGTATATACATCAGCAGCAGCAAATGTATTTCCCAGCAGTACAGTGCGAGTGAATTACATGTTGGTCTGGGTAGCATGAAATGGCTTATTGATTGGTTGTGCGCCGAGTGATTAAAATGCAATGGAGGGGAAAGATACACAACACCGGGTGCTCGGTGACAAAATGGTCGCCCCACCGACCTTTCTGACGGTACATAAACTGTACATTTGAATCTATTGAAATTCAATACAGCAGATCTATCGGGAGCCGCACGCTAGCGTGTGAAGTGATTGTTGCTGGGACTCTGAAAAACTTATGGGAGCATATGGGAATGTATGTATGTCACCGTATATTTGGGGCTGCAGGTAGCCTAGTGGTTAGACCGTTGGACCAGTAACTGAAAGGTTGATAGATCATATCCCTGAGCTGACAAGGTAAAAATATGTCATTCTGCCACTGAACAAGGAACCCACTGTTCCTATGCCATCAATGTAAATATGAATTTGTTCTTAACGGACTTACCTAGTTAAATAAAGGTACAAATAAATAACTATTTGAGTGTATGGGATTGGGCTTCTCAGTGCATGGGGAGAACATGAAGTGAGCAGCCAGCAACTGCATGCCTAGATCAGGTTTTCATCCCTCAGCAACCATGATCTCTATCTGACACAAGGTAGTGGACTATGAATGCTGCATGGAGCTATCAAGATTGCCTTTAGATCTGGGAGATTGAAGAGTTGACTGATGGATATGAATTATACACTTGGACTGGGTATAAGTTAGTAATCGCTAGATTTCTGGTAACGATTGACTTTGACTACATATCCATAACGCATTTATTGCATATCTATAATCTCTATAATCGCATAATCTCATGAGCATGTTATAACAGATCCCAACTGCATTATTAGTTCATGAACTAGATCTATAGCATATTCATGTCATGCTATGCAAGAGCTCAGAAAGAGTTATGACCCACAACTACACAATTTTATCTGTAAAATCTACCCTGAGGATTCAACCCTGTGGGGATCCCCATACACCATTGACATCAGTGAAAAGAGGAAGATGAAGAAGAAGAAGCAGGTAAGGTAAGTCACGGGCCTACACCGGCCGTTTGGGGAAATTGGGCGAGTACAGGCTATGTATCAGCATAATTTTCTGAACGTGGTTTGGCACAACCACACTAGCAATTGTATGGCAGAAGCACACTGAGAACAGCCATAATGATGACACAAGCTGTAATTGCAATGATGCATCTATTAAGATAGCTAAATATAAAATATTGCATAGCATAACATGAATGCGCCATACATATGCTATGGATATATTCCATTAACCTTTTATAATGCGGTTAGGACCTGTTATAACACGTTCATGAAATGCTTATAGATGTGTAATTAATTCCATAATCCATAATTAATGGATTTGCTGACAACACGACAATGGTAGGCCTGAAAACCGACGACAATGAGACATCCAATACGGAGGAGGTCAAAGACTTGGCTGTGTGATGCTACTGTACAACAACCTCTCCCTGAACGTCAGCAAGACAAAGGAACTGATCGTGGAATACAGGAAACGGAGAGCCGAGCACGCCCCCATTTACATCGACTGAGCGGTAATGGAGCGCGTCGAGTGTCCACATCACTAAGGTCCTATCACGGTCCAAACACAGCAACACAGTCATGAAGAGGGCACGACAACACCCCCCCCCCCCCCCCCCCCAAGAGGCTGAAAATATTTTGCATAGGCCCTCTGATCCTCAAAAACCTCTATAGCTGCACCATTGAGAGCCTCTTGACTGGCATCACCGCTTGGTATGGCAACTGCTTGGTATCTGACCAGAAGGCTCTACAGAGGGTAGTGTGTATGGTCCGGTACATCACTGGGGCCAAGCTCCCTGCCATCATGGACCTTTATACCAGGCAGTTGTGAGAGAAAAATTATGTATTTACCTGATTTGTTTGATTTGAATAGTTAGCAATTAATACTTAACGAATAGGAAGACATTTATGTCCAGTTAAAGCTGTGTTTTATGGTCTCCACTCTAGTTCCCTGCAGCTAATCTGGGTTTATGGTCACTAGAGATGGCTTGAGCTGACAAATGAGTTCAAGCCTGCATTGCATAGACAAGAATGTGTTTTGCTAGGGATAGCTGAGGAGTAGAACAATCACGCATTGTCTCAAAATCATCCTTGCATCTGGGAAACTAAGCCAGGGTGGGGTTAAGACAACCACCCTGTGCAAATAATGACCGGATGAACCCAGAGTTGCGTATGATGCCCCAATCTGCATGGGAGGGGTGGAACCAACCATGACTAAGCATTTTTAGTGTCAGCTATATATAGTACTCTGCATTTGTATTAAGGTTAGGCTACTCGGCCTAACAGTCAAGACTGTTGGGTTGACTCATTACTGCAATAATTAATCGATATTAACCTTTTCACAGTACCAACACATGGGTGTGATCACTCCCCAGTGGTCCTTGTAGCATACGATCAAACTGGTGTGATTAGAACGCATATTTATAACCTCCAGTTTCGAATTATGCAACAATCAGCATTTGAGCTGGCCACACTGTTTTTTATGTCCAGAATGTGAGCAGTTTATTTTTGGATGCAATGTTTAGACATTCACCATATAACAATCATCCAAACCGGAAAAATGTAGGCTCCATTTGTCCTAGCGCTAACTGAGGAAAGATTGACATAACACAAGCGGTCATATTTTTATACTTCTCGGCTGACAGAAACTACAATATGAATTAGCTAATAGCAATTACTGTTTATAATTAATCACATCACGGATGAGCTCAATATTGAGTAAAACACCTTCTAGAAATTGAAAGTAATCTGAAGATGGGTAGTTTGTGCACTCCACCATACTTGTTTTTGTTGCATCAACCAAAGATAATAAGAGGAGACAAGATGAGTTTGGTCTGTTTATTGTATGCATGTTGAAGGGGGTGTGTCACATTCCCTTCATTCACTTCTGGAAGTTTACCCGAAAGATGAGTGAACCGTTCCTTCACCTCATTATAACATCTTTGGTCTGGCAGATTACGTGACACCCAGAATGCATTGTATAATGCATTGTATAATGTCAACAAACATGGTGCCACACATAGCTGGCAAATAGCTTAGCTCATTATAATCAGTACAACCTTCAAAAAAGTATTTTACACACATCATACTTTTAGTGTCCATTACATGCAATAATTGGAAACTATAAATACATTATGCTCCATACATACATATATACATTTACATACTGAATGCACCTACAATAGAAATGACAACACAATATACAGAAAATAAGGAACTTTGATAGGAACGCACACATGTCCATAGTTATTATGTGTAAGGAAAACAACAAGGAAGGAAAAGCGAGCACCAGTAAGACATTTTTCCAATTCTTGTAAGACTACACAAATATATGAATACTTGATCTGCGCAAACATGAGTAAAGTGCGATCCGGCTTGGTAAAGCCTCAAACATAAATTGTCCGCAAAGCTGTAATGGACTACTTCTATGAGAATTAATGAGGAGGCGGAACACACCTTAATTCAAACTGTTGTTAGAAAATAAAACTTTTTAGAAAACAATTTGGAATTGACAAGTTGAAACATAGCCTATAGGTAATTAGCAGGCAGTGCGTGTTTACTGTCCTGTTGCGTAACAATCACATTTTAGAACAGCAAGTGCATTCTGACATCACGTGCATAAAACAACTCACTCTGGGGCGACCGTTAGAAATATTTGGAACTCACATGTGAAAAGGTTAAATAAAGACGATTGTTTGAAGAAATGACAAAGTCTCTCTCAGTATGAATTTCCAGAACACGGTGTCAAATGAAGGCCCTAAAAATTGTCAAAGACTCCAGGCACCCAAGTCATAGACTGTTCTCCCTGCTACCGCACGGCAAGCGGTAGCAAATCACCAAGTCTGGAACCAACAGGATCCTGAACAGCTTCTAGTCCCAGGCCAAAAGACTGGTAAATAGTTTACCAAATAGCATTGACCATTTTTTCACTAACTATTTTTCCCTCATCACATGTAACGAGGAATAACTAAGAGTATGTATAGTGCGTTCGGAAAGAATTCGGACCCCTTGACTTTTCCCACATTTTGTTACATTACAGCATTGTTCTAAAATTCATTACATTTTATTTTTTAACTCATCAATAAAAATAAATAAAAAACGGAATTATTACATTTACATATGTAATCAGACCCGTTACTCAGTACTTTGTTGAAGCACATTTAACAGTGATTATAGCCTCGAATCTTCTTGGGTATGATGCTACAAGCTTGACACACCTGTATTTGGGGAGTTTCTCCCATTCTTCTCGGCGGATCCTCTCAAGCTCTATCAGTTTGGATGGGGAGTGTTGCCGCAGAGCTATTTTCAGATCCAACAACATGCTTCACCATAGGGATGGTGTCAGGTGTCCTCCAGATGTGACTCTTGGCATTCAGGCCATCAGACCAGAGAATATTGCTTCTTACAGTCTGAGAGTCTATAGGTTCCTTTTGGCAAACTCAAAGAGTGCTGTCATGTGGCTTTTACTGAGAAGTGGCTTCCGTCTGGCCACTCTACCATAAAGCCATAATTGGTGGAGTGCTGCAGAGATGGCTCTCCTTGTGGAAGGTTCTCCCATCTCCACAGAGGAACTCTGGAGCTCTGTCAGAGTGACCATCAGGTTCTTGGTCACGTCCCTGACTAAGGCCCTTCTCCCCCGATTGCTCAGTTTGGCCAGGCGGCCAGCTCTAGGAAAAGTCTTGGTGTTTCCAAAATTCTTCCATTTATGAAGGATGGAGTCCACTGTGTTCTTGGGGGCCGTCAATGCTGGAGACATTTTTTGGTAGCCTTTCCCAGGTCTGCGCCTTCACACAATCCTGTCTTGGAGCTCTATGGACAATTCCTTTGACCTCATGGCTTGGTTTTTGCTCTGACATGCACTTTCAACTCTGGGACCTAATATAGACAGGTGTGTGCCTTTCCAAATCATGTCAAATCAATTGAATTTACCACAGGTGGACTGAAATCAAGTTGTAGAAACATCTTAAGGATGATCAATGTAAATGAGGTATTTATGTTTTAAAGATGGTATACATTTGCAAAAAAATTAAAATAAACAATTTTAGCTTTGTCATTATAGAGTAGTGTGTGTAGATTGATCAGGATTTGTTTATTTATTTAATAGAGAGTAGTGTGTGTAGATTGATCAAGATTTGTTTCTTTATTTAATCCATATTAGACTATGGCTGTAACGAAAAAAGGTGGAAACGGTCAATGGGTCTGAATACTTTCTGAATGCACTGTACATATCAAGTTATCATTCATTACTCATTGTGTATTTATTTTTTACTGTTATTATATGTTATTACTTTCCTATTATTTTTTTATTCTATCTTTCTCTGTGTTGTTGGGAAACGCCCATAAGTAAGCATTTCACTGTTAGTCTACACCTGTTGTTTACGAAACATTTGACAAATACAATTTTATTTTATTTGAAGGTCAAAGTCAAGCAGAGGTTCTCAGAAGACATACCATCAATCTATGTATTCTCCGCAGGTAGTACCTTTGACATTTTGATTGTCATACATCCCCCAGATTGCATCAAAACTGCAGTCAGAGCATTGTGACATACAACCATATCACGACCAAATGGACCTACAATTTATATTGATCTTCTCATTGGGCCCTGAGTGGTCTCTATTTATTTCTGTAAGCTAGAAAAAAATATGTACAAAATGGACTTCTTGAAGGTGAACTGAGTTATTTGAAGCCAGAATATGTCAGTCTGGTACTCTCCATCCCCCATGTTTTTTCCCCAGCCTTGCTTAGTGCTATTGCCTGTCAGTTGTAAGGAATATGATTTAGTGGGTATGTGTACAGTGGGGATGTGTAGAATGCTTTAATGTAACGTCTGAAAAAAGGGCAATGCTAAGTGGGGACTAAAATATGCTTCTTGGGCTTATTCCTCAATGTCGCAAAATAATCAAAACATTTTGTCCAAGCATCATGTTCTCCGTTAGATACATCCAGCTCATGAACCTTAGTGCACAGGTATATTAAGAATGTATCCACAGCCATACCCACATACAAACACACAATAATTCATAGGCAATAATGGAGGCTCCTCAGAGGAGGAAGGGGAAGACCATCCTCAGTGAATTTCATTAAAAAAAATGTAAAACATTTAAAAAGTTATCCTTTTTAGATAAAACTATACTAAATATAATCATGTCACCAAGTAATGCATTAAAACACACTATTTTGCAATGAAGGTCTACAGTAGCCTCAACAGCAATTTGTAGGGTGGCACCATGGTGTAAGCCGGAGGACAGCTAGCTTCCATCCTCCTCAGGGTACATTGACTTCAATACAAAACCTAGAATGCGCATGGTTTTTACCCCCTTCCAAAGACACAAAGTTATTCTGACAAATTCCGGAGGACATCCTCCAACCTATCAGAACTCTTGCAGCATGAACTGACATGTTGTCCTCCCAATCAAAGGATCAGAGAACTGCAGTGCATAAAATGTGGTGAGTAGTTGACACAAAGAGAGAGAAAGACAATTGTTATGTTAAAAAATGAAGGAGATGCAAGAGACAGCGAGAGCTAGTTATATTTTTTTCAAGTTCACTTAGCAAGCAAATGCAGCTAGCTAGTTTAGCCTACTCAAACACCCCACTCAAACAGAGGGATTGTATGTTAGCTAGCTGGCTATGACTATCCAACACAACACTGGAACTCTTACAAATCAATGTAAGCTTTTGTTTTAACTGATTTATTGCCACAGGGCCTGCAGTTGTAAGTGCTAAACTGCTTACACTAACGTTACTGCATGATTGTAGCGGATTTACTAACACGTTCATTCTATTACCTGTGTTGACTATGATGTTAATTTAGCTAATATGGTGACAACGATGTAGGCTGTGTGCAGCAGTTATGGAATGGTTTGGAAAGGATTTTTGACCTGGTCACATACTGTACAGCTGATATGTTGTGCACTGAAGTCCACAAGCAAAGGGAAAAGGTGAGAGGAAGAGAGCGCATAGATGTGAGAAGGATCTAACGAGCAAAGTGATCGTCCTGTTTGTATGTGGCTGCTATGAAAGAGAACTGTGTTCGTGTGTTTTCAGGGGTGTGTGCATTCATTCCGCCGATTCTGTTGAAAAACGTTTCTTAAATGGAAGCAAATGGAACTAAATGGATGTAAACATACCTGAATTGTCTAATAGAAACTCTCGTTTGCAACTGTTGGACTAATGATTACACCCTATATCAGCTAGATGCAGGCAAGAGTGTGCAAGGCGGTGTTGAATGTGTCACTGTCTGTCCATGTGCCACTGTCACCTCTAATTTCTCTTGACCTGTGTGCACCTACATTGTAAACTTTCATTCATAGGCTAGGTTGTAGCAACCTCATGATGGGTATAGGGAAAATTGGAGTATCATGTAGTAGCCTAAACCTATCGCTGTTACATTGAACTGGTTGAATGGAATATGAATGACAGTCATCCAATATGCTGTAATAGAAATAAGACCATGCTGATGAAGAAAAAAAAAAGAATCAATCTATCTTAAAATGGCACAGGCCACCAGTGATGGGAACATATAGGTATGCTCAAGGTAGAATTTCATACACATATTCAGACTCAGATGCGTATACACACACGCATGTACGCAGGCCCCCCCCAGTGACTGCTTCACTGTCTGTTTGGGCTTAAACTGCTGCCACTTCACTTTTGTGCTGCTTAAAATATTGAGGGAGAGGTATGCATTTTTAATCGTGTCTCTTGTGTGGAAGGTAACATATTTCCTCATGCATGTAGCAGAGCCCAATACGATATTATTCACGGTCCTAATGTGCCAGCACCTCATGCTTCTGTCTGAGAGATGTCCTTATAAACCGGGTTCTTATAAGCCTGATGCGTAACCAGAGGGAAGCAGTAATTAAGGCATTCATTTTTAACAAAGGAACTTCAGCGTGCGGTGAAAGACAGCCATTGTCCCTACGCTTAATGCATTAACAATAAAAAAAAGCTAGTCTTCTGAGATACAGTAGGAGTGGATGGCAGGCTGGGGGAGTGAGGGTCTGCTAAGGGCTTTACTTTTCTCCTAGCTCAGCCCACATGGGAACGTTGTGTTCACGGCCTCGGTAAGCATTGGGTATGACCTCTCTTAAATGTTGCTCTTCAAAGTATGCTGAAGTGCTCACTCATGCCTGATTAGACAGTACACAGTATGCCATTAAAGTTTGATAGAGTGAACTTGAAGTCGGCACATCTCGGCTCAAATGCACTGGTTTCGGTCTGTAGAGTCTGCGGTACTCTGTGTCCTCATAAATCAGATGTCCTCAAAATGGTCAGTGACAGTATGTCCCTAGAATGTGTGTCACCTGTTTAGAAACTTTTTCTGAACGTGTACACTTTATATACAAAGTATGTGTACACCCCTTCAAATTAGTGGATTTGTCTATTTCAGCCACACACATTGCTGACAGGTGTATAAAATCAAGCACACAGCTATGCAATCTCCATAGACAAACATTTGCAGTAGAATGTCCTTACTGGTGAGCTCAGTGACTTTCAATGTAGCACTGTCATAGGATGCCACCTTTTCAACAAGTCAGTTCATGAAATTTCTGCCCTGCTAGAGCTACTGAAGTCAACTGTAAGTGTTGTTATTGTGAAGTGGAAATGTCTAGGAGCAACAACGGCTCAGCCGTGAAGTGGTGGGCTACACAAGCTGACAGAACGGGACCGCAGAGTGCTGAAGCTATGCGTAAAAATAGTCTGTCCTCGGTTGCAACACTCACTACCAAGTTCCAAACTGTCTCGGCAAGCAACATCAGCACAAGAACTGTTCATCGGGAGCTTCATAAAATGGGTTTCCATGGCCGAGCAGCCGCACACAAGCCTAAGATCACCATGCGCAATACCAAGTGCCGGCTGGAGTGGTGTAAAGCTAGCCACCATTGAAGTCTAGAGTAGTGGAAGCTCGTTCTCTGGAGTGATGAATCACGCTTCACCATCTGGCAGTCCGACGGATAAATCTGGGTTTGGAGGATTCCAGGAGAATGCTACCTGAACCAATGCATAGTGCTACCTGTAAAGTTTGGTGGAGGAGGAATAATGGTCTGGGGCTGTTTTTCGTGGTTCGGGCTAGGCCCCTTTGTTCCAGTGAAGGGAAATTTTAACGCTGCAGCATACAATGTCATCCTAGATGATTCTGTGCTTCCAACTTTGTGGCAACAGTTTGGGGGAAGACCCTTTCCTGTTTCAGCATGACAATGCCCCTGTGCACAAAGCGAGGTCTATACAGAAATGGTTTGTCGAGATCAGTGTGAAAGAACTTGACTGGGCTGCACACAGCCCTGACCTCAACCCCATCAAACACCTTTGGGATGAATTGACTGCAAGCCAGGCCTAATCACCCAACATCAGTGTCCGACCAATGCTCGTGATTGAATGGAGTCTGCGCAGCAATGTTTCAACATCTAGTGGAAAGCCTTCCCAGAAGAGTGGAGGCTTTTATAGCAGCAGCAAAGGGGAGACAAATTCCATATTAATGCCCATGATTTTGGAATGAGATGTTCGACGAGCAGGTGTCCACATACTTTTGGTCATAAAGTGTACGTCACTTTGTTTTCAATTAATTCATCTGAATTGGTTTAACATTCCCTCAGAAGATAAACTAATAATCCACTTGACAACTCTTTGTCCTCTCAATTACCAAACGTTCCCTCAATACCTACAGAATTAGACCCTTCAAAGTCCAAATGCACCCTTTGGTGAAATTGCTTGAATCACAGAGTGGTGCATCTCCCCAGTGCTGAAGCACAGCAGGTGCATTGCGACGCCAACACACACCAAACCCAAGTGTGGCATTATCACCGATTCCCAGAACTGAAAGCTGAGGCAAAGACATTTAGCAGGGTGTCAAAGTCGCTGGAGTCCTCCATCAAACACAGACTAAGAGGATAAAGGCTCTGTCAGAAACACTGACAGGTCTAATATTTCAAGAGCCCCTGGAAGCTATTCCATCACCAAAACCCAGACGTAAAAAAAAAAAAATTCTCTGCCGTATAAATATATACAGTACTTTGGGGGCTATTGCCTCAGCAATTGTTGTCATTGTCGAGGTAATTCTAAAGTTAAGAAATCCAACTTCTTTCCTGCAGGCTTTGAGCGCTACTCTTCTTGGAGAGTGATGGATAGACATGAGAAAGCAATAAATATACAAATCCACAACAAATGCCTTACACTGCATTCAGAAACTATCAGATCCCTTGACTTTTTAAACATTTTGTTACGTGACAGCCTTATTCTAAAAAGTATTACATTGTTTTTTCCCCCCTCATCAATCTACACACAATACCCCATAATCACAAAGCAAAAACAGGAAAGCTCATTAAAAATATATATAAAAAACATGACATTTACATAAGTATTCAGGCCCTTTACTCAGTACATTTTTGAAGCACCTTTGGCAGTAATTACATCCTTGAATCTGTTTGGGTATAATTCTACAAGCTTGGCACACCTTTATTTGGGAATTTCTCCCATTCTTCTCAAGCTCTAAGGTTGGATGGGGAGCGTCACTACACAGCTACTTTCAGGTTTCTCCAGAGACGTTCAATTGAGTTTAAGTCCCATCTTAAAACGGCACTGACCGCCACTGATAGGCACTCATAGGTATGCTCAAGGTAGAATTTAATACACATATTCAGACTCATATGCAGGCACATACATGTCCTTAAGTGGCACAGCTCTGGCTGGGCCACTTAAGGACATTCAGAGACTGGTCCAGAAGCCACTCCTGCGATGTGTTGGCTGTGTGCTTAGGGTCGGTGTCCTGTTGGAAGCTGAACCATCGCCCCAGTCTGAGGTCCTGAGCACTCTGGAGCAGGTTTTCATCAAGGGACCCATTTTGGAATAAGTGTGGAAAATGGGGAAGGGGTCTGAATACTTTCCGAATGCGCTGTATACTCCCATTCATACAGTGTCCAAAGGACTAAGGGGATACATCAGGGTAATGTTATTTCTTTGCTGCTTATTCATTACCCTCTTCAATCTGCTTTTAGAAAATCCTAGATTGTTTCTTTGGAGATTGTGGAGGAAAGAAACCCGGAGGCAACTAGAAAGGGATGTCTTGGAGGGACATCTAGTGTCACCTATAAAGGTCATGAATCCTTTTAAAATGATGTCACGACTGCCACAATCCTTGTTAATGTCACTGTCCTCACTTTTGACCTTTGACCCTAGAGGGAGGCGGGTCAAGTGCTGGTTCTGGGCTCTGTGATTGAAATACACTACCCACCACTGCGACCTGTACTCTCTCGTTGGTTGGCCGTCACTTCATACGCGTCGCCAAACCCACTGGCTACAAGTAATCTACAAGTCTCTGCTAGGTAAAGCCCCGCCTTATCTCAGCTCACTGGTCACCATAGCAGCACCCACTCGTAGCACGCTCCTCCAGCAGGTATATCTCACTGGTCACCCCCAAAGCCAATTCCTACTTTGGTCGTCTTTCCTTCCAGTTCTCTGCTGCCAATGACTGGAACGAACTGCAAAAATCTCTGAAGCTGGAGACTCATACCTCCGTCACTAGCTTTAAGCACCAGCTGTCAGAGCAGCTCACAGATCACTGCACCTGTACATAGCCCATATATCTACCTACCTCATCCCCATACAGTACTTATTTATTTATCTTGCTCCTTTGTACCCCACTATCTCTACTTGCATATTCATCTTCTGCACATCTACCATTCCAGTGTTTAATTGCTATATTGTAATTACTTCACCACCATGGCCTATTTATAGCCATAACTCACTTATCTTACCTCATTTGCACTCACTGTATATATCATTTTTGTTTTCTTTTGTTCTACTGTATTATTGACTATGTTTTGATTATTCCATGTGTAACTCTGTGTTGTTGTATGTGTCGAATTGCTATGCTTTATCTTGGTCAGGACGCAGCTGAAAATGAGAATTTGTTCTCAACTAGTCTACCTGGTTAAATAAAGGTGAAATAAAAAATATATAAAACAATAGTAATTTAGGTCACCCGACAACTTGATATTATTCTCTTACATAATTTTTTATTGCTGTTAAATCATAGATGTGTAATATATGATCATTTATTTAACCTTTATTTAAATAATCAAGTCAGTTAAGAACAAATTCTTATTTACAATGACGGCCTACCAAAAGGCCTCCTGCGGGGACGGGGGCTGGGATTAAAAATGTTACTAATTTAAATTAAAAAATAGGACAAAGCAGACATCACGACAAGAGAGACTGCACAACACTACACAAGGAGAGACCTAAGACAACAACATAGCATGGGAGCAACACATGCCAACACAGCATGTTAGCAACACAACATGGCAGCAGGACAACATGGTAGCAGCACAAAACATGCTACAAACATCATTGAGCACAGACGACAGCACAAATTACAAGGAGGTAGAGACAACAATACATCATGCCAAGCAGCCACAACTGTCAGAAAGAGGGTCTTTGAATGAAGAGATTGAGATAAAACTTTTCAGTTTGAGTGTTTGTTGCAGCTCGTTCCAGTCGCTAGCTGTAGCATACTGAAAAGACAAGCAACCAAGGGATGTGTGTGCTTTGGGGATCTTTGACAGAATGTGACTGGCAGAACTGGTACTGTATCTGGAGGATGAGGGCTACAGTAGATATCTCAGATAAGGGGGAGTGAGGCCTAAGAGGGTTTTATAAATAAGCATCAACCATTGGTTCTTGCGATGGGTATACAGAGATGACCAGTTTACAGAGTATAGAGTGCAGTGATGTGTCCTATAAGGAGCATAGGTGGCAAATCTGATTGACGAATGGTAAATAACATCTATCCGCTCGAGAGCACCCTTATCTGCCGATCTATAAATTACGGCTCCGTAATCTAGCATGGTTAGGATGGTCATCTGAATCAGGGTTAGTTTGGCAGCTGGGGTGAAAGAGGAGCGATTACGATAGAGGAAACCAAGTCTAGATTTAAATTTAGCCTGCAGCTTTGATATGTGCTGAGAGAAGGATAGTGCATCATCTAGCCATACTCCCAAGGACTTGTACGAGGTGACTACCTCAAGCTCTAAACCCCCAGAGGAAGTAATCACACCTGTGGGGAGAGGGGCATTCTTCTTACCAAACCACATTACCTTTGTTTTGGAGGTGTTCGGAACCATGTTAAGGGCAGAGAAAGCTTGTTGGATACTGAGAAAACTTTATTGTACAGCATTTAACACAAAATCCAGGGACGGGCTAGCTGAGTATAAGACTGTATCATCTACATATACTGTAAATGTATGAGAGAGCTTCCTACTGTCTGAGCTATGTTGTTGATGTAAATTGAGAAGAGCGTGGGGCCTTGTATTGAGCCTTGGGGTGCACCTTTGGTGACAGGCAGTGGCTAAAACAGCATATTTTCTGACTATATACAATGCACTCTTTGAGAGAGGTACAGTAGTTAGTAAACCACAAAGACCCCTCAGAGACACCAATACTCCTTAGCCAGCCCACACGAATGGAATGGTCTACAGTATCAAGAGGAGAACACCTTCCTAATATTGAGTTACACCCCTATTTTGTCCTCGGAACAGCCTCAATTCGCCGGGGCATGGACTCTACAAACTGTCGAAAGCGTTCCACTGGGATACTGGCCCATGTTGTTTTGGGGGTAGATCAGCTTTAATATTGCAGGTAGATTGTAGCTTCCATCAATGTAATTGTCTACATAATTTCCAACCCCCCATAGTTTCTTGTGAGTATATATATTTGTATAAATAAATATATAAATATATATATAAATATAAATATATACATATATATACATATATATATATATATATATATATATATATATATATATATATATATATATATATATATATATATATATATATATATATATTTATTCATTTAATATATAAATGTGTCATGTGTTATTTCATAGTTTTGATATCTTCACTATTATTCTACAATGTCGAAAATAGTGCAAATAAAAACTCTGCATCATTCACACCCTCAAGCTTTAGCTCCACACTTCTCTTTAAGTGTTGATCTGAGCGTTCTGTACTAAAAACAGCAGTCAAACACCCAAGCTAACTGGCTGACTTGCTAGCTACTTCCAGACATAAATGAGGAGAGCAACTCACTAACCATTACTCATCTTAACAGAGCTGGTTATGCTATTTTTATGTTATCCAGAGCATTGGTGACTGCAACTATGCTGCTGGCATCAATTTACGCATATTCAACGGGTGTTGAGTTTTCATAAATTTGTCATGTTGTTG